>NC_083282.1:5008381-5323873 GCF_963506605.1 Zootoca vivipara | reverse complement strand
TTAATTGTCTAATGAAATGCGTATGTAGCAACTGAGGAAATGAAGCCTGAAGACTAATGGAGTAACAGAATGCAACGGCAGCTTTTCTTGTTAAATCAACGTTTCATTAGCTTCCTAGAAGAATTTAGATGAGAGTTTATTATCTCATTGTGTTGGGACATACAAAAGAATGTGGACATCGCTATAGAGGTGAGAAATGACATGGATAGAGCTATGAACTTCACTGTAGCAGCTGTGGCTTTATTTCTAAAGATTTTTTTTTAATCATTTATTGCTCTTGAAATTAAATGCAAGACAAGTTTGTATTCCGTGAGAACCTTGGATTACCCTGTTGGTGTCTAATAATGTAATGGACAACCTATCTTTCTAACTGGCTTGACTGAAGATCCAGCATCATGTCTGTTTATTTCTTTCCTTTATTATACGTGGTCTTGTTAACTAAATGGAGAGGATATTGCTCATCGAAGGGACGAACCTGTTCTTCATGCAGTGATTGCTGCCCCAACATATTTCCTTACTCGTTACCAAAGACTAGTGACATTTGTTTGCATTAAGATGCCCCAAATCTTAACCTTAATAATGCAGAATGAAGATGATACAAATGACATTACTCCTTGAAGAAAACCGAAGGATACAATATATTAGAATGAGCATCTTATTAGACTTCTTATCTACTTTGCTTCTAGTTTTTAGCTCCTAACAGTTTTTGTTTTAGAAAACATTACATTGAGAATTTCTACCTAGTACTCCCTCCTTCACCTTTCCCCCCAGGAAAATGCACTTGCAGAGATTTTGATCGTGACATTATATTTTACTCTCCTTTTTGGTGTTTCTCTCTTCCAAAAAGTACAGCTTAAACAAAGTGCTTTGTTTAGAAGTGCCTTTTGTCAAATTTGCTAAGGAAGGAACGAGCACAGGAAGAAGCTAAGAGCAGTGGCCTTCTTGCCTCTTTTCTCTATTGTAATATGAACAATTTTAGAAGCTATTCTAAAATCTACCCAGAGAAGTGGATATGTAAACAAAATTAGCTGGTGACTCAGAAATCACCTAGTTCTGAGTTTTGAACACGTTATGTAATGCAGATCATGAACCAGTCCACTTGGATTGAGTGGAAGACTCTGAATATGAGCAGTAGTATTGTGAATGTATCTGAGCATTACTCCTGTCCAATTGGCTTTGGGCACTACAGTGTTGTTGATATCTGCATCCTTGAGACTGTAATTATTGTCTTACTAACATTTTTAATTATAACTGGTAACTTAACAGTAATTTTTGTCTTTCATTGTGCTCCACTGTTACATCATTACACCACCAGCTATTTTATTCAGACTATGGCATATGCTGATCTTTTTGTTGGGGTTAGCTGCTTGATTCCTACCTTGTCATTGCTGCACTATTCTACAGGTGTCCATGAGTCTTTAACATGCCAGGTATTTGGATATATCATCTCTGTACTGAAAAGTGTTTCTATGGCCTGTCTTGCTTTTATTAGTGTGGATCGTTATCTGGCTATCACAAAACCACTTACCTACAACCAATTGGTTACACCTTGCCGGCTGAGAATCTGCATCATTTTGATTTGGTTGTATTCCTGCCTTATTTTTTTGCCTTCATTTTTTGGCTGGGGAAAGCCAGGCTATCATGGAGACATTTTTGAATGGTGTGCAACCTCTTGGCTCACCAATGCCTATTTTACTGGCTTTATTGTATGCTTGCTATATGCTCCAGCAGCCTTCATCATCTGTTTTACATACTTCCACATCTTCAAAATCTGCCGGCAGCACACCAAAGAGATAAATGACAGGAGAGCTCGTTTTCCTAGTCATGAAGTGGATACTGCTACAGAAAGTGGGCACGGCCCTGACCGGCGCTATGCTATGGTTTTATTTCGTATAACCAGTGTGTTTTATGTGCTCTGGCTCCCCTACATCATCTACTTTATGCTGGAGAGTTCTAGGGTGCTGGAAAATCCAGCACTGTCTTTCTTAACAACATGGCTCGCTATAAGCAATAGTTTTTGTAACTGTGTTATATATAGCCTCTCAAACAGTGTTTTCAGATTGGGACTTTGGAGATTGTCAGAGACGGTGTGTTCATCTTGTATACATAAAAAAGACAGCATTGTTCAAGACCCAGTTCCTAGAAAACGGGCTAATTCCTGCTCCATCTAAGGAGAACTAAAACAGTCAAATATTTGGGCTACCGGTAGGTAGTATTCTATCCTTTGGAATGCTGCTGCAATAAACAGTCAATAAATATTTATTCACTGTAAAATGAAGTATGGATTGAATGGTGATTTGTAAGAAAAAGCACGTAGCTGGAATGGTCAGAGATGGATTCTTGGTGAAATTGTGGTATATGAGTGAATCACTGGTAAATGTAGGGGAAAGCTTCCAGTAGTGTGAACTAATCTGTTCAGAACTAAAGAATAATTCATCAACAGTAATAGTGAAATTGTCACATATTATATATGTGGATGAATTTGTAGTACTATGTTGTATTAAGATAAATCTTGTTTGATGCAGTAAGTGATGGATTATCAATTACGTCCTTAGGAAATAAATGTTTTAAAATGAGGCAGCTTCAATCTTGTAGTTTTGTCTCTTGTACAAAAACATTTTTAAAACTCTTGTAATTTTAAAACTAAATATATTTCTTTGCAGGGAAATAATGTAAAGTATATTTTAATGTTCTAGTGTAACACATATAAATGACTTAATACTTTTCTGTTCTTTTGGAGCCTTTTGTTCCCATTGCTCAGGCGTATTATTTATTCTGGGGTCAGAAGCCCATATAGTTGCCCCCTTACAGCTACTGTTCTCAAGCTGTTTGAGGGGTCTGGAGTAATTTTAGGCACAATGTATGTGAGGGGTAAGCTTTGAGAGAATATACCGTTGAGTGAAACAACAGTCAAATTATAGAAATTAACTTGTATTTTCTAGTGCCTACTAAATTAGCACAAATTTATTGAGTCTTTTTGTGCTAATGCTTTTGCTTTGTAATTTATTGCATATGCAATAAAATCAAATAGCAGTGTGACTTAGCTGCTCAATAACACTTTTTAAATGTAAGTTTTAAAAAGCAGGTTCCACTTTAGTTATATAGTTGTGAATGTATTGCAGTTTGCATGAGCTCAGCATGTATATAACACTGTATATTTTTTTAAATGATCATTTTGTATTCTGTGCCTAATGGTTTTCCTAGCATATTGTTAAATCATTGTTTTAAATTTGGGATAAATAAAACTTTGAGTTGACTTTACAGAAGTTCATCTTGCAGTGTTAAATGCGTATTAGGCAAATTTTGTTAGAGGTTCACAAATTAAGAGTTTTTGTAGGGGGCTTGCGTTAGTGCTTCCATAATCAATTTGTGAGGACTCATGAAGTATGTAGGGCATGATTCACTTCACATTACAATCAGTGGGACTTAACTTGTGCTGGATTGTACTCACAGTTATCAGTAATTTATATAATACTGATTTTGGCTCAATCTGCCACATTCTGACTGTTGCTTTTAACATGGGTAAAGGTAAAAGGTAAAGGGAACCCTGACCATTAGGTCCAGTCATGACCGACTCTGGGGTTGCGCGCTCATCTCGCATTATTGGCCGAGGGAGCCGGCGTACAGCTTCCAGGTCATGTGGCCAGCATGACTAAGCCACTTCTGGAGAACCAGAGCAGCGCATGGAAACGCTGTTTACCTTCCCGCTATAGCGGTACCTATTTATCTACTTCCACTTTGACGTGCTTTCGAACTGCTAGGTTGGCAGGAGCTGGGACCGAGCAATTAATGGAGGTAAAGTTAAAAGAAAAATTATGGTTGACATTTATCAATAATAATAACAATTAGGGGAAAAGAAATGATTGATTCTGAGACACCTTGACTTAAAAGAAATATTGTTTAACAGAAGGTGGAGAAGATAGACAGAATGTTATAGAAAGAGAGAGAGCGGGGGGAAGAAAGAAACACACAGATGGAAAATTGGAAGTTTTGTTTTTGTATCTTTTCTCTCTCTTTTTATTGCCCCTTTCATTTTTCTGTTTCTCTTTTTTTTTTTGTATGTTCTTCTTTCTTGGAAGTCCTATGTCTGGGGCCTTTATTAAGGTCCAGAGATTGTATACTCATGAGGTGGTAGGTGGTTGATGGAGGACCCTGGAGAGACAGGGAAATGTTGGTCTCCCAGGGTGAGGGGCTGGGAGGACAAAGGAAAGATCCCAGGTAATAGCAGGTTACCTCACGCAACGAATGCCTCACGCAACGAAAGTGTCTAGCGATTCTTTGTTGCCTTGCAAGGCGAAGCTTTCTATGGCCACATCTCGCAAGACGATTTTTTGCTGCCTGCCCTTTTTTCCCTGCAAGACGAAAAATTTCGTAAGACAGCACGACCCGCGGGACGAATTATTTTCGTCTTGCGAGGTACCACTGTTGCCTCTCTCTCTCATTAGTAGCCCTTCCCAGTGCCATCTCTATGGCAGCCCCTTGGTGAAAAGGAGGGAAGCTGAGGATAGGGAAGAACTTTATGGGGTAAAGGAGCACAGATCCTAGAGATCAGGTCAAGAATGCCAAGTACTGCGGTAGCACAAAAGTTCCTGTTTTAATGTGTCCTGAAGCACTGCCTTTATCTCTTTGTAGGAAAATGTATATCTGACCACCATGCAAACCTGTAAAACTATTTTTAGCTCATTCCTAAAATAGATTTTCTTGAAACCCAAAAGATGCTGTGCATCTTTTCAACAAATGTGTCATTGCTCAGAAAACTGTACACTTCATAGAAGTCAACTCCTAGAGGCCGAGGTCCCTTCGCCGCCGCCCAAATAAAATATTTGAGGAGGCCGCCCCCAAAGTTTATGGATATTGCCATTCAAATGCTGTGCATGTGCTGTGTCTTGTGAACCATTATGTGGGGCAGGGCTTACCTCCCCCCCCCTATATTTTACTCAAGTTGGCTTTCCTGGTACACTTTAACATGCTACTTTTTCCTGTTGACTTGGAGATAATCTAATTAAAGAGAAAAGCAGGTGAAGTCTCTAAAAGGAAGAAAAAGATGAAAGACAGGTAATTAGAGGATTAGTTTAATTAAATCTGTTGGCTGGATGTTAAGTCTGTCCATTTTGAAATTAATTAAGCCTATTATATGCGAAAGGTTGTATAGTTGTAGCTTGCATAAAACACCTAGGAAGTGGTAACAGAATGTCCTATAGGTAACAATATAATTTCTATAGGGCTTTTTACCACCTGCCCTTTTTCCATTGAGATTCAGTTGCCTGAAACTCAGTCTCTTTCGTATGTCTTTCACAATCCTTTTTACAATATTGCCCACAATAGCTTAAGCAGTGGGGCTTATTCACAGTGATGCAGTGTCAGATTTCAGGAATGCAGAGGACCAGGTTTGCAGCTTGGGGTGCTAATGGAGTCATTGTGGTCTGGGCAGGCAAAGATAGTGGCAGTGGCCAGGAGTGCATTCTATCTACCCAAGCTTGTATGCCAGCTGTATCCCTATCTGGAGCAGCAGGGCCTGGCCTTAGCCAGGATGCTAATAATGGAGGCTTGTATTCTAATCATGTGATACCACTTTTGTGCCAGTTGTACTGGCTGCCAGTGAATTTAGAGGCCTAAGGATCCCCAACGTTGTTATGACCCTACCTAAAATAGAAGTTCCTGTTTGCGTGCACAACAGTGAAATTGCTTAGGTTGGCAAGCATGAGAAATGGGACCTTCTTGGTGGTTGCCGCATAAGTGTGGAACTCTTGCAGTTCACATTCATTTGGCTCATTAAGTTCTAGCATTCAAGAAGGATTTATCTTTTGACTGACCTTTCCCTAAGAGAATTGTGATCCAACGCAGTATCTCTCAAGCCTCTCTTTGTATCCGCTCTGTGCTTCATACTCTGCCTGATATTCTATTTTTAAATCTGCTCCATCTGAATCGGGAGAGATGGATAAGGTACTAGATTGATGCTTGAAGGCGGTGATGGGCTGGATTTGGATCAGTAAATTGAACCTGAATCCTCGAAAGACAGGTGTTATGTGTTACGGGTTATTCATTCTGGGAGGTAGGAATATGGCCTGTTCTGGATGGGGTTGCACTCCCCCAGAAGCAGCAGGTTAGGGGGTACTACTAGATCCAACATTGTCACTGTGGTTGCCTGGGTGGCTAAGAGTGCTTATTTCCAGCTATGACTGGTTCACCAGCTATGGTCCTTTTTGGACAAAGATGACTTGGCTGCTGCACTCCATGCTCTGGTAACCTCCAGATTGGACTATTGCAATGTGCTTTACATGGGGCTGCCCTTGAAGAAACTTCAGCTGGTGTAAATTGTGGCAGCCAGGTTACTGGCTGGCTGTCCATTTAGAATTCATATAATCCCTGAATTAAAATAGCTGCACCGGTTGGGCTTCTTTCTAGACCCAATTTAAAGATGCTCACATTAGTGTTTAAAGCACTCAATGATTTAGGCCCCAAATATCTTAATGAGCATATCCATTATCCAACCCTTCTTGGGCATTAGGAGCTGCAGTGGGTGGTGCCCTGGGCCATAAATTGGGGAACTCCCATCCTATAAATGTTTGTTTTTGGTTTTCTCATCCTCTTGCCCCTTTGTTGAGCCATATGTAGGGAAAGTACCGTACCTTTAGGGAACTGCCTTTAAAATGTAATTGGATTTGCATGAAGATTTTGGTGTTGAAGCAAACATCATGGTTGACACCCAGTTGTTACTTGTTGTTACATATTTGTTTGTTTCTCCTAGCAGAAAAAGTTGTAAATTTACTATTAAGGTTTTTTTTTAGGAGGATTTTGTGTGGTGGTTTTATAAATTTTGCTTTTCTTTAATTTTAAGTGAATGTGTTTATTTTCTGTCAAAAGAAAAAAAGAAAAAGAAAAGAAAAGCAGAAGATATGGGGCTTTTAGAGCAGAATTAAAGATCTCATATTAGTAGCCATTAACTGGAAATGACATTGATCTGCCATTAAGGATGATTATTCAATTCTAAAAATTATGCTTTTAAGTAACATGAATAAATTTTGCTAATGTGTCATTTCAATTAAAGGTGATTATAGCACTGGCAAAGTAATTCTATTTTTTAAATGAGTGAAATGTTGAAGTTAATCCTATTAATGTTGTGTTATCTTTTGCAATACATGTCATGTTTAAGTGACATAGTAAATCACTGATATTTTAAAAATCTCTTTCAACTTTTATAAACTAAGCAATAGTGCACAAAGGGCTGGTCAGGTAGATAAGAAAAGGCAATGTTTTTTTTAATATACTTAACTTTTGTGGAAGTTCTCCATACAAAAAAAGAGCAAGCTATACTCATTTCTTCTGCTGCCAGCTTCTTGCCAGGATATCACTGGCAGGTTTTCACTGCCTCACAAATTAGGTTGAAGCACTCTTACCTGAATATCTCTGCCATCTGCGTTTGTGGCTTCTCAACAACCTGTGTGTTAAGTCATGTTCTCTGCTTACATGAAAAAGCCAATCAGTTTTGGTCAGTGCCCTGCATGAACTGTATATCCTAGTACATGTGCCAGACGTTTCAGCAACAAACTCGGAATCCATGGTAGACAATTCCATATATGTATCAGTATAATGAAATTAATTTGATGGGAAGCTGATGGGAGTGAATAGAATAGTTTTGTTGGGTCTAGTCCATCATCACGTTTCTGACAGTGTCCAATAGCAACAGGGCAAGAAGGTTACAGCAATTTCATGCTGCTGCTCCCCAGCACCTGTTACTCAGAGGGATGGATTCTGCTTTGAACTTGAAGGTTCCATATAGACTTCATGAGTATTGATTAACTCAACTACCATGCGTTTGTCTAATCCTCTTGAGATGGTGGCTCTCGTCACAGTTTGTGGCAGCCAATATATTTATTATTTATTTATTAAATTTGCATACTGCCCTTCATCCATAGATTACAGGGCAGTTTACATAGGAATTCCATAGGAGAGGTAGCTTATTCAATCTCTAAAGTTGGTAAGCTCCCTGGCACTTCATCAGCTGTCAGAACTACGCACCAGTTTGCTGCTGCCATGTGATAAGGCTCACCTACCCACTAAATGGGTTTATTGCTTATTGAGAAATGATATACAGAAAAAGATGTTTAAAACAACTTTCCTAAAAAAACCAACAAAACCTAGAGGCATTTCTGTTAGGAATTGTTCAGACACAAGTTCCCAGGAGTCAGAAGAACTTATTCATGTACGCAACAACAGCGGCTCGGATTTTGTTAGCCCAAAAATGGAAAGTGAGAGAGGCCCCTGGTATGGAAGATTGGCAATTTAAGGCGATAGAATATGCAGAATTAGCAGGCCTAACAAGTAGAATAAGAGAACAAGAAGAACAGGTATTCAAAGAGGAGTGGAAATTGAAAATAATTGTGCACAGTTAAAAACGCTGGCTGTATTAAAGTAATTCAGCAGTATAACATATTTTGAACTGATAGGAGAATTAAATTAGGTGGAGATATTAAAATATGCAAGAATGGTGGATAAGTTAAATGAACCTTGGAAGGGGAGGGAGGGAGTTCAACGAATGTATGGTATAATAAAGGTAAAGGTACCTCTGACCATTAGGTCCAGTTGCGGACGACTCTGGGGTTGCACCCTCATCTTGCTCTATAGGCCGAGGGAGCCGGCGTTTGTCCACAGACAGCTTCCAGGTCATGGGGCCAGCATGACTAAACCACGTCTGGCGAACCAGAGCAGTGCACGGAAATTCCATTTACCTTCCCACCGGAGCTGTACCTATTTATCTACTTGCACTTTGAGGTGCTTTCGAACTGCTAGGTGGGCAGGAGCGTCAAACCCTTTCATGCCCCTGCTTTCTTCAACCCCATTGCACTTACTTCTCTCTTCTCTGCTACTCCCTTTGCAAACACGTTTTCACCTTCCTTTTTCCTCCACCCTCCTTTTCCCAACTCTCACACAGATCACCCCCACTTGTACGCCGCCTTTTCTCTTCTATTCTGCACACATCAGCCATTATCACTTCCACCCCCTTTTCCCCACCTCCTCCTTTTTTCAACTCTTCCTTGCATACAGTCCACCACTCCCACTTCCATCCCTCCTCCTTTCTCCTTATCTGCAGCCAGCCCCTTTGCGCAAAAACTCCATGCTATTTATGTTACTGTGAGGATGAATAGAATCTTAAGATAAGGTTACCAGATTTTTTTCAAAGAATCCGGGGATACTTTTTAAAAAAAAAAAGAGAGAGAAAATATATTTAAAGAAAGTTATTTTTTAAAAAATTAAGTAATATCTTCTTTTTTGTGACCTTCCTCTGGGCTCCAGCCTGCTCTTTTGGAGCACTAGCCACCGTGGAGTAGGCTCAGGTTGGGCCTGGGCTTGGCCACGTGTTCTTGCCCTCCTGGTGCCCTCCTACCTTTCTTCCTGAGTGGCGGCAGCGGCACGGCAAGGTCGGGGCTCCACTCTTTTTTCTCCTTCCTCTTTCTCTCTCTTCCTTCTCCTTCTCCTCTCCTCCTCCCTGCGTTGGCTCCGGGGTTTTCCTGGCCCTGGAGCACCACTGGGCAGTTGGCTGCTCGTGCCAGGCTCAATTTGGGTCACTGGGTGTGTGTGTCAGTGGTTACCTCACTTGACGTGCTGGGCGTCCCCGGTTCCCCTTCGGCAGTGGCGGCTGCAGCGGCAGTCTCAGCAGCCCGGAGCTAGCATGATAGCGCAGTTGGCTCTGGCTGGCTTCAGGAGCTGCTCGCTGCCATGGCACCCACCTTTTTGCCTCTCCAGAAGTCCCCATATGACGTGTCTTGTGCCATTGAACCAATCATGCAACATTCATTCCCTACTAATAAATCTACAACACTTAAAATATAAATCCGGGGACATTAAATGAAATCCAGGGACATTCCAGGGACAGATTTTGTAATCCGGGGACAGTTTTGTAATCCGGGGACTGTCCCTGGGAAACGGGGACGTCTGGTAACCATATCTTAAGAGCAAGCCTGTCAGAGACAGTTAGGTTCACTTGCTGTGTGTTGGGCATATATGGGTGTTTGCTTGTTGTTAGAATATTTCTTCTAAATTACTATATTGAATCTGGAACTTCACGCTGAAGACAACATATGGTACCAGGAATTCAGTACATTGTGGGTGCCTTTGTTTAGAACTGCCATTTCCCTCTCAGTATCCCTTCTCAGTATCCCTATGCCATGTTATACAACTTTTGTTCCTCTCCCCTGACCTGACTTCATGCAAATACAGGATTGTGGTGAAACACTACAAATCCTCCAATGGGGGGGTTGTACTCTGACTTCATGCAGATTGAGGATTCTGATGTGGCAGTACTTATGCATTTTTATGTGTAAAGGAAAGTGTGTGTGAGAGAGTTTACAGCGCATTTGGACACCAGGTATCAAAACAAAATTTTGTATAATGGTTCCTGAGAGCAAAGAGGAAATTTTTGTCCGTTTGGATACAATTGGACTCCATTCTGAATCAAGATGGCAGACTGAAGCTTTCAGAAGTGCAATATTTTAACCACTGATTTCAAAACTGCACTGACTTTTTAGAATTCCCGAGTCATGGCAGATAACAGGCCACCAGTTATAAATAAACAGCAATAAATTATTTTGGTTTGATTTCTAAGCACTAGCCTTTTGGTCAGTGGCTACATCCAGCTACTGGGTAGAAGGAATAAAAAGGCGAATAAAGGTATTGAATGGAAATAAATGGTGGCAGTTGAACTATAAAGGGATAAAGAAAGCAGGTATTTTTTAATATAAAGTGTTTGTGTGGGAGAGCCTACAGTGGATCTTGTGGATATTTTAAGTACGGTAATTTAAAAACAGAAACAGGGTAAACACCATCCTGTGAACACCACTTGGTGGGATCACCAAGTCATCTTCCTTGGGAGCTCTTGAAATAGGGGAATTGAAAGTCACACCTTGTATCAAATATTTTCTGTGTGTTTTCCAGCCCGGAAACAGACTCACATCAGAGCATTTCTAAATTCAAGCTTCATCTGCGGGGTTGCTCTACTATTTGTTCATTCCACATATGGCAAATCATTTTACTGACTTTCAAAAAAAAGATTATTATGTGAATTGATGATCCTGATTACTTAGACCTTCCAGCATCATACACTCTAAAATTATGTATGTGTGTGTGTATTTTGAGCTCACTTAAGTGAGATAAATATAATAATGAGGTCTCCATAGAGATATATTGGTAATTTTAAAATGTGCAGAGCTGTATGAGCAGGGATGAGGACAATCTATTTTGGGGGGAGATAATTACAGCATTACTGTAGAGAGTAGTTCTTTAAAAATAGCGGGCCTCAGATGTTGTGGGAGAAAGGTAATTAAGGCGTGAATAATAATGATAAATACTTTCCCCCTGTGCTGCTCTTTAACTACTCTACACATAGGCACACCCATTACAGGAACTATGTTGTTATAAACCCTATGGAAATTGTGCTGCTGTACATACGTAAGTTATCCTGTGCTAGAAAAAGCCTTGGTTCTTGGCTCCTTTGGGAGGAAGAGCAAGAAAAGAAGAGATATACAGTAAGCCCAGAACTTACACAGGGCTTTTGTTCTGGGGATCATGCTTAAAGCCAAAATTGTGTATAATCAAAACCCATTGGGTTCAATGGTCGATGGGATTGCCAAAGTCATTTACCCCAGAACCCTTCCCACCCCCTTTTTAATTTTTTGGCATGTGCATGAAGCTGAATGCACACAAATTAAATGTACTCAAGTTGTAGTCTTACTATAATTTCTTACATGTTCTGCCACCAAGGAAGCTTAGGTACATCATGCCAGCTAGCCTAGGGTTCTGAAATGCACCACTTACATTTCCAGCAGCACAGCCACTGGTTTTACCACTTTACCTGCCCTTCCCCCTGCAGTAGGGAAGGCTGCAGGAAAGCACTGTCTGCTTTAGCCAATAAAAGAGCAGCAACAGCCACCCTTACAGGGTGGTCACATTCTTTGCCCCCTTGCCCTGTTGGTGGAGATCTCCAGAACCGCTGTCCACAGGGAGCTGAAGAATGCAAGCTTCCTATTCCTAATAACATGTAAACAACTGGAGGCTCACACCCCCTTATAATGAGTGCAAGTTGGAGAAGGTAGATTGCAGCACTGTTCTGGGGTGGGGAGGAGAGGAAGTGATTACTTACATGCATAGGCAAACACAGTCCTCCAGATGTTTTGAGACTACAACTCCCATCATCCCTGACCACTGGTCCTCTTAGCTAGGGATGATGGGAGTTGTAGTCCCAAAACATCTGGAGGGCCAAGTTTGCCTATGCCTGGACTGCTGCCAATATTTCCAAAGGATAATTTAGCTTGGTTCAATCTTTTTGTTTCTCTAATGGAGTTTTTTCCTGCTCCAGAGCCGAGGACCTGAACCCAATGGCTTCAAGTTATAAGAAAGGAGATTCTGACTAAACACCAGGAAGAATGTTCTGACAGTAAGAGCTGTTCAGCAGTGGAACAGATTTCCGCAGGAGGTGGTGGACTCTCCTTCCTTGGAGGTTTTTAAGCAGAGTTTGCTGACCCCTGGTTTAGTTCAAGTGATATTTTCTTCCTGCATTTTTGATGCTGTGTTTAGGGAACATACATAGCATTTGTAAGTAAGTTATGTTGCTGTTCTAACTATATAGTCAGAGCTTTCCAGTGAAGAATATACACCCTAAACAGTTGGAAATGATCTAGAGACAAGAAATAGGTCAGCTTGAAAAGAACTAATAAAAAACTGTAGAATGGCAAGTGTACTGTGGCATGTTAATTATATTAATGCTGCTGTGTAGGAAATACAAGAAGTCTGATTTAGTGCGTAAAAATAGTGAGTCAGAGGATGGTAGGCAACAGAGTTTTCTTTTTTGAAAATGAAACAAAATCTATTTCAGCTACCTATATCCAAGGAAACTAGATAAACATTTTGGAGTGGGATCTTCTAAAATTGATTATTTATAGCAATATTAAAACAGTAAAACAGCTAATCAAATGGGGAAGAAATAACTTTTTTAAAATAATAATGTCGTTTGTCGAACTGTGAAAGATCTCTCTCCACAAAGAGGGGGTATAATTTTATAGGTGAAATAAAAGTGGCCTGGCATAAATAATATTTTCTCTGAAATTGGGGTGAAAACAGAGAAAGGAGGCTATCATATTGGCTGTGTATGTTCAAGAGGTTGGCATTCGAAACATGCAGAAGATTTTAGTAGTAACTTGAGCTGAATTGGCTGCCTTTCTCTTTCCACAGCTTGAGGCTCTCTCTCTCTCTCTCTCTCTCTCTCCCACCTCCTCCATTCCCCATTGCCATAGTTTTTTTAAAAAAAATAAATTATGTCTACTAATGTCATCCAACTTGCTTCTTGAGGCTGGTTATTAAATCTGATTTCTAAGGTTCATATTCTATCAATGTTGTAGGGGTTTGTAAACTGATGAAAATCAAACCAGTTGTTAATCATTGTTTTTCGCCTTGCTATTGGTGTATTGCACTATTGGCTGGTGGATGTTTATGAGGCTTAGTGAAGTGTGAACACTGGAATACAAAAGCAGATGGAGGAATGTGCTGCTATTTCTAGCTCATACCAATCATCCTGAGGCAAGTGCTGCTGAAATGGTTATTGGAGGTGTTTTCAGTTGGTAAGGAGATGAGAAGGATGGCGCTGCCTAAATAACTTTTCCAGTTTTCTTATCTCAGCTTTTCTGAGGATAGAAAAGTACCATATGTGTGAGCTGCTTCTTTTTTCTGGCAGAGGGGAGAGGCCACCATCTCAACTTCTGGCTCCTCCGCTCTGCTTCTGTGAGCCATTCGAGTTTAGCATGGTGGCACTATTCAGGATTGAGCTTGAGGGATGTATTCTGTGGAGGTTCTTCTACCAGAGCAACTTGG
Organism: Zootoca vivipara; assembly: GCF_963506605.1. NCBI lineage: Eukaryota > Metazoa > Chordata > Lepidosauria > Squamata > Lacertidae > Zootoca > Zootoca vivipara. Next base: position 5,310,013 of record NC_083282.1, on the reverse strand, counting down.
GTACACTGAATTTTAATTGCAGTACAGCATGCAGAATGATTTTAAAATGCAGAATTAGGGATTTCTGCCCTTCCCTTCATGAATGTAATTTGGGTGGGATGAAAGAAGCAAAGCTCCTTTCCAAGTTCTGAAGCATTGTATAATCAGTTTTTAGTGCTGTAACAGGCTTCTTTCTTACCCTCAAAAGTTTTGAAGCAAAAAATGGGCTTCCAAGGCAGGTGAAAAATCCTCTACCATGTTCTTATTTTGTTTCTGTTCACAATAGCTGCCTAGCAGCTGGTGTGTGCTGTAGCACTGCCGCCGCCGCCATTGCTTTTCTGCCAATGCTCCAGTCTCCAGCCAGCTTCAGAGCTTCAACTCTAGTTGAAGAGAGAGTGGGAGCATGTGCATAGCCAGGATTTTTTGTTGGGGGGTTGGCAGGATTTTTGTTTGGGGGGGGGGGGAGAACTGACGTGATTGGTCAGTTAAGTATTTCTATTGTTTTACTTGATCGGGGGCGGGGGGAGCTGTCCCCACAAGTGGGAGGGAGTGCTGGAGAGTAGGGGAAAATGGGCATTTAGAGGCTTTTTAGAGGGTGCTCCCTCCCTTACATAATTTTTGCTTATGTGCATGGGAGCCTGGAATGTAACCCCAAAGCAAGTGGGGGCTGAGATGCCTGTACATTTATGCCCCACCTCCCTTTCACGGAGCCCATGATAGCATGTGAGGTTCTCTTCCTGATTTTATCCTCAAAGCAACCTACCAATTAGGATAGGCTGAGAGGTAGTAACTGACCCACAGCAAAATGCTGATTCAAACCTGTGTCTTCCTGGTCTTACTTCAACACTCTAACCATTACATCATGCTGTGCTACTGTTCTGGTGCCATTTGCACAGCTCCTAACGTGATCCAAACTAGAGAGGGGCCTTATAGCTTATGTGATGACATCAGATTTGGGTACCAGATGATATCAGAGGGAAAACACATGGCTGAGGTGGTGGCAAGCAATCAAACAAATCTGTCTCATAGAATCATAGAGTTGGAAGAGACCACAAGGGCCATCCAGTCCAACCCCCTGCCGAGCAGGAAAAACCATCAAAGCATTCCTGACATATGCCTGTCAAGCCTCTGCTTAAAGACCTCCAAAGAATCATAGAATCATAGAATCATAGAATCATAGAGTTGGAAGAGACCACAAGGGCCATCCAGTCCAACCCCCTGCCAAGCAGGAGTTTCCAGGCCTTTGACCATTTTGGTTGCCCTCCTCTGGACACGTTCCAGCTTTTCAGTATCCTTCTTGAACTGTGGTGCCCAGAACTGGACACGATATTCCAGGTGAGGTCTGACTAGAGCGGAATACAGTGGTACTATTACTTCCCTTGATCTAGATGCTATACCCCTATTGATGCAGCCCAGAATTGCATTGCCTTTTAAAGCTGCTGCATCACACTGTTGATTCATGTCAAGTTTGTGGTCTACCAAGACTCCTAGATCCTTTTCACATGTACTGCTCTCAAGCCAGGTGTCACCCATCCTGTATTTGTGCCTTTCATTTTCATTTTGCCCAAGTGTAGTACTTTACATTTCTCCCTGTTAAAATTCATCTTGTTTGCTTTGGCCCAGTTGTCTAATCTGTTAAGGTCATTTTGAAGTGTGATCCTGTCCTCTGGGGTATTAGCCACCCCTCCCAATTTGGTGTCGTCTGCAAACTTGCTCAGGGTGCCCTCAAGCCCATCACCCAAGTCATTGATAAAGATGTTGAATAAGATTGGGCCCAAGACAGAACCCTGTGGCACCCCACTAGTCACTTCTCTCCAGGATGAAGAGGAGCCATTGATGAGCACCCTTTGGGTCTCTTCCTCTTCAGCTTGCTGGGGCCAAGGGCTGCACAGGTGCACTGCTTATATCCTGCTAGCTAAAGCCTTCCTGAGTTAGACCAAAGGCTCATCTAGTCCAGCATTCTGTTCTCACAGCCAGGCTCCTGTGGGAGCCTGCAGGCAGGACATCTGTGCACCAGCCCTTTCCCTACCTGTGATTTCCCAGTAGGAAATCACTGCACTGCCTGCAGAAGTGAAGGTAGAACTTAGCCATCGTGGCCACTAGTGCCATTTTTTTTTTGCATTGAAACCTTTTCATCATATGATACAACAAAAACAAACTAAAAACAAACAGGCATGCTTGGAGGAAACTGCTTATCTGGATTCCTTGCAGTCTGACTTCAGGTCTGGCTGTCGCCATGCAACTGCCTTGGTCAACCTGGCGGATGACATTTGTTAGGAGAGAATTGCTGGGAGGGAGTGCAATCCTTCTTGTTTTCCTTTACCTCCTGATACCATTGAACTTGTTATCCTTCTTGGACATCTGAAGGAGGTGAGGGTTGGGGGGCAGTGGCGGAGGAAGAGGAGTGCGGGGGGGGGAGCGCACCGTCGCTGGCAGTGCGATCCCGGTGGCATGCCATCGCGGCTGCCCTCCCCCCGTGCTGGGCGCTGTTCCCCCGCGGGCGGTGTGACACATCCCCAGGATGTGCGCCAGCCCTGCCTCCGCCTGCTCTCCGCCCCCCGCCCCCCGGTGCCGGAGCATGAAGCTCCACCACTGTTGGGGGCACTTTACTTTGGTGGTTCTGCTCCTGCCTCCAGGGCCATTTCCAGAAAGTAATTATGGGGGCCATTGTTCAGCACTATGGGAGGTGCTGGCAGGGTTTCATCTTGTCATGCTATTTGGTATATATCTGAAGCCACTGTGAGCTGTCATCAGGAGATTTGGAGTGAGGTGTCACCAATATGCAGATGGCACCCAGCTCTGTCTCTCTGTTCTGTCTGAATTTGGAGAGGTGGCTGAGGTTCTAGACTGGTGCTTGAAGATGGTGATGGGCTGGATGTGGGCCAGTAAACTGAAGCTGAATTTAAAAAAGCCAAAAGTATTATGTGTTCCAAGTTATTGAGTCTGGGAGGCAGAAAGATGGCCTGTTGCACACCTCTGGAAGGAGCAGGTTTGCAGCTTTGGGGTACTTTTCAATTCAACGTTTGTAGGTTAGGTTTTCATTGTAGGGGGGACAAGGATAGCCACGTTGTGAATCCTTTACCTCTAACTTAAGCAATGTTTAATTTCTTTTTGTAAAGTTCAGTGCTGTGCCTTTTGTTTTTCTAACTGAACAAAACACAGAAATTAAAGGAAGATTTTTAGTAGTCAAAATGTCAGAATTAGTGCTGCTCAAATATGTTTAATCCTTGCTGTCAAACATTTTTAAACATGTTGACTAACAAGCTAAGTTGGCGGCATTTTAGAAACCTGTTCTCTGTAAATGTCACCATTTTGAATTACCTGTCTTGAATATCTTTTTAAAGCATGAAACACATCCTAAGGTTCTGTTTTTTGTTTTTTGTTAAATTGAATTTAGATCCTCCCTCAAAGCACTGTGTATCATATTATAATATCGCTTTTTGCTAATTGAGTAATGTCTTTGTGGTTTGTGAACCTTTTCAAATTGAAGGGAAAACAGAATGTATTCTATTAGCATGGTACAAAAGTTCAACTTCATTAGTTTTGACTAAGGGATTTATACCATCTGTTGCCTATGGCACATATTTCATAGAGCAGGGACGTTCAACTCCCAAGAGACTATGATCTACTCCCGGGGGAAAAAAACTGGCAGTGATCTACCCTTTTTTTGGGGACGACGACACAAAGTTGTTGAGCTTTTTTAAGCGGGGGTGCCATAGCTCGTCTGCTCTTTGGGGAGGTACACCATATGTTGATAAAATAAAGACTCCACCGCTCTCGCATCACCTACGACACGGTGTTTAGGCAGGCCTTCGTCCCTGGCAATGCTCTCGCTATGTGCTACCCTCTGGTTGGGTCATCATGGGGAAGCAGAGGATGGGCACCAGGAACAGTCTACCGCTGCACAATTGCATGGATAGCCCGGCATTAAGCCTCCTGCCGGTGTGAACTTGTTGCAGCCTGCCGGCAGGGGCTTCCATAATGCTGAGGTAGCAGGGCGCCAGTGGCTGAGTGACGACCGACTCTCGCCAGGTCAGGACAGCATGCGTGTGGATGCTCTTTTTCCACTGCGGAGGAAAATGAGCCCATGATCGACCACTATTACTCGAGGATCGACCTGTCGATCGCGGTCAACCGGTTGGACATCCCTGTCGTAGAGTATTTAAAATCTGCCATCAACACAGCTTTCTGCAGACTTGTTGGTATTCATTTTATATGGTATAACTATGATTGGATGAAAATATGTAGATGACAGGAGAGGGCCAGCAGTAAATCACACAGAGCAAATTGGTGTTAACTCTTATTAGCAAAAACAGGATCTGCACAGGTGTATCATACCTAATGAGCACAGCAACTCATCTCCAGCAGGTCTTGCCCCCATGAAGCAGTTGCTGAGACTCAAGGTCCCTGCCTCCACAGAGCTGCCTAAGTCCTCTCCTTAGTCCCCCCCCCCCAGGTAATCTGAGACTTTACCTGTATGAAGCTAATTTCTCTTCCTCTCTCTTCATGCCTCTCCTGGTTCTGGAAGACCCAGGGGCAGGGTAGCTGGTCACAACAAGAGGGGGAGACTCCCATGCCTCTTCACACGCCAGAATCAGTCTCTGCCTCTTGGCTTCCCTTCTCTTCTGCTTCTGGGCTTGTCTCTGCCACAGACTCTACCTGCTCTGTTACTTCTTCAGCTTCTGACACCTCCTCTTTACTCTGAGCACTCATCATTGTCCCACCACCAATCCCTGGGCTCTTACAATTCTGTGGTGAATGACACGCCCTATTTTCTCCTGCACGGTAAAAGACCCAAGGTGCATTACTTTAAAGTTTTTGGCTGCAAAGTTTATGTTCTAATACCCAAGTCGCAGCGCAGGAAGGGTAGCCCCAGGTCACAAAGGATGATTTTCTGTGGGTATGAACCTTACTCAAAATCCTGGAGGTTTGTTTACCCTGAGGATGACCGGTCAAGGGTGGTAATCAGCAGAAGTGCTGAATTCTGTGAGCAGAGTGGATGGACACATTTACATGGGAACCCTGACATCCTCATGGAAAGTTTGGATGCCATTGCTGGAGAGGAGCAAGCACCTCCAGAGGCTGGTGGTCCAGACCAGGGTCCCAACCATGCCAGGGGGCAACTCCTAGGGAAGTAAAGTCAGAATCTAGGAGTGCACCCACATCCCCACAGGCAAAACCTGAAAAGTACAAGAGGCACAGCAGGTCTATTGATGGGTCTCCAGATGTTCAGGATGTAAAATCCGAGACCGACAAGCCAGGGTCAGAGGGGGAGCCTGAAGTGGGTTTGCGGCGGTCCAAGTGCACCACCAAGGGCAAACCTCCTGACAGTTTTACAGCTACCAATGTATGGGCTAATCTGGCACAGTGTGAGCCGGAGAGCTTTACAGAGGTGCAACAGCTTCCCAAAGCTGAAGCTGACAAGTGGCAACAAGCGATGGAAAGGGAGATGGATTCCATGAAGTCTCTAGGAGTCTTCACCACCACAACGCTACCTGAGGGAAAGCAGGCAGTGAGTTGTTGCTGGGTTTACAGTATAAAGCCCGGTTAGTTGCCAGAGAGTTCTCTCAAAGGAAAGGGGTGCATTATACACAGATTTATGCTCCTACTTCTAGACCCGAGACTTTATGTTTATTTTTGAAGTCAGCTGCTCAAAAGGGTTGTGCACTTCATCATTTTGAGGTGGATGTAGCCTACCTGAATTCTCCATTGCAGGAGGAGCTCTATATGTTACCTCCTCCAGGGTCTGAAGCCAACAGACCAGATCAGGTATGGAGATTGCATAAATCCATTTACGGGCTCAAACAGTCTGCAAGAAACTGGAACATATGCCTCAATGATGCACTAGAGAGTATAGGGTTCAGGAAGAGTCTAGCAGACAGCTGTCTCTACCTGAGAGGTTCGAGTGTTGAACAAGAAGCAGTTTTGGTTTTCATTGATAACCTGTTATTTTCTGGAAAAACTGAGGCACAGTCACAACAGTTTGCCAAAGAACTTGGGCAGTGTTTTAAGCTCAAGGCACATGGCTCTGTTAGCGTATATCTGGGGGTCCGGGCACACAGAACCCGGGATGGAAGCTTTTCGCTTAGCCAAGAAGGAAAAAATAGAACAACTACTAAAAAGGTTTAGAATGGCTGATTGTGCAGGTGTTCGTACTCGGATGGAACTGTGTTTCATAAAAGATAGCCGGTCTGATCAAAGTACTGAGTTTAAAAATCTAGAAGTTTACCAATCAGCTCTAGGGAGTCTGCTACATCTTTCACAGTGGACTCACCCCAATATTGCCTTTGCTGTGAATATGCTAAGCAGACAAGCTGCAAAACCAACTGTGCACACGTGGCAAGGTATTAAAAGAGTGTTCAGATACTTACAAACCACCAAAAGGTTCTGCCTAAAACTGTCAGCTGGAGGTGATACGCAGCTAGAATGCTGGGCTGACAGCAGTTGGGCTGATTCTGATCCAGACAGGAAGTCGGTGTCTGGAATGGCTGTAAAATTTGGAGATGCCTTAATTGCCAAAAAGCAAGAACTTATTGCACTTTCATCCATAGAGGCGGAATTCAGCGCTCTGTCAGATATGTGCAAGGAGCTTGAATTCTTCAAATGTCTAGTACAGGAATTGTATGGGAATTGTTGTTTACCCATCAGGGTATGGGAGGACAACCAACCTTGTTTAAAGCTAGCGGAATCCGGACAATTTAAATCTCGGACCAAACATTTGGATATTTGGTTTTAAAATGTATGCCAAAGTGTCAATCTAGGCTTAATTCAACTTCAGTAATGTCCTAGCAAAGAAAATCTTGCAGATGGTTTCACTAAACCTCTAAGTTTTCAGAGACATGAAGAGTTCTGTTCAGGTTTGAATTTAAGTTAAATAAAGTTGTATTACCTCAGTGATGCGAACGAGAGGGGGTGTTGGTATGGAGTTAAATTATACACAGGATATTACATTCTGTCACTGAGAATGCTGGGAATGCATGAGCTTGTATAAATATCTCTGTACGAAAGGGGGAGTTCTCTTCCTGTTCTTCCTGATTGCTTTGTGTTCTGTTAGTTTCATTTTCCCGGCCGGAGAGAGCATGTCAGCTCAATCCCCAGGAATGTAAATAAATATAGCTCAAAGATAAGGAGCTCGACACAATCCTGTTTTATTTCTACTTGAGACCAGCTGCTGTGCTACTGTTGTGCTCTCTGCTAAAGGGAGACGAAAAGCAGGACGCTTCAGAAGTGTGCTGGGCGGCCATTATTGCCTAATTAGTCTCCCGGTCACGTTATTGAGGTTTCACCACCCCATAACTCAAAGTTGACCATAAAACTATAAATTACTGAACAAAATCTTTATGTGGATGTGGACACCAGTACCTCAAGGGCCACCTCTCCCCACAGGAACTAACCTGGACCCTGCAGTCATCATCTGAGGCCCACTTTTGTGCCCCCTTCACGGGAAGTTTGGAGAGTTGGTTTCATAGATCCTGAAATATAAAAATGAAAGACACACAAATACCTAAACTGGTGTGTTTATGCAAATTGGACCGAGGGATCGATTTTCCTATAGGTGGCAGCAGTGGTGGGACATGTTTGCTTAAATCAAGAGAAGGCATTATAGTCAGTAATCCCCCCTCCCGCCAAGGGCCACCATGGCTTCCTCCAAAGTGTATCATCGAAGTGCAAAAACTAATTGTTTTGTTTTGTGGATGCATGAAGCAGTTACTACTAATGCCCTATTGAATGGCTAATAATTTCATGCAAATCTTAAGATGGGGCACATGTTCTGGATTCCATCATGCAATTGAGGTACGACTTCTGGCCAGCTGGTAGTGGTATAATCTGTCGAGTACTGTATATGTTTTCATTCTGTGTTGAAGTATCTTGGTTTCCTCATTTTAAGTGTAGTTTGTATATGCTATTTTCTCCCTTTCTTCACAGGACTCATCCCAGGAGAGTGTCATTACACGAGACATTCATCGTACATTCCCAGCTCATGAATATTTTAAAGATACAGGAGGAGATGGGCAGGAATCTCTATATAAGATCTGTAAGGTACGGCCAGATTTGTATGTAATTTGCATTGAAAAGTCTAGCTCCCACTCCCAATGATCAGTACATTTTACACATGTCTTAATAGCTTCCATATATTAACACAGTTTCCATATATTATTCTAAATGCCATTTCTGAATGTTTAAATATTTTGTAATTCTGTGGCACATTGGTGGTTTTTGTGTGTATTTGCGACTCTGTGATGGTACTGTGAGAATAGTCAGCTGCAGTATAATATTTTTGTGCTGCAAGGAAAAACAGGTGATCTATATCATCCAAAGGGCCAATTTTAGGTAATCAGTGATTCATTATTTAATTTGCTCAATGGTATTTTATGACACCTATAGCAGTAGTCTAGGATATTTTTATTTACATAATTCAAGCATTATCCACCACCCAGTAACAACATAAAGGGAGCAAGGTCCATTTGTTGGCTGTAGGTTCCCTTCAACCATCTTCTTGGCAGTATAATTTGCCTCCTTTTATTTTATTTATATCTGCCTAAATATTATGAGATATTAATAGTTACCGTCTTTTGATTGTATTATGGGCTGAAGACCAAACAAACAAACAAAAGATTGGATTAAAACAAACTTGTTTTGCCACAAATTTGCTGTTTAGGAGAGGATTATTGATCAAATTGAGGAAGTTGAAGGATTAACAGTCCTGCTATAATTGTTCACTACATTGTATCTAAATCATTAGGTCCGTATTCTATAATTCTATTATGGTCTATCCAGATTGGAAGCTCTGGGACTATTAATTGTTGTACTCCACATTGGCATCTAATACCTCATCATACACACCCCTTATGCGCTGTGCTGGGAAATAAGTAAATAATTCAATTCAAACCTGGAAATGGCAGAAGAGAGCTGGAGAGTCCTTGTGACCCTTCCCAGAGCCCAGAAGAATTTTTATGTAGATTATGAAAGAGCAGGGCTCTGGTGCTGACTTGAAAAAGGTGTGTTGCTGCTGCCGCTGCTGCACTACTGTGCTCATCAGCTGAGAGGCAGGAAAGCTGCTTTGCAGCACGTCTCATCTGTGCAACTTTCCCAGCTTCTCTGGGGTCACAGAACTTGTGAATACTCTTCTGGGGAGAAAACTCTTTATGCTTATGGTGGGCAGGAGCTCTCTTTGCTGCTATGCTACCCTGCTCAATAGCTGATGGGCGGGAAGCTGTTCCTTGCAGCGGACTCAGCTGCGTGGCTGAGATTGAGGGCGAGGGGCAGTAGGAAGGGGGGGGCTCTGCTGCCCTTTAGATTCCCCTTGTTCTACTCCTACCCGGAGGAGACGGGTGGAAATGGAAAACAAAGCTACTAAAAATGGTTTCCCACTTACACATTTCGCTTATGCACACAAAGGCCAGAACGTAAACCCCTCGTAAGTGGGGAATCTCCTGTATTTCTTGGCTCAAATGCTGTACTTTGAGGACTTGTTTGTTTGTATGTATGAGAAATCAATTTATTATCTGAATTTTTTTTGGTATAGCCTCCACTTCTGTAGATGATCTTTTTAATTTATAAGGATGAGGTGTCCTCTTACATGTACCTAGAAATAGAACATGAAATATTTAAGATAGTTACTGAGAAAATAACAATTGCAAAGGGCTTTCTAGAAGGGATCTGGCCAAGTCAGATGTTTGGTAACAACCATTTTTTCAAGCATTTCCTTTCCCCATCATATAAACAGATTAATTTTTTTAGGATTTGATACATTGTGGAATAATACTGGTGACCTACTTTTTGCTTGCATGTATATTCAAAGGTGTTTTACTACAGGGAATCAAAATAATTGGTTAAAGTCCTTATTTTAGCTCTTGGATTGCTGTGACAGCAATGCACAATTTAATTTGAGGGAAGCTGTTTTTTCACATTTTCAAGTTAAAGAGAGTTGTGTTTATCAGAGAAACAACTGCTGTGATTTTAATGAGTAGAATTTAATATGTTTTGGTAGACTCCATATACCAGCTCGTCCAGGTTAATACTCTGTCAAAAGAACAAAAACAAAACAGATCATCTCTTCTCTATTTTGTAACAAAGAGTTTTAAATATATTTTGAAAGCAGGGTGTAAGATTGAAAAGCCATTGATCGAGGCAATTCTGGGCTGCATCAATAGGAGAATAGCATATAGTTCAAGGGAAATAATAGTACCACTGTATTCTGCTCTGGTCTGCATCAATAGGAGAATAGCATCTAGTTCAAGGGAAGTAATAGTACCACTGTATTCTGCTCTGGTCAGACCTCACCTGGAGTACTGTGTCCAGTTCTGGGCCCCACAGTTCAAGAAGGATACCATACTGACAAGCTGGAACGTGTCCAGAGGAGGGCAACCAAAATGGTCAAAGGCCTGGAAACGATGCCTTATGAGGAACGGCTTAGGGAGCTGGGTATGTTTAGCCTGGAGAAGAGAAGGTTAAGGGGTGATATGATAGTCATATTCTAATATATAAAAGATGTCATGTAGAGGAGGGAGAAAGGTTGTTTTCTGCTGCTCCAGAGAAGCGGACACGGAGCAATGGATTCAAACTACAAGAAAGAAGATTCCACCTAAACATTCGGAAGAACTTCCTGACAGTAAGAGCTGTTCAGCAGTGGAGTTTGCTGCCAAGGAGTGTGGTGGAGTCTCCTTCTTTGGAGGTCTTTAAGCAGAGTCTTGACAGCCATCTGTCAGGAATGCTTTGATGGTGTTTCCTGCTTGGCAGGGGGTTGGACTAGATGGCCCTTGTGGTCTCTTCCAACTCTATGATTCTATGAGGCTCTTACTCTACCCTCAGTTGCAATGTGCATCTTTCCCCCCTTTTTTGCACTCCAGTTCTTTGCTGGGATGCTCCACTGCTATGAGTTGAGCAAGTGTATTGAGCCTTGTACCTGTACTCTTAATGTAGCTGTTAAACATTTGTCTTTGAAAACACATGCTCAAGCTACTACTGATGTAGTATTTGGCTTTTGGTTTATATAGGTTTTGTCATCTATATCGGCACAGCTTTAGAAATCCAGTGACCTACAAAATTCACTCCGATGCCTTGATTGCACTTTCCACATATATTGATAAAGATTAGGATCCCAGTTAGGATTGCCAAGTGTACGCCTGTCCTCTGTCCTGCTCTGCATTGATATTCTTCTAAATGCAGAATGTTTCACATCAGCCTTAAGCAGCCCTCTTTCAAGAGGCTGAGTGGCCTTGAAAGGAAAGTGTGCATTTTAAATTGAAGTTATAATTGGAAATTATTTCATTGTTACATGTCTGCTAGAAAGCTGCTGCTCATTTGTATAGGGGGGCTAAGTTACATTATGAGCTGCTGCAGGGCGTACCATGTGGTTATTTCCTGTGCCAATATGTGATTGCAAAGCATTCTCTCTTGAAAATGAGACCTAAACTCAACCTGCTGCAGTTGTGCCTACCGGGCAGTATCTCTTGGAATTATATTTAGTTTTGTCAGCCTCAATTTGGTTAGTTGGCTGCCTTCAGCAGCACTTTCAGAATGTCTCCTAAATGTCTGGATTAGGCAGAGGCAAAGTTTTGTGGGACCCTCAACACTAAAGCAGATGGGGGAGGATCACAGCTCAATGGCAGAGCAGCACTTGCTTTGCCTGCAGAAGGTCCCAGATTTGATCCCCAGCATCTCCAGTTAGAGTTGTGAGGGTCCCTTGCCTGAAACCCTGGAGAGCTGCTGCCACTGGACAGTATTATTATTATTATTATTATTATTAGTAGTAGTAGTAGTAGTAGTACTAAGCATGAGCATCCATAGAAGCATACGATGGATAAAATCAGTGAAAAATAATCCTTAAACCAGAAAACTTCCTTAAAATGTCTGCTGAAAAAGAAGATGCTGGGCTAGAAGCCTGAGTTCAAGTTCGGGTCCAACGACATGTTATGTTTGTCCTGGACATTTTGGTGCCAGTGTTGAGCACTGGAGGGTGGGTCCACAGACAACTCCAAGGTTGGCTCTGGCTGGCCACTGTGAGAATAGGATGCTGGGCCGTTGGCCTGTGTCAAGTGAGCACCAGAATTTGGCATTATTGCAGACTAGAACACAAAATGTTTAAATTGTATAATAGTTACAAGCATGGGACCTGACTATAGACTACAAAGCATATATATATAAAGTTAAAATCAAGAAGGTTCTACCCATTGTTTATCAGAGCAAAGATGACACGAATTCTGAATCAGTATCACACTGGTTAGTTAAGACTTTCAGTGCTCACTTAAAGTTTAGGTTCTGTATAGAAGGGTCCAAACAAAACAAGGTTGCTCCTACTTTGAATTTGGAACACTGACAAGAACACTCCCACGGCTTCCTGGCATTAAAAATCTTGCTTGCTGACAGATGACACATCTGTCATGTATTGTCAGGCAAGGCGCAAACCATTATATAGTCTTCTCTTCTTACCACCAAGGTGTCTTTGCAAAATTATATGGTCTAGCCTTGCCTGTGTTGCCTTGAAACCAAGTTCATTCTGATGCCACATGGAAAAGAGTAGCACAGAAGGTGGCATCCTTTGTTTAGCAAAGAAAATTTCTGCATCCATTGTCTGTCTTTCCATTTGAAGAAACACTGCTGTCTTTGTATGGAGAAGATGAAGGGGAGAGAATTTTCACTTTTATATATTTAAATACAGCCATACCTCAGGTTAAGTACGTTTCAGGTTGAGTACTTTCAATTTAGGTACTCCACGGACCTGTCTGGAATGGATTAATCCACTTTCCATTACTTTCAGTGGGAAAGTTCGCTTCAGGTTAAGTACGCTTCAGGTTAAGTACAGACTTCCAGAACCAATTAAGTACTTAACCTGAGGTACCACTGTACTAGTACCTATTGTTGTGCTTGTACAAAGCATTCATTCAGAGACCACATGTATTCACTTTTTTTAAAAAAAACTTTACTGTCAATTCTGCCAGTTATAATCATTTTAGGGCTTGTCAGAAGAAATGTGGTAATGATGGTAGTATTTTTGATTGGAGAAGAATTCTATCATTTCAAGGAAAAGTATAAGCTTTTCTTATCAGAGATTGTTTCAGAGATCCAAATGGTTTTGTGAGGGACAGGGGATACCGGGAGGTCCCTCCCATCTTGAGCTCCAGCCCATCCCCGAGCGCTGGGGAAAGCAGGGAGAGTTCCGCCTCAAGTGGAGAAGCAGGAAGTGGTGTCCGAGGCTCAGGCAAGGTAGCGGAGCCACTGCCCAAGGTGGGACAGGAAGGGGGGAGCAAGGGGGGAAGGCCGATCCCGCCCACCCCGGAATTGCGCAAGAAACGTCGTGGGAAGAGGCTGGGTCTCCCCAAGCTTCTTTGCTGGAGGAAAACGCGCCAACCTCCATTCGGAGGTACTGAGGAAGACTGACAAGATGTGCCACTATCTGTAAATAAAACTGCCTTGAGCACTGTACATACACAGCACCAATAAAAGGATAAAATGCAGAGCTGTGTGGAGTCGTTACTCTGAAGTAGCCCACCCAGGCCACTGTGACAGGTTTTGATTACAAATATCACATGAACTTTAAAAGTAATTATTTCCTGTCTTGTCTGGATGCTTGGTAGGAGTGAAGGGTAAAATTATTTGTTATTATTACCTTATTGGGAAATGTAAAACTCTTTGTCCATGTGGGGTTGTAACAATGGATGAAGCTACCATCAATGCAAAATTATGAACAGTAGTAATAGCCTATTCAGACACAAGAGGATTGTATGATGTGGTGGTGGTGGTGGTGGTGGGGGAGGAACAAATGCTTAAGGACACTCCTATCTTGGGCTCCCTGTTCTCATCATGTTTTAGTAAAAGGATATTATTTTTTTCAAACATAGATGAAGTCCTTGGGCAATGCAATGCAAGCAGAAGAAATATCACAGCACTATAGTGTTCAGATTGCTTTAATTCATTAGTCCCAGATTCCTTAAAGAAATAAAGCAGTTCTTGAATGTCTCTTTCTCTCTGTTTGGGAATGAATTTTGCATACAACCTTATTTACTTCAACCTAATGCTCACCTTTTTTGACCAAATTATGTTGCAAAATATAAGGTGCACATTAGATTCGATGGCACATTTACATTCTTCAGCAAATAATTTTTTGTTTCAAGGTTCTGAAAATTGATGTGCACATTAGATTCGATGGTGTATTAGACTTGAGTAAATACTTTACTTCGGCTTATCAAAACTTTAAAAAGGTAAAGGATCCCTGACAGTTAAGTCCAGTTGCAGACGACTCTGGGGTTGTGGCGCTCATCTTGCTTTACAGGTTGAGGGAGCCGGCATTTCTCCATAGACAGTTTTTCTGGGTCATGTGGCCAGCATGACTAAGCATGACTAAGCTGCTTCTGGCGTAGCAGAACACCGACACCAGAGCAGCGCATGGAAATGCCGTTTACCTTCCCGCTGGAGCGGTACCCATTTATCTACTTGCGCTTTGATGTGCTTTCAAACTGCTTGGTTGGCAGGAGCCTGGGACCGAGCAACAGGAGCTCACCCCGTCACAAGGATTCGAACCGCCGACCTTCTGATCAGCAAGCCCAAGAGGCTCAGTGGTTTAGATCACAGTGCCACCTGTCCTGCATCCCCTAACTTTAAACTTTATCCAAGCAAAATCATGAATAGTAGTACCATAATTTTATTTTAAAAAGCATTTGAGAGGAAGGAATTACATGTTTGCAGTATCTCCCAAACTGTAGGCTGCCTTTACCCTTTACCACTTTACCTGTTGCAGACTTTGCATCCAAAATCTTCCCTGTTAACCAACTCATTAGACATCCTTCCTGAGTTCCTCCTCTGCGTGCATGTATTCTGTTTTTATTCACTGAATCATACTTTCAGATTTATCTGCATGCACACACATATGCTTAATTGCTGCTTCCTTTTCATTTGTTCGGTGAACTTTCCCTTCCTTGGTGTCAGTCCATGACACTCTGTGATCCCTTCTCCCTACTTCTAATGGAAATTTATTAGGGATAATAGTAATTCACCTGCTGCATAAGGTATCTTCATTAGCTTAGAGTCTTTAAGATACCGTAAGATTTATAGTTTATTTATAGTTGCATAATATTTTGGGGCAGGAATCTTAAATTATCCAATGCAAGTGATTAAGTGTGCCCTGACCCATAAAAACCAGTGCCACAAGACTGCAGAGTTTTGCTGCGGCAGAGTCACAGCTGCCTGCGTAGATCAAAATGGTGAAATTGGCAGTCAAGATAACCCCTGGACTAATTGTTAGTTGCTGCAAGAATGAGCTCATAAATGCTTATCTGCTTTGAAACTTTGAAGCCTTCATTTTGGTTCAGTTGGGGAAGGAGAGGCTTCTGGTGCTGTCTGCCTGTTGCTACTCCCTTATCTGAGGGATGGACAAGAGCTGGGAAGGGGCCTCTAATCCACTGATGCCGGCTTACGTAGCCTGTTCTGTATATAAGTAGTGTTTAACATATTAACACTTTGTGGACAAGTCATGACAACTGCCTGCTACTTCAGTGTCTGTCATAGCAGTGGAGCATTGCAGGCTAAGTTTTAAGTTTACACCTTTTAAAATAAAGCACTAGAGGAGGCCATTCTGGGGGAGTGGCTGGGGGAACCCGGCCAGATGGGCGGGGTATAAATAATAAATTATTATTATTATATTATTATTATTCTGGAAAGACCACATTGCTCTCTCTACCATCACCTGAATTGTGATCATGGACTGACATTATTCACTACAATATTGTAATAAAACTTGTCCTTTTATTACAGGCATATTCCGTGTATGATGAAGAAATTGGCTATTGTCAGGGTCATTCCTTTCTAGCTGCTGTTTTGCTGCTGCACGTGAGTACACCATGGAAACGATGTTCTTGCTTAAGGAGCCAAAGCAGTTAAAAGATTTTTGCTTTCCATATCTCAAATACTTGTAAGATTCCCTTTCCTGTTTAATCCTCTTTTCTTGCTGCTTCCTTTTGTCCAGATTGAAACTAGAACAGGACTACTTTGTTCTTTGATTAGCTTCCTCCATTTTCAGCTCCCATATTTGCCCACTAGACTGCTTTGATCTGCAGAACTGGTACTGTTACAGGTGCCACGTAATGCTCATTCCACATTTGTATATGCCCCTCCATTGTGAGAATTGCCCATTTATTATTACACTCTGCTTCCCGCTCTTTAACCTTTTTCTGATCGGCAAGAGGGCCTGTCATCCTATGGTTCCAAAGCTTACTTGGGAGTCTTTGGCAAGTTGTATCAAACTCTGTTTGAAAGCCATGGGGCACATTATGTATTGGCTCATCCATTTCTTGATGCTCTCTAAAACTCTTTTAAAAAATTGTGATAGGTTGTGCAAAGGTAAATCCTATGTTGGTTCCTCAACAAAACACGTATTTTTTACGCTTGATTATTCTATATCCAGTAATTATTTCCACCAGTTTCTCCAGAGCAGATATTAAGCCAACTATCCCCCCTGGATCCCCCTTTAAAAACTGGTGATAAATTTACCACTTTCCAGTCCTTGGGTATGGAAACTGATCTGAGAGACAAGTTCTATATTTTTGTAAGGTTTTCAGCCATTTCATATTTGAATTCTTCAATAATTCTCAGGTAGATGATTTTTTAGATTTTAATTTGCCTATAAAGCCTAGAACTTCGTCTCTTGTCACCACTATTTCCTTCAGTTCTTCACGCTCCTTTCCTGGAAAAGTTAGTTTGAGTACATGCATCTGTAACCCTCTATGAAACACACTGGGCAGCGGTCACACATCTGGATTTCTACCTTTACATCTGTAATTGTTATTTATTGAGTTTGTATACTTAGGAACCTGGAATTTGTAAGATCAGAAGGCAGAGAGTTGACTGCCTTGGCCTTATTGCTCCATTGCTAAACATGTACAAATGCTTAACTTGCTTGTTAGCTTTATTCTCTGTCACTAGGGCTCCCGTTGTGCATATAGAACAGGTTTGAGGGAGTTCACCTTGAAATATATTTGCATTTTGTCAGCTAGGAAAACTTGCACTTCCGCAGCATCACTAGTACTGTAATTAAAATGGCAGGTGCATGTATTGTATGGCCCATAATTTATAGAATAATAGAACTTGCTGTTCACAAAATCAAAAGTAATTTCTAAATGCAATATTTAGAGAAATGCTTTTGTTTGCTTGCTTGCTTTGCACTCTTTGCATATAATCCTCTATGTGCAATACATTCTAGGGCTAAAGCATTACAGAGCTCACATGAGGGCCACTTTGTTCATTTAAATGGTTTCCATGCAGATGCCTGAAGAGCAAGCATTCTGTGTGCTGGTGAGGATAATGTATGACTATGGCCTGCGGGACCTCTATAAAAACAACTTGGAAGATCTTCGCAGCAAATTTTACCAGTTGGAGAAACTTATACAGGTAAGCTCTGGCTCAGGAATTCATCTTTACATTATAAAAATGTTAAACCAAGGGAGGGTACCATTGAAACCTGTAGTGTTGTCCTGAGAACTGATGTGTGTGGAAACAAGTGTGCATTTCTTGTGCATACATTATTTTGTGAAGTTACTTCTAGTAAAAGGACTGCAATTGGTCTCATTGCATTTCTTTAATTGGAAAATTAGAATCTTTTTCATATGAAAGGTTATCTCTCTACAGAAATATATTGTCTTTATTATATCCTAGCTTCCTGCTCTCTAAAGAATAAATGATACATCTTTAAATTTACTTTCACATTTTATTGGTATAATTGAAGTGTTCTCCTGGGTCTCCCCAGGGGTATTTGACAACACTGGGATGGTGCCTCCACTGGAGCAGAGTGGCAGGATACATCCTTCTTGCTTCTCCAGATTATGAGGCCACCCTGACCTATCAGGCCCAGAGCCGTCTTTCCTACAGGGGCTACTGGCACAATGCGCCAAAGCGCCGGCCTCTCAGGGATCCCCAGCGAGTGGGGGAGCTGCGCGGCTTTGCCGGCGGCAGGGGTTCTGGAGGGCGCAGTGGAAGAGGTGGAGACTGGATGCTGTGCCTCCCAGCATCAGCTCGCCGCCCTCTCCATGCCGTGCGTGCCCGGAGTCTCCTCCCTGCCAGAGGAGTCCGCCCTCCAGCCCCTCCGGCAGCACCGCCTTCGCCCGCCTTCACCATGCCGCGGCTGCAAACATCTCACCCAAGAACCTTTGCTTTCATGAGTAAATCCCGTGATTGCTTTGGGAGGGTGTGTGTGAGAGAACTTTGCAGAGGCATCTGAGGACTGGGAAGTGGGGGGGGGGAGAGAAGAAAGCTGCTGCCAAGAGGGCGGGAAGGGTGGGCTTTTGCTTTGCAACCTGACCCTTGTAGAGAAAGGAGGACAAGGATAGCGAGGGGTCTCTCTAATCTGCTTCCATGAAGCACACAAAAGTGGAGCAGAGTGTGGAGCGTGAGTCGCCTCCTTCCACCGGGGCGAGGAAGCCGGGGCGCATTAGGGCCCTGCGGGAAAGCTCCCCAAGTGGGGTCCCTCTGTCCAGCTTATCTGGGTCTCACATACATATACCATCCGCCCGTGCACGCGCAGAGAGTGGCTGTCTGGCAGGCAGGGCGGGCAGGCAGCGGCTGCACTGATCCGAGCTCGGGATGGCTGCCAGCTGCTGCTGCCTTCATGTGTTGCGATGGCGGCGGCGGCGGCGGCAACCCCCTCATTTGATGCAAGGAACCTTTGAAGCCTGGCGCTGGGCTGGCTCCCTCCACTGTCCGTCCATTTGGCACACACGCACGTGCACATTCTCTCTCTCTCTCTCTCTCTCTCTCTCTCTCTCTCTCTCTCTCTCTCTCTCACACACACACACACACACACACACACACACAGACGCACACACCCTCTTGCCTTCCCTCATGTTATGCAACCTTGTGCAAGTTGGCTCCGGAGAAAGACTCCGTGCAGCGTGATCCTATGCCTGTTTACTCGGAAGTATCCAGCTTCTCTTCTCCAGGGGGTGGGGGTGGGGGTGGGGCCGGGGACGGACGGACGCCGGAGGGATCCATGCACCACGGCGCAATATGAGCTTAAGTTGGTCCTGATCAGGCCAGCCTTGGATTCAGAACCTTTTGCCTTTAGTTTTAATTTAAGTTTATACTTCTGCTTCTCTGTTCCTCCCCTGATAGAGAAAGGTAACAAGGACACGTAAGGGAAACTACAGGTAGTTGCTGTTGCATCCTTATCCCACTCCCAGCACTGTGTTGAGTGGGAGAGTTCAGGGTTAGGTGCAGTTATATCATGGAAATCCCCATCAGTTCTACAACTCAGTTCTACAACTCAGTCCAGCCATCTCTCCTCTCCCATAGGGTAGGTAAGAGGACACTGAGACCCTCAGCACACAGAATACACCAAAATTAACACACTTTCCCATGTGTCACAGGAAATATCCCTACTTTGGCTATGTCCTAAGTCAGTGCACCCCAAGGAACAAGACTGGCACAAGCTGGATATGACTAAGATGCTTCACATCTATTTAGATAGGATGACATAACCTAGGAAAACAAGAGTCCCTATTCATTTCCTTCCTGAACAGATGTTTGGGTACCAGAGTCTCTAAACAACCATCTATTGGTGGATGACATTGTTGGGATATCACCATTGGGAGGTCCAGCCGGCAGCCTCCTCTTCGTCCTCTTCCCCGGTGATTCCCATGGAACACGACTCAAGGTCTTTGTGACCTGAGCACGCAATCAGCAGAGCTCATTCCAGCGTTAGTGTGGTGTGGCAGCAGCATCAGCATCAGAAGGAATACTCAGAGAGAAGTCCTTGCATATTTACAAGCGTTTATTATAAAGCATCTAAAGCATCTCGGAAGATAGACCAAACGTGTCTGTCTCCATCCTCAAAGCGAAAGCAAGACTAACTAACAGCATTACAATAGTACAACCCACGGAAATATATATCATGTGATACATTCAACATCCTCTGCCAAGCCTGTTCCTGTTTAAGGTGGAACAGAATCTACTATGAAATCCTAACAAAACTCCCCCATTCTGTGTAACCTTAAACTTCAGTAATCCCAACTGTAGCTTTGGCACATCCACCTTTAGTTGTTCTCTGTTAACAACCTTGGACAACACACTAGCAGGAAAATCATTACCTGGCATGTAGGACACTTGACCTGGTCCCTTCCTGATACACTCTCTTGCATGACGTAACCTCATTTGCAAGAACTTGGACCTTTGCTTGCAACCCTCTGAAGCTAGCAAATCCAAACAGGAAATGTTGTCCTGATACACCTGTACTGGACAAGTCACCTTGACTTTGACATCCTGAAACAGTTGCATCAACCACTCGCAATCTGTGAGCGAGAATGAGAGAGTGTTGAGTTCCGCTGCATAGGAACTCAAACTCACTATTGTTTGCTCCTTGCACATCCAGCCAATCAGACAGTGGTTGTACAAGTAGCAAACCCCAGAAGAGCTTGTGCCACCTGTGGCATCACTTCTGAAACTTGCATTTGCAAAAATCTCAAGACCTCCAGTCTTCTGACTTGTCAACTTCAGCTTGCAGTGCATAGTGCTTCGAAGATAGCGACCTATGCGCTGCAGAGCTTGCCAATCCTTAACAGTAGGATTGTTTGCATGCCTGCCAAGCAAATCACAGCTTGCAGCAATGTCAGGTCTTGAACATTTTGCAATGAAGCATAGCTTGCCTAGAACACATCTATACAAAATGGTGTCAGAAAATGCTTCTGCGTTATCATCTCTTAGATAACCTGGCACCATAGGTGTGTCTATAGGATTTGCATCACCCAAATCCATCCTGTTCAATACCTCTGTAATTTCCTGGGTCTGGTGCACCAGAAAATTACCTTCTGTGTCTTTCTCAACTTCTAGAGAAAAATAGTTGGAAACCTCACCAAGATCCTCCATGGTGTAGTGTTCCTGCAACTTAGCAAGTGTACGCTGGTACAAATCCTTGTGTTTCCAGAAGATAAGCATTTCAGCATCATAACAAAAGCAATACAGTTTGTGCTCCCCCTCTTCCTTGACAAACACACATGAAACAGCAATACTTTGGTGAAAACCTAGAGAAAGCAACATCTCTGTTAGTGTTGTGTCCCAACACCTGGCACTCCTCTTGAGACCAAATAGGGATTTCTTCAACTTGCAGACCATCCCCTGTGGTACGTGCACTCCTGCAGGTGGAAGTAAAAACAGATCCTCCTGCAAAATCCCAGTCAAAACATTTGCATCATTAGCATCCAATACAATATGTGATACGTGCATTTTCTCCTCCGAAGCAATCTTGAGCAAAAGCTTTAAGCTCTCATACTTCACATTGGGTGCAATAGTCTCAATGCTGTTTTCACCTTGAACCTGTGAAAACCCTGTTGCGACCAGTTTGGCTGTGTGCCTCACTACCTTGCCATGTTGGTCAGCTTCGGCCTTAAAGACCCACCTGCTGTTTACCAGCTTCATTCCTGGGACCATTTTGACCAGTTCCCAGGTCTGATTCCTATCTAAGGAATCAATCTCTGCGTTCATGGCAGCTAGCCATGGTTGAGCATATTTTGAGGTCATTTCCTGAACCTCCTTGAAGCTTTCAGGTTCAAAAACCTTTTCTGAGCCTCTAAGAACAGCAACAGCAGTCTTAGGAAACTCATCAGCAAATCTCTCAGGCTGTTTGCCTGTTGTAGCCCCTACAGATTTGCAAAGACTCATTTCCTCTTTCTCAAGAGAAAAATTATCAATGGTGAGCAGTGGTTCTCCCAATTCAGTGTCAGACTCAAATGCAGGTCTGAGTGAGGTTTCAACACCTTTGTAGCCTGCTGCATCACCAGCTACAGCAGTACCACTACCTCCCACTGAATTTGAACCATCCTGATCATCATCTGCATCTTGTGCTGCTCCACTTGGGTGAATCACATCATTTGCATGAACCAGGAAAATTCCCCCACCTTCCTCCCACTTGGGATTGGTAGCACCACCTAGGTGAACCAGGGAAATTTCCTCCTTTACCACCCCCTTGGGATTGACATCACCATCTGGGTGAACCTGGGAAATACCTTTCATTTGTATCTTCTCTGGATTGGCACTGTGCAACAAGGGTGTTAGTCCCTGCTGCATTGATTTTCCAGAATTCCCAGCTCCCTCACACAAATTACCCTCCCAAGAACTTTTGGGACGTGAGAGATCCTTTTGAATTTGCTTCTCATCCAGGAAAGCATCTAGCTCCTGAGAAGTGAATTCACCTTCACTGGGACCGGAGCATTTCACTCCAATGAGATCGGCATTACCATCATTCCTGATGTACCCCTCTTCACTCTCTGAGGGAGTCAGTTGACCATCTTGGCCATTTGCAACTTCATCCACTGAAAGTGTCATTTGATCAGCTAGATCAATATGAATCACTTCACAGGGTGTGGAAGTCTGTCTGCTAGACAGCTTCCCATCATCAGCAATTACATCATTGCAATCAGCAAAAGAATCACAGGGTTGAACCTTTAAACCCTGAACCCTTCCAGGCTCCTCATTGGACACCTCTTGCAAACTCAGGTGACCATTGGTGTGATCAAAACCACCTGTAAGAAGAAACTGATCAGTGTTAGCATCACAGGCCTCTTCAGGTATATAAACCACATTTTCATCATCATAATCAAAAGTAAATACATATTGATTATCAACTCTTGGAGCATTCAGAAATTCCTCATCTCCTTTCTTGATGAGACAGCTTCCATTTTCAAAAGAAATTCCATACCCTTCTTCAGACATCTGTGAAATGGAAAGCAAATTATTTTGTGCATCTTGCACATACAAAACATCACATAGTGTGAAATTCAGTCCTTTTATGTAGACATCTCCAGCTCCCTGCACATGTAAAAGTCCTTCATTAGACTTCATGAATTCATCCTGTGAAGAAAAGCAAGTAAACAAATTTTTGTCATTGCAAATGTGCTTCTGAATTGTGGAACTGACAACAAACTTGCTTTGAACTCTTCCAGCCAGCAAAGTCCTGTTTTGCTGCTGTGTGGGCTTCTGCTCCTGGCCGCCCCCCTTCTTCTTTCCAGCCGAAGACTTTTTCTCTTTGCCAGCTGCAGTTGTGGGCTTCAACTCTCTGCCCCCCTGCTCCTGGCCTCGTGACACTGTTGTGGGCTGCAATTCTTCCCCCTTCGGCTGGGCCTTAGCAACAAGCTTCACATTTGTGGGCTTCTCCTCGCCCCTCCTTAGCGACAAAGCTGCTGCACCTGCAAGCTTCTGTTTACGTGTCGGCTTTTGCAAAGACTTTGAAGACTGACCTTCGTTCCCATGGGACTGCACGTCTGTGTGGGATGATGACGCCATCTCCCCCTGAGATTTGCAACTGGCGCCCTCAGCAATTTCCATTGAAGCACTCTGTGCAGCCACTTGCTCCAGGTCTGACGCGACAGCCAGCTCCTGCTGCAATTCCCAAGTGGCGCCCTCAGCTTTTGCATTCACTGGAGACTGCACCCCCACCACGTCTGACATCTCAGCCAGCTCTTCCTGTGGTTTGCAACCGGGTGACCCAGCACTCCAGCAATCATTTGGGGAATCGCCATCACAGCTTCCTCCCCCTCCAAAAGCTAGCTTCAATGTTTCCCACATCTCACAAGCTGAATTGCATGCACCAACATAAATCAATTGTCCCGGACACAAACTTGTGATAATCAATCCTCTTGCAAAAGAATCATCTTCCCTCCAGCTGGGGAATTGGTCTGGGGTATTTTCACTTCCCCTTTTTGCGGCAATTGTGTACCACACCCCCGCATCCTGCAGCCTCTTCTGTGTACATTTTGCCCAATTATGATAATTTTCTCCACGAAGGAAAATTATCTCTTCAGAGCCAGAGCTGTACAAAAACTCCATTTTTCCCTTCTCTCTTACTAACTGGGAAAAATGCTTGCAGCTCTCTCACAGTCCACTGTCCTCACAGTCATTAATCACTGTGAAAGTTTTACTGCGTGCCATAAAACTTCAGGCTGCGCAGATCAAAGTCTCTTGCTTGCATGCCTGCCGCGGCATGCTTGTAAAAGCCCCGGCTTTCACATACCTTCTCTCCACTTTGTCCGAAGTTTTCCAGCATTCCAGCTGCTTTCGGAACACACTGCCTTTTCCTGCTGCCTCCTGGGCGATTAGCCTTTCCATTCCTGGGCACGGAACCCTTTGCCCAGCAATCCATAGTCTGGTGCCCATGACGCTTTGTTCACCGTCTCCACTGGGCCCGTTAATCCTTTGTCCAGGAATCCATAGTCTGGGCCCATTAACCCTTTGTTGGGATATCACCATTGGGAGGTCCAGCCGGCAGCCTCCTCTTCGTCCTCTTCCCCGGTGATTCCCATGGAATCAATAGACATGATCTATTGTCTTGGCCAATCAGAGCTTGGTCCAGAAGCTACTGGTGGGTATTGCAGCCCACTCTCTAAGCGTGGCAGCTGCTTTGGCAGCTTTCAAGGGTAGTTTTCCTGATGAGGACATTTAGGCCTTGGTCTACACATTTGCAGAGTTTTATATAATTTATTCTGTTTGCTCAGCAGATTCTGCTTTTAGCATTAAAAAAATGTGCAGGATTGTAAAGTAATAACTCTTGGTTTTCAGAAGTCCATCCAGAATGTATACTGTTACCAATTTGGTAACAAGTTGGCTGCAGTATCGTTAGCGTAGTGAACTATTTAAATTAGATAAGAGGAATGGTTTTTCAACTCAAAACTTCGCAATTAGAAAGAGACCTGTTAGATAATAATAATAATAATAATAATAATAATAATAATAATAATAATAAATCATTGCCTAAAATGTATGAGATGCTATTAGAATGGCAAACAAAAGATGAACAGGTGAAATCATCAATGATACACTGAGGAATATATATTGGTCATAATATTGAAATGACAGAGTGGGAGTGACTGTGGAATGTTGATATGAAATTTATTGCATGTTATGGGATAAAAGAAAACTATATGAAAATGATGTATAGATGGTATCTGACTCCCAGTAAATTAGCAAAAATGTTTGTCAGAATCAGATACCTGTTGGAAGTGTAAGGAGAAAGAGGATACCCTTTTCAAACGTAGTGGTCTTGCAAGGTAGCAAAAGCATACTGGAAAATGATATATAATGAGTTGGAAAAAATGCTGAAGATAATTTACTGGAAGATTAAGAAATCAAGAAGAGAGATGTTTTGATATAGAATGGGGAAATTTTATTGATTATCTGAAGAATTATTGTAAACAGCTTAAATCACTCGCAGGATTGACATAAAAACGTGCAGTGAGAATAACTGAAATATAACATAAATCATGTAGTAGATAGATATTGTCAGGGGGCTCTCAGAGGTTCTGCGGGAGGAGGGGGATGCCAGATCGGGTTACAGGGATCCCCGCCCCCAGCCCCTTCTCTCCAGCAGTACCTCTTCCAGCTGAGGTAGCAGCGAGTCGTCCAATGAGGAGGAAGGGGAAACGGTCAGCGAGGAGGAAAGAGGGGTCAGCGATGCTAGCAAGGAGCCCCTGCACCACCTCAGGGAGGAGGGCTCAGAGAGGGAGATGCAGCTTCCGTTGCCCCAGTTGCGCAGAGGTGTCAAACACAAAGAGGGGAGGCGGCGCCTGGGGGTGCCCAATTTCTTAGGTTGGGGTGGAAACCGGAAGGGGGCACTCCTGGATTCTGCGAGTGACTGAGATGGACGTGTTTTTGTAGCTCTGCACTGTAAATAGTATGCACAATAAAACTGTTAAAAGACAGTTTGGAGGCTGGCGTGAGCAACCACCACACGATCCTGACAGATAGGAACTGGAAATGCAGTGGGGAAATATTTAACATAAGTAACCACAGAAAGGTGTTTTTTTTTATGATTGGATGTTTCAGTTGGATCTGTTAAATTCAGATGTGTGATTATATTGTAAAATGTGAAGATGAAAAATAAAATATTAAAAAACCAGAATGTATACTGCTGTGATGTAACACTGTTAGAATTGTTGAGTGTCCTCTGGGATCGCATGAGGAAATAGAATTTCCCTTATAGTGAATTTCTGTTTTCTGAGACTCCCAGGAGGCATTTGTCATTGGATCATTAAGTTGGAATGGACTACAAGGACCATCTAGTCCAACCCCCTGCAATGCAGGAATCTTTTGTCCAGTGTGGGGCTCGAACCTTCTTTCCTTCTGAGACTAACCAGTTACAGGAGGAGTTGGTGGCTTTTGCCTCTGCTGTACATGTCGGGGAAGTAAGTAGGGTCTCCTGTGATTTAATTACTGTACTCAACCCTGATTTAATTGTTCTTTCGGTTAGCTGTGGACCCTGCATATCTGCTCTAGGAGGAGGCGCCATCCAAATGTTGTTGAGTGCCCTCCAGGTGTCACAGAAATTCATCATAAGAAAATGTACATATATTAGTAGGATAAGAATAAGGAGAGCAAAACAGGTATCAACTTAAAATGTATTTTGGCATGCTAGCATTTGTAATGAAGTATTTCATTGTTAGAAGCTTGTTAGAAGTCAACTTTCTCTTTTCCCTCTAGGAGCAGCTTCCGGATTTGTATAATCATTTCTTGAAACAGAACTTGGAAGCTCACATGTATGCATCCCAGTGGTTTCTCACCCTCTTCACTGCCAAGTTCCCACTCTGCATGGTCTTCCACATAATTGATTTACTCCTTTGTGAGGTAAAATAAAACCACCTTCAATCTGAAGAGTCTTGCTTTGCATGAAATGAATTGCCACTTTTCTTGAGCTTACTTTTGTTATTGAATATGAAGGAAGACTACTTGTATTAAATGAGAATATTACAGGGGAATGCTCTTGCACTTACTCTGTTTTCTTAAAATAATGTGGGTTACTCTGCCATCTGTAGCGCAATGGCTCCTGCTAGTGCAACAGGGTTTTCTCCTCTCTCCTCTCATCATACGCCCCAAAAATTGTCTTTAGGGAGATTGGGAGATACCCTACAAGAGTACACGGGGGGAAAGAAAGCAGTGAATTGTTCCATTCAGCAAGGTGCTATGTATAACCTCTTCCCAAAGTTGCCTTTTTTTAAAAAGAACTGGAATGATTGTGGGATAATTTTTCTGACCCTTTCTCCATTATAAGATTTGTTTGAATAATTGAGGCTACTTGTTTGTTTGTTTTTTTATAATTATTTTTTTGTTAAGGATTTTCTTGGGTTACAAAGGTAGTGCAATGTCTCAATTCCCCCCCCCCCTTCTTCCATGTATCATTTTTACACAATCAATTTTACTTATTGAGACATTATGAGGAAGGGGGGAAAGAGGTGGGTGGGATGGGGGGTTGGGTGTGGTGGATTGTCGATGTTTCTGCTTTTTTTGATATGTGTAGGGGTTTGGCGTCAGCATCGTTTGTGCAGGTTCTCTGTTGTTTGTTCGTGCTTCTCTGTTGGTGAGAGAGGTCGGGATTCGTCTTAGTGAAGGTGTCTTCTTCTGTTTGTCCCTGTGTCAGTTTCAGCTTACTGGTTAGTTTTTCTAGTAGGGCCGTTTCCCATACAACCTGGTACCATTGGTCCATGCTTACTCCTGACAGGTCCCTCCAGTGTCTGGCTATGATGGTTCTTGTTGCTGACAATAGGTGAATTATAAGTTATTTGTGTTCTGAGTGAGCGTTGTTATCTTGAAAGATATTTAGTAAAACCAATTCTGGGGTGATTTCTAGCACTTGCTTAGTTATCTTACAGATTTCTTGCATGGATGTCATCCAGAATGATTGGATTTTAGGGCACTCCCACCACATGTGGAGATATGTGCCTATGGAGGTGCATCCTCTCCAACATTTCGATGAGGTTCCTGAACGTATTAATGCTAGTTTCCTTGGAGTCAGGTACCATCTGTAAGTTAGTTTCAACGAGAGTTCTTTTCTTTTCATTGATATAGATTTGAAGGGGGGTTTCGACCACATTCTAATCCACTGGGTAGGGTTGATTTCATATCCTATGTCATCCTCCCATTGTCTTTTTAGGTTGTCCAAGGGGTCTGTGGGATTTTGGAGTAGTATTTTGTATATTGCAGATACTGTCCCCTTTCCATGTCCTTTTAACATTTGGAGGAGGCTTTCGAAAGTTGTCAGGGGTCTAGTTGCTGCCGATTTTACTGTTGGGTTATTTAGAAAGGCATGTAGTTGGTGAGGCTACTTGTTAAAGGAGAAATCTGCTTTCTAAAAACATGGTTTTGGCTGCTTCAAAGTGCCACCCCCATACACACTATGAAGTTTAAATCAGTTTGCCTCATACACTTTAGTTTACCTTTCAACATTCTGACCGGAAAGAGTCATAGACCTTATTCAGAAGTAACAGCAGAGCACTGCTAATACGATTTGCAGGCCCCAGAGACATAAATGAACAAATGAGTAGGCCTGGGTGATGTATCGATACATTGCTCAGGACCGGTATGAGGGGCAGACCGTGATGGGGGCTTCACCTGGGTATATTGCAGGTAAAACAGACTCTGCTCCCGAGTCCTCTGCTACCAGCTTCAGGCCACTAGTAGCAGAGGGACTCAGGCGCAGAGGTGGTTTCACCCGTGTTATACTGCTGAGTGAAGCTGTCATCGCTCTGCCCCTCCTCCTGGCTGGGGCCAGTGTAGCTTGTTGTTTTGACATTGTGGTTTTGACATTGTGGTGTATCACCAGGTCACGATGTTTGGTTGGTGTGGTGATATAACATGATGTTGAAAACCCGACGTTGCCCAGCCCTACAAATGAACCTAGTGTCTAGAGTATGTAGAAGAACTGGCATTGTACCCTTTCCTCAAAATCTAACGCCTAAAGGGCGTTTGTGTCTGATTTGTGCATATAGTCTAAAACAGCAGCACAGAATATATTAATTAAATGAAAGTGACAAACAGAAATCTAAGGAGCTTTAACAAAGAGACGAGGATACCAACCCATTCTGCAGTTTTTCAAAATGTACAAAGTCGTTTTGGGGGCGTGGGGTAGGGTAGGGTTTGGCCATGTTGCATGTTTATAACAGCCCAGAGAAATAATGCTTGGGCATTGATTGATGTGTGTTTTACCAATTTGTATGGCCCAGTAGACTATGACTAAGGCTTCCACACGGGTAGGAAGAGGGAATGTGTGATCCCACAGTGACGCTGCTGATCACCAAACCATGATTTAGTTTTATGTTTGAATTGAGCCATTTTCATTCATCATCTTGTACTGCAGGGGTCGGAAACCTAAGGCCCATGGGCTTCAAGTGGCCCATGGGGGTTGTTTAACTGAACCGCCCCCGAACCGAGCCGCCTGCTTGGCGAGTCCCCCTCGCATTGCACTAAACAGGTGTGACGTGGGGACTCGCTTCTGCGGTGTCAGAAATCACACCTGTGCATGTGCAGGCGAGGTAAATCTTGCCGACCCCTGTTGTACTGTATGTAAAGACCTGTGACACATTGTGTTCAGGATATGTAAAGTAACTGCTGCTGGCTATTGGAGTTTAATTACTGTTACAATTCTGACCTCTAGTGGATGAAATCTGGTTTGCTTACATGATACAGTATGATTAAAAAATATTCCTTTTGTATTTGTGACCCCGGTTAAATAAATACAACTTTAGCATGTTTAGTTTTGTACCAGACTGTGGCCAGTACCATTTGTAAGTTACTACAGCTGCCTACTAAATCATGAGCCTTGAGGTCACTTACTTCCTCTCCCCTCTGCACTCTGCCATTGGAATATTCTAATCACACTTAGCAGCAAACCAAAGCTAGCAGTCCTGGTTTCAGGGTAAACTCTGGATTGCCACTCACTGCAGTTTTATGTTTCTGATCATGGGTCATATGGGGAGGAGGAGCCATGTGAGCCAAATATTTGTGAGTTGAAAATAAACACCAGATAAAGCAAAAATACTGTCCCTGAGCTGTTCTGCTTTAAACTAAAAGTGGGGATCACACAACAGAATGATAAACAAATAGCTCTACATTCAGAAAACTAGATAAGAAGAGTTATTTAGTCTAGTCTTCTCCTTAATGTGTTAGTTTTGTATTCACAGGTACTTTTTTTCACAGTTAAGCCATAATGACTGTAGTAGAGTGATGATATAGCCTGGGAACAGTTTTGCTGCTTGATTTGATGTTTGTGTTACTTTTGCTTTGTCACAGAAGTAGTTCTTAAATATTTGTGTTTTGGAGTGTCCCTGTTTTTTAAAATTGATAAACAGGATCAATACCATATATTTCTCTTTTTCAGGGTCTGAATGTAATCTTTAATGTAGCACTGGCTCTCCTAAAGGTAAGTCATTTTGTGTAACTTGACAAAAATTACTCACAACTTTACTAGCCTATTTGACCACATATGTTTGTCTTGTCATTTGTTGCTCCTTGATAGCCTCCCTGCCAATTTATAAAAGCTTCCTGCCTTGTGACTAGGAGGTAGTTTTTATTCACCATAGCTAGGTGGCTGTTAGAAGCCTGCCCATACAGTTCATAGATGTTTTATATCAGGCAGTTTATTCCAGTACAGGGATTTGAATCAGAAGCTAGTTCTCGTATTATAGGAAACTTCAGTGTGAGCAACAATTATTTTATAAAACTATTTCTTGGCATGAAAGGATCATGAAGGCAAACAGGTATATGAAGAATTCTGTATCGGAGAGGAGCTATAGTAATGTGGCCTTTCCCCCTACAAAAGAAGCTGCTGGCCTGACTGAAAGTGATAAGATGCCCCTTGCAACTCTTGGAAGTCTCTTAGAAGACAAGCATTGCTGTTCATACTGGGAGGTTGAAAGGAAGTAGGAGCAATTGTAGAGCGAAGTGAGATCTCCGTTGCTATGTCCTTGGTTGTTGGCCTTGGCTGGCTCTTTTTGGGAACAAGCACTATATTATATACATTTCCCTCCCTGGGTGACTATAGTGATCAGCACGGCTGTTCTGTTTGTTATGGGGATGAGAGCTGTTGCATCTAGCTGGGCACTAGATAGAATGAAATGCTATATTGAATGAAGCAGATGTATGGAATAAGTGTATCAGTGTCCTGCTTGCAGTTCACTCTCCAGTGCCTTTTGAAGTGGTAGTCAGCACAAGGAGTGCCACGTGCCATGACGAAGGTGCTTTGAGAAAATGAAAATTTGTTTCGCTGTGAATGTCTGTTTCAAGATCCTTATAGTGGATATTCCTGATAGGGGTGACATTTCCTACTGGAAGTTCAGGCAGGGTACTTCACAAGGAGAGGAGTCATCCCTCCCACCAGACTAACTGGCAGGGCAGACAATTATTCAACCCATAAATGATCCTTGAAAAGAGACCACCTGAAAAATAACTTAAAACATCATTTCAGGAAACTAGCAAGGAAGGGTGTGTGCCTGTGTGTGTGTGTGTGCCTGTGTGTGTGTGTGTGTGTGTGTGTGTGTGTGTGTGTGTGTGTAGGGAGCCACAGACAGAACAAGAATAGCAGGCTCCCCCTGCCCTCACTTTAGCAGACAAAAAGCTCAGTTTACAGGTAACTCTCTAAATTGGGGAAAGGAAGCCCTAACCTTGTGTGAAGTGGTGGTGTAACCCACAACCCTCCCCCCAAGTTGTCAGTGGAGGAAGGAAAGGTGGGCAGAATGTCCTCCCTTCGGGGTCTTCAAACATAAATTCGCAGCAAGACAAATGTCCCTTTATGCCAAACCATTATGGGGGACATTCTTTTAAAAAGAAAAGTAATAATAATAAATTTTATTAAGGCTTTCCATAATGCAATGCAATAAAAATAAACAAATAAAAACAGAAAAAAGAGGAAGAAGAATGTTAAGGTCATCTTGAATCCCAAATACTGTCTTCTGTGGCATTGGCTGCCCCTTCCAGTCTGGTGTCATTCAAATCATTTATAAAGGTGTTGAACAACAATGGGCCCGGGACAGAACTCTGTGGCACCCCACTTGTCACTTTTCCCCAGGATAACACGGAACTGTTAGTGAGCACTCTTTGGTTCGGTCAGTCAACCAGCTACAAATTCACCTAAGTTACTTCGTTCAGTCCACATTTTATCAGTTTCTCCACAAGAATATCATGGGGGACTTTGTCAAAAGCCTTACTGAAATCAAGATACACTACATCCACAGCATTTCCCTGATCTACTAAACTTGTGATTTGTCTGGCATGACTTGTTTTTGAGAAACCCATTCTGAGTCTTGGTTGTCACAGCATTGTTTCCTAAGTGCACAGACTGTTTAATTATCTGTTCTAGAGACTTCTCTGGGATCAATGTCAAGCTCACCGGTTGGTGGTTACCTGGGCCTTCTCTCCCCCCTCCCCTTTTGAATATGGAGGCAACATATGCCTGTCTCCAATCCACAGGGACCTTATCTGTTCTCCAAGAATTATCAAAGATTACAGACAAAGACACTGAGATTTCATCTGTACCTTTAGTACCCTTAGGTGTAGTTCACCAGGCCCTGGAGATTTGAATTCATTTAAAGTAGCTAGGTGTTCCCTTACTGCATCTTTTCCTATCTTGGGCTGCAGCTCCTTCCTTGTGTCACAAGATTGGGCATTGCTTTCCTGTTGGGTGACGACAGGCAGAGTAAGTGTCGAGCAGTTCTGTCTTCTCTCTGTTACCCAATAGCATTTGTCCATCTTCTCCATGCAAGGAACTTAACACTTGCTTGTTCTTTCTCTTGTTTCAACATAGCCGAAGAAACCTTTCAAAATTGCTTTTAACCTCTCTTGCAAGAGTTCATTCTGACTGGAAGCCCTTGAACTTACTGTCACATGATGTTTGGACCTTAGGTCTTCTCTGCTGCCTGAGAGCAGTTCTCAAGTATTAAAATGAAGACTTGAGTGATTCTGATGTTTGGTTATAAATGACAATGCAGCATGATGTCACAACAAAACAAAAAGTTTTAAAGAGGTATTTATCATACCAGTTAAGGATTACACATAGTAAGTATGCCTAAAAAGTTTGCCTAAAAAGCCCGTGACACACCTGCTCATGACACACACACATTGGGAGATGCTGATGTAGAGAATACTGACCTTAATGAACCAAGGCTGTGTTCCTAACTGATGAAGTGAGCTCTTGGTTACTAAAGACTGTGCCACCAAATAAGTTTTTAAGGCACCACAAATCATTTAAATGATTATAAGTTAGTAAACTACAGTTTCCAAATTCAAATAATGAAATTGGCCCAAGTGTCAGTTGATTGCAGCCATGAGGCATAGAAACACACCCTGTGTTCTTTAATAGGAAAAGGCTATTTCATTCTAGAAGAAAATAATTTGCTTCACTGCAGTCCCTTTATGATAGTATATGTAAACCAGGCATCCCCAAACTGCAGCCCTCCAGATGATTTGGCCTACGATTACCATGATCCCTAGCTAACAGGACCAGTGGTCGGGGAAGATGGGAATTGTAGTCCAAAACATCTGGAGGGCCAAAGTTTGGGGATGCCTGATGTAAACCTTTCCTGAGATCTAGTTTTATATTTTAAGCTCAGCCATTCACCCAGGAACTCTGTAATTTGAGGAGGCTGTTTTAGAAATCAGAGCACAAGTGTGATTCATGTACAGAGTCTTCCCACCACCATCTCAAATCCGAGATTGTTATAGCTATATAGCAGATTGGCGGGGGAGGCATTTGGAAAGTGGTAAATGGAATGGGGAGTTTTCCTCACTTAACATCATGCAGCCCACCATCCCTGATCTCTGATCTCCTCCCCCCTCCAGCAGACTTACTATAAATTGTTATGGGCTTGAAGAAGATGGTTCATTCTTCTTCTCAATACGCAAAGTTTCCTCTTCTTGCTCCCCCCTCCCCCTCTCTAATTGCCTCCTAGTTTGTGGAGTGTAAGTTTGCAATTTTACCATTCTTTCTAATAGTGAACTTGGGTGGTTGAGTTCAGTTTGGAGTCAAAATAGGATGTTAGCACAGGGTGGTGATGGCCCAAGGGTGGGCATTCTCATGTCTGCATCATTGAGCCTTACCAACTGAAACTCATCCAACACAACAGGTCTAGACTGTGCTCTAGACACCCCTTGAGATTCATCTGCTGTAACAGCGGAGGCAAGGTCCCGATGGATGCAAGCAATTTTATCCTCAATATGCTTTGCAAACAAGTAACAGTGAGTTGCTGTTAATTTTGCCACCTCCTTCGGGCCAGACTGTAATGGACCCCACATTTCCCGGAAAAGCTCTACTGGACGGCACAATGATAATGCAATGGAAGAAGCCAAGTAGTCCTTCTTTTCAGCCTTCACTGCCACTAGGTAGACTTGATGATGAGCCCTCACGTGTTCGATTGCATTCAACCAGATTTTCCCTCCACGTGTGTTCTAGTATACCAAGGAGCCAAACGGGCTCCACAAAGTGAAAGAGGGTGCGATTGTGTCACTGGTCTGAGCCATTCGGTTGTTCCAGAGGGTCAGCCAGAGTTTCGACAGGAGCATCAGTCCTATCGGGTGGGAAATCCCCCAGAGCTGCCTGGAAGCCCATTGACTCCATCAGTCTCTGAGGGCAGACCATCCTAATAGGTTTCCTGCCTCTTTGGAGGGGGAAAGGTGCTGAAAGCCTAAACATCATCAGGAAGTGATCTGACCATGATAAGGGACTGATGCCAATATCCCTCAGATCACCCTCTTCCTGCCCAGTTGAGAAAATAAGGTCCAGAGTGTGGCTTGCCACGTGTGTTGGGCCATTGACATGTTCATCATGGCAGTTAGGAAGTCCTGAACCACCCCAGAGCCGGTCACCTCAGTATGGATGTTGAAGCCCCCCCAGAACCAACAGTCTGGGAGTCTCCAACACTGCCACTGCTCAACACCAGGAACACACACTCTAATTCCCACCCAACTGGACTGGACGGGGGGGGGGGGGGAGAGAGAGAGAATATCTCTATAGACCACAGCAACTCTCCCTACCCCACCCTCAAGTCTTGCCTGATGCTGCACTGAGTACCGAGGTGGGCACATCTGGGTGAGACCGACTCTACCCTGCTCACCCACTCAGGTCTCAGTGATGCAGGCCAGATTGGCCTCCTCATCTGTAATCAGGTCATGGATGAGAGGGTCCTTATTCACAGTATTTTTAACAATGTGATTTAATGGTTGCAGCCTGGCCTGGATCCTTAGGGTGAAGGGTGGGTTATTATTTTAAGTTTCAGGGTCAGCAAGAAGTAGAATGGCATCTTAATCACATAGGGCAAGTTTATGTTCAGAGTCTTTACATTTTAATCCTTTAAGTCTGGGGGTTTGCTGAACAGTAAGCTAGGGGAGAGAACAGGCCTGCCTGCAGCCTTGATATAAGTAGAATTGTTGTGATTTTATCCTATTAGTAATGACATGAAGCTTAGGAATGGAATCAAGAATTATATGGTCAAGTTAGACAGAACTATAATGAGAAATTCATTTACAATAATCAGCAAATTCACAACACTGTTTTCTGAAGGGTTGTTGCATGTAGGTGTATATGGTCTCTGATCTTGTGCTATACCCACACTGCTTTTTGTAATCAGTCTTTGATAAGATAATTTCTGCTCCATTCCAGAAAATCACCAGTCTTCATCTATGTTTGTCTTCGGCGATATGCTGGATTTAATATACTTTAACTAAATAATTTTTCCTTGTTGATAAACCTTTGTTTTAGATGTTCTTCTTTAGTCGTGTGATGGTGGTGTATCTCCCCCCCCCCCAAAAAAAAATTGGGGCAGGGTTGGTTGGAGGGGTAGTTTTTTTAAATTAAAAAGTCCACTCACCACCCAGAATATACGTAAAACCAGTTTCATATGCAGAATCCAGCATTCCCCTTATTGAGGTGAATTCTTGGTAAATTATGGTACACATGGTCATGGTAACTGTGTCTGTCTGTATGTCTGGGTCATGGCTAATATAAGCAAATCAAGCAGAATCTTTGTCTAGGAGACAGAGACATCTGATTTTATCCCAGCCACATTGAAATCTGTGACATGACAATATGGGCATGTAATATGTGGCTCATTATCTACAGGCCGTAGGCTCTTTAATGAGAAATATAGATGTTGTTAAAAACAAGGTGACTACAAATATAATGTCTTTATAGACAACAGATTACCGTATCTACAATGAAGAAAAGAAAATGAAGTCTAAATAATCAGGCACTTTAAATTTGTTAGATTAGATTTACATCTGAATGTTTAGCAATTTCAAAAAAAAAAATCAGTATTGTGAAACGTGTGTTAAATGTCCCGTATGCTAATAATATTTGCATATATCTCCAATGAAACTATCCTTTGAAGTTTGCTGCATCACATTTTCCAATCAGTATTGCTCCTTTTACCCAGTATGCTTATTTTATGTTTTTAGAGCAGTTCTCCATTTCCCCACATACAGCTGCTCTGAAGCTTTTCCACCATGGAAGCTGTAACTTAGTGCTGTACAGAGAATAGGAATACAGTCTACCATTTCAGATGATCATGCATCAGTAGCGCCCAGCTGTTTTGTTCTTCCATTGGTCTTGCATTCGTACAGCAATCTGGGTGGGACTGATGGGTCTCCCCTCCCTTCCTCTCCCTCTGCTTTAGTATGCCTAGGCAGGATCACATCTTTATTTGAAAGCAGATATTTATTGAGGCCAGTATTTTGTGTGGCTATCAGCCTGACTTCTTCCTAGCAAGAGACACTGAGACTACAATGTGTCTGCAGGCTTGGGTAGCTGTCAGACTAATGTAGACGGAAGGTGGATTGGGAGGGGAGCTCATCTGTCCAAGAGCTCACTATTGGCTTCTTATTACAGCATTCTCCTCTGAGACACCCTCTGCATGCTCATTCACCTACCTCCGCCTCTCCCTTCCCCCTCCTTTTCTACCCCTTCATTACTGATTCACAGCGAGAGGCAGCAGCAGCAGCTTAGACACGCTTGTCACGAATCTAGGATTGCAATGAGCTCATCCTTTTTCTCTTTGCAGCTTTACAACTGGCCTGAGCTTTTTGCTCTTGCTGCTGCTCCTGTCTGCTCCTACACACATTCAGAGGCAGGCTGGGCCATCGCAGCCTTTTTCTGCATCATTCTCTGCCATTTCGCCTGTTTTCAGACATTTTTAGATCCATCTCTTTAAGTTTTTATTTTTGGTCTTTTTTGAATTACCAGCTTCTTCTGTGCTTTTTAGCAAATATGTTTTCTGTTTTTTGAGCCTGTACCTGAAAGTCCCTGGTGTAGACAGTAAATGTATTGGTCTTTCAGAGACCTAAAGCTGGCTCCGATAATAACCACCGTGTGAAATTGTGGCTTAAGGGAACAGTGCTTCTCACTCTGGATACTTGCTGTTTTTTGCTGATGGAAGAAGGGGTGCCTTGCCCAACCCCAGCTCCCAAGCTTGCACCACCCATCAGAAAGTCCCAGGATATACATGATGAAAGAAGCAAGCTTGTGAATGAGTATGCCTGTCGAGTGTTGGAACTTCTGGGAATGGGGCATCGCCTGTTTGTTCCCCGGCTTCTTGCGGTGAGATTCTGGTTTTCTAGAAATAGACGCATAGCAAATCTGCCATTCTTATCACTCAGCTGTCTCAAAGGATCCATTTCATGGGTGGTTGCATGAGGGTAACCCTAATTTATGCAGTGCATTTAGGACATAATGATTCTTGGTTGTCTTCTGTATAGGCTTAGATTACCTTCTGAGTAATTGCCTCCTCTCTACTTGCCAATGGTGTCATAGTTGAATCTGATTTTCCAGTGGATTTCCTAGCGTCCTCAAATGTTTAAGACTTGATGATATTATTATTATTATTATTATTATTATTATTACTACTACTACTACTACTACCATTATTATTAAACATCATTACAGTAAATTCATTGTACTAGCCATTGGCCTTTGCAATTTGCAGATGTTAGCAGCATCATTATTAGCATCAACACGATCTATTCTGCCATATTATGAAGGTGCAAACTATCTTTTCTACATTCTTGGTAAGCAGTAATAGTGCAAATCGAATGTTTGTGTCATTGATTATGAGAATAGGGCTGGTAGGAAGTGATAAGTTGAATTTTTGATCTGAAATTATTAAAAAGTGTTCTCTTAACAATTAGAACAAATTAACTATGTCCATGTACAACCTTCAGAACTGCAAATGACAGGCAAATCGTACAGGTTTGATTGATCCAAACTTATCCCTAAAATTATTTTAGTTCATCTAGATATTAATTAACAGGTATCTAGTCCATCAGTTTACTTTATACACTGCCCAAATGACATTAAATCATCTTCACACTATATTAAAAAATAAAGCCAAAACAAAACCCATAAGCTCTCTGTTTCTGACTCTCAGTATTTACAGTGTATATCCAGGACTTGATGGTGTTGCAATTTTTCATTGTCTGGTTTATAATCCATCAGATTCCTAAGACTTTCATTGGTTTCAGAATTTCATTATTTCATGCAATAATTTCTGTTACTCTGATATTGTTGCTAAATAGAAGAGCAACTCTGTTGCTTTGTCTGTCCTGAAAATATTTAAGAATCTGTTTTGCCACAAGTATTGTCAGTATGATGTATACCAGGTTGAAAAAGAACACACATTACTAGCTACAACTTAGTCTTCTACAAAAAAATAATAGTGTATATGAATTCAGCAGATCAGATACCATCACCTGTGGGTGGAACCTGGAATGTTTTGTTTACCTCAACAGCTTCCCTCAACGAACTTTGTCAACATTTAAAATGTGAGATTTGATGTTGTATTTCTTGGTGCGATTCAACAACCTTGTAAATCTAGGGGAAGAACCTCAATAATCTTCATAAGAATGTAAGACCAGACTATCATCCAGAGGCTTGTCTAGGCTAATGTTCAGTTTCCAATAGCGGCCACCAGGAGCCTCTAGAAGCTCACAAGCAGGGCCTTCTACAGTTGGTCCACAGTATCTCCCATTCAGGTCTAGTAT
Organism: Zootoca vivipara; assembly: GCF_963506605.1. NCBI lineage: Eukaryota > Metazoa > Chordata > Lepidosauria > Squamata > Lacertidae > Zootoca > Zootoca vivipara. Next base: position 5,271,274 of record NC_083282.1, on the reverse strand, counting down.
TTGAGGGATGCTGCCTCTGGACATGGTGATTCCATTGAGCTATTATAATGAAGAGCTGCAGAAAGATGAGGAAAAGATTGTCCCATATTTTTTTTAAAGCCGCTTAAGCTAGCAGCCATCATACCATCTATGTTCTATTTTCTTACCTGAGACATCAATAATTTTCATTGGATTACAACCTTTAGGCACCATCCATAATTTTGTAAACATCTGTCATATTCCACCTTGTGCACGTTCTAATCACCAACCTCTCTATTTTCTCCTCATAGGGAAGGTACCCTAACATCATTTTAGTTTCCTTTTTCTGGAGTTTTCCCCATTCTGTGATGCCTTTTGGAAATGGGGCAACCAGAGCTGGACACAGTATTCTAAATGCAGTCATGCCATGGGTGCATGTTATCTTGTTCTCTTTTAGTCCTTTTCCTAATAGTTCCTCTCCTCTGGTCCTATCTCCCTTTCACTCCTCTGTGTTGATGCTTTTAGTCAGCTTTCCACTATTACCATCTTTCTGAATTATTTAACCATTATTTTAGAGCCCATTAAAGCAATTGTGAATCTAGGGTTTTTGTCCCAGTCTGTATCGCTTTGCACTTGCTTATGTTGTTCTGTCATTTTGGTGTCCATTGCACAGTCCTTGAATAACATTGATTCCACTACAGTGGGGAGGAATTGCTGGCTTATTGCTGCTACCCACCCACCCCATTTAGTGAGTTCCAGTGTCTCCTGTACTCATCCTATAACTACTAAATTTCTGTGAAAGGTAATAGTTAAAGATCCTCCCCTTATCAACCATATAATTCCATCAATAGATTTCTTAACATTCTCAAAAAAATATATATAAAAAATAGATTGCATAAAAGATTCTGTGGTGGCTCACTTGTGACTTCCTTGATCAACTGAAAAAAACAACCCTGTAAACTTGAAGCAATACAGTCAGATATACATGAAATCTGCTATCTCAGTATCACATAACCAGTATTTTACATGCTCCAAAGTTTATGTTTTTCACATACAAATTATGAAGTATCATGCCAGACACTTCTAGGACTTTTAAATGAGATTTTGCCCCCCCCCACTACCAGCCAGTTCCAGGGATCCCTGTAAATGTTCAGTCTGTCAGTCCAGTCATTTAATTTAGGTTTTCTACATGGGGTGAGGAGGAGTAATTTCTCCTCCCCCACCCAATTCTTTCGCCATACACTTCCTACTAAGAGAGCCACAAAGTTGTTGTTGTGCACAAAAAGATATCCTAAATATTGTAGGTTTTTACCACTATCCCTGCAGCCTGGTATTGTTGCTTTTTAAATACATACCAGAGATTTTCTAGTGTTCCTGATACGTGGAAAAGAGAGAAGGGGAAAGAACATTCAAATATTACACACTTCAGGCTAATTTTGCTGGTGCTCAAAATAATTTTATGAATGTATTAACTGATATAGGCCCATTCTCTCTAAGATTCACATACATTATTATTAACAACTCTATTTAAGGAAAAAAGCCAGAAAATTTTGGACATTGTAATTACAACCTGCCTACACATCATGCTAAACCACAGGTTGGCATTATGTGACCAAACCCTGAAGAGTCTGAGTATCATGTGATTCCTACTTTTTCTTCCTTTTTAAACAACAACTACAACAACAACAACAACAACAACAACAACAACCGTAGTTTGCTATTTAATCTGAACCAAGCAAACTATGATTGATTGAGAAATGGGAACCAAAGGTAAGAATCACAAGGCTGGGGAGAGAATGTGCAAGTCTGAGGCAACAGGAGTTATCCCATTGAATTCAATGTCTAATCACAGGCAAGGCAAAATTTAGTTGGTTATGTGTCCTTTTTTCTTTTTTTTTGAGAGCTGCTTTCTGAGCTGAAATAGAGCAGCTAAAGTATCACTACTGTTTATGTGTACAGGTACAAAGTTGCCTTTCTTTGTAATCAGAGCTGCAGTCTGCAGATTTAAGAAGGCAGTTTAGAAAGAAAGAAATCATGATTCATCATGGAAAACAAATTAGACACCTCTCTTCCATTGCCCTATCTGTAATTCTCTTGCCAAATTTATTTAGCAGCACACATTCAGGAGGTTTGGGGATATTGGGGCTTGTTCCTTCTGTTCATAAAGCAACTGGGCAAGACAAGATGACCACTGTAACCCCAGCAGTGACAAATGGTTCTATCAAATGACTCCTCTTCCCTTCCCTCATTGCTGTTTGAGATACAGTGGATTGCATTTCTGTTTCAGTGCGTACTGTCTCAAAATGTGCATATTGCTCATGGCTTCCTAAATGTTGTACTTTCTGATCTGGAAATACTTTCTGATTATCCTAGATTAATTGAAATTTTCTCTGGATACTCAGAGACATTAAAAGCTTTTTCAAATTTTGAGGCTGAGCTTTGTCTTAAATTAAGTCTTCTCAAAGTTAAGAGCCTATATGTTGTTTTTAGCAGAACTAATACTTTAATATTGAGAGAATGTTGTTGATTATAGCTGGTGTGTGTTTCTTGGCATATGTATTTTTATTTATTTATTTACAAGTACTTTTCAGATTTCTATGTTGACACTCACATCACTCTGTTTGCAATATCTGAAAAATAGGGATATTGTGTTTACAAAAAAATAGGGATTTGTGTTTACATCAATGCAATAGGCCATTAAATGTATTCAATAGATGATGAGTCCAGCCCTTAACAGAGCCAGTGTGTCTGTCTTCTGTGCTTACACCACTTCTCCAATGTGTTTCCTTACAGACCTCCAAGGAGGATCTTCTGCAAGCTGATTTTGAAGGAGCTTTGAAGTTCTTTAGGGTACAGCTGCCCAAGAGGTACAGAGCTGAAGAGAACGCTAGGAGGCTTATGGAACAGGCTTGCAATGTAAAGGTAAGGGCTATCATTTTGTCTGTAAATAAGGTAAAATTAGCCCCTAGCAGTGGAATTAGCAGTTGGATCAAAAAGCCGTGGCAGAGCTTTTTTATATTATAAAACTAAACATCTTTAGGGTTGCCATATTTCAAAAAGTAAAAACCAGGACACCCCATAAGTTGTTGAGCGTTATTTTAGGAAACCACCGCAATTGTTGCGCTTTCTTTAGACAAACCTCAAAGTTGTTGAGGTTTTTTTTTTTTTACGGTTTATTTGTCAAAGATCCAGGACAAACTGCTGCCTGCCGTATGGCAGCCCTAATCTAGGTTGGGCCATTATTTTTCTATATTCTGTATTTTCCCCACTGCTGCTGCCCTGAACTTTGAATAATACAGCCTGTTATAATTGAGAAATCTGGATCTATAGCTTAATCTTAATTTCATTGAAAAACTTTCAGTCATACATAAGCCCATTGATAATGGCAGCTGTATCACATTGACTGTAAAGAATGGTCTGGGCATGTTTACAGGTTATACCCAGGTTTTCCCTGGGAAGGACATTCAACAGGAGGGGTGGTTACTGGCACACTTTCTCTTTCTAACTTGTTCCATGGAGGTCAGTGTGAGGACACTCTTACCAGAGAGTACTGATTATTATGGGAGACAACATTTAAATGGATAGATTTGTCTCATTTATTTTCTCTTATTAGTTAATTCAGATCCCCAGATAACTTGGTTGGATGGGTGGTATATAATATAATAATAAAAATAAAAAGCAAAGCTTGTTGCAGCTGCTTCTTTGGCTGGTGGATGTGGCTGGATTGACACCCCCCCCCCAAAAAAAATGCAATGGTGCTTAGTGCTTATATTTTGTTGATCTGTATACAATGTTTGTATTTGAGATTTTTATACTTTCTTGACACCATTTTGTTTGTGTTCACTTTTTTGGTTAAGGTTATCAGCTTTCCCATTATTTTTTTAATGTGTAGTGATTCAAGATCAATAAGAAAGATTTAAACCATTTACCAGAAACATTGCCAGAGCTCAGGCAATTGGCAAAGTACAAAATAGCTGAATCTTAACATTTTGCTTACCCGATCCTTAGTTCCTGCAACCACCCCCCTTGCAGCTCTGCAATCCAGGGAAAACATTGTTCCTTAAGTGAATCCAATTCCTTAGAGAGAGTATGTGGAAGTATAATTGTATGAGGAGAATAGATTAAGAAGCTGCTCCTCTTCCTCCACTTCAGATCATAGTGGCTGCATTGTGTGAAAAACAAAACAAAAAATAATTGGTAGTGTCTTGAGTTGTTTGGGAAAACTGACCATGTGCCCTGTGCTGTGATTTCCTCCTTTCCAGCAAATGATGTCAGTGTCACAACTGCTTCCTCCTTCTCTTGACTGATGTCATGGCAATATCATGTGGCAACTATGTATCTAAAGTTCTTCCCAAATAAACAAAATGTCAGATCTCACTATGCTAGCAGACTGCATCAGGAGGCAGGGAGGAGTGTGGTTTCATTCCCAGGATAAGAGACGTTTTAGGAGGCTAATAGCTCCTCACATCCATCTCCAGGAAAGATGCAAAGTCCAGTTTATACTTGACAGTCTTGTAAGCACTGCCTTTATGTTTTTATTTAACTTCATCTACACAAGATGAAGGGACGCAAGTGGCGCTGTGGGTTAAACCTTGCTGATCAGAAGGTCGGCGGTTCGAATCCCTGCGACGAAGTGAGCTCCCGTTGCTCGGTCCCAGCTCCTGCCAACCTAGCAGTTTGAAAGCACGTCAAAGTGCAAGTAGATAAATAGGTACTGCTCCGGCAGGAAGGTAAACGGCATTTCCATGTGCTGCTCTGGTTCGCCAAAAGTGGCTTTGTCATGCTGGCCACATGACCTGGAAGATGTACACTGGCTCCCTCGGCCAATAATGCGAGATGAGCGTGCAACCCCAGAGTCGGTCACAACTGGACCTAATGGTCAGGGGTCCCTTTACCTTTACCCAAGATGGAGGTGTTGATGTTTGGTGGTTCAGCAGATCTCAGAATAGGAAGGCAACCTATTCTGTATGAGGTTGCAGTCCCCCTTGTTTCAAAAGTTCAGGAACTCTTCTTCTGGATCTGGTGCTATTTCTGTTAATACTTTCCCCCATTAGATCTTTTCAACGTGTCACAATGCCATTTGGTGTCAAATACAATTATTAGCAGGGGGGAATTGCTTGAGACAAAATGGCACTCCTGGGAGACTGTCATGTTATTGAGGATAAAGGAAAAGATGACTCCTCAGTGGAAGCAAAGTTGATGTTAGGACAGTTAGTGCTTGAGGATACATTTTATATCTATTTAATTCTAGTATTTGCTAATCTGGTTTTATTACATTTGAATTGCTGAAAATAGTGACTAAATGAGCAGAGGAGGTGATTGCATTTTCAGTACTGATTAAATTATTTTACCAGGTTTACCTAGGAATGTTGTCACTGTTCCTGTTGAAAAGTGGGACTTTATATTCAATAATTTTTTTGGAATATGTTAATCTTATCTGACTTTCCCCCATTTTTGCCTTTACCACCTCAGTTTTGCATGCAATTCCTTCAGAAAAATACTAATGCTATGTTGCTTTAGCTATTCCTTGGCAAGCCTGTTGCTTAGCAACTGCCAAAATAACAAAGGGGGCCATATCTAGCCATTTTCCTGGAGCAGCTTCTCATTTCTTCCTATTTCTTTTGCCACCACAGTTAAACATTCACTTCATTCTTCACATGGAGGTAAAACTCTGAAGCTGCGTACTTGTATCTGACATGTGCTTTGTTCTCTCTCCACCACATGCAACTCCCCATTTGTGCATGGGTTGCGTTGTGGGTCATTGCACATGTCAGCTGTCATGCATAAGCCTCTTCCACACACACCCCACCCCCTTCCGGGGCCAAATATGGCACACGTTTCTGTGGTTGTGCACCAATCAGACACACGCAAAATGGATACCGCCTGTATTATTATTCTCATAAATCAAATACTCGTGACCAGACACTCTGGGTTGCATTTCAGTTTGCCAGGTAGAATGATTCATCCTCTCCTCCCTCTGCATGCTATTCTGAGGTTCTCCCAACCTCCCCAGAACCAGTTTTGGGGGTGCATGAGGGAGAGGGGGGAAAGTCCCGTAGCATAAATGGAAGTCCTTGTACTGCTGACTGGGCTCCTTGAGTGAATCCTGCCCACAGTCACACAATAGCATACTTTCAACCTGTTCCCCAAGTACTTTGGCTGCTTCAGTTTCACACTGATCTGGTTTGCATATCTCAGTAAGCCATAGTCTAAAGCAAAGTATGGCTTAATGTGAATGAGCAACATTACATGCATGCTGCTCAAATTGTGCCTGACCTGCTGTACCATTTGGTGAGGTGAAAGGAAACAAACCACAGCTCATTATAGTCATACCTCAGGTTGAGTACGCTGCGGGTTGCGTACTTTTGGGTTGTGTACTCGGCAGACCCGGAAGTGTTTACTTCTGGGTTCCGCCATGCGCGCATGCGCAGAAGTGTCCTGTGCACTTCGCGCATGCGCAGAAGCGCTCTATCAGCGCTTCGGCATGCGCTAAGGCGTCGCTCGGGTTAAGTACTTTTCGGGGTGCGAACGGCACCCCAGAACAGATTGGGTACTTAACCCGAGGTACCACTGTCCATATGAACCAGTCTTTGTGGTTTGCTTCTTTCCAGCCTCTTGGTGTTTGCCTTCTAGGAAGGAGGCAGATCTCTCTATTGCAACTCAGGGCTAGGAGCCACCAGGCAAGATACCTGCTTCTGCTAGCCCAGTGGCATTTCTGGCTTCCCCCACCCTCTGTGTCTTAAATGGGGAATTAACCATGTTGGTGTGTAAAGGAGAGGTTTGGAAAAGAGGATCCTTGCAATTTTTACTTTGGTGGACTAAAACTCCCATTGCATCTCATGGCTTAAATACAGAGCTTGCGGAATAAAGTGTGTGTGTGTTTGTGTGTTTCTGTTTAAACAAGAGCCTGGAAAACGTAATCTTCACTGTGCCAATGTCCCCAATTCTGCTGCACAGTTGATCTTGTGTGTTGATGTTAATGTTATGTGTTGCTACAAACTCTTAAACGGCTTTTCTTTGTTTCTGTACAAGCAAAAATGTTTTGTGGCATGTTAAGGAGTAACAAATTGTATAATGGGTAAGCATTGGTGAGATGCATACAGCATGGAGTGTCAAATGCATCATTAACATTGGCTGTTGTCAAGAGCAGTTCACAACAAGCCTAGAAACACCTACAGTACTTTAGCTTTGGTTTCTATCTTAATTTCTAACAAATGATATAGTTGCTCATTTGTTGGACTTGTGTTCTTTATTTGAATGACATTCTCTCAGGGACTGCAGTCAATACTTAAAGTGTCATACTTAATGACATCATTGGGACTCCCCTGCAACATCACTGGGGGCTGCCCCCAGGGTCTCAGTTTGGGGCAGTGTTCATGACCTGGCAATCCTACCTCAGACCAAACTTTTCCTGAACATATAGGCTTTTTTAAAAAAAGTAAGGCAATTCTGCACTAGCTGGATCAGTGGTCTGATCTAGCAGGGCCCTCTTCTCTAGTTTTACCTCAACACAAAATGCCTTGTTAACAGTGAGTTAAAATCTTACAGTCTAGTGTAGAGTGTGTGCATATGTGTGCATGAAAATTTATAACTAGTGTTTCAGTTTAGAACCATAAATGCGATCTAGAATAAAGGGTGTAAAACCACTTCCGTCATTACTTCTGCTGTAGCATCATTGTGAAATGTTAATGCTGTACTGTCTTAATATTCGGTTGGAAGCCGCCCAGAGTGGCTGGGGAAACCCAGCCAGATGGGCGGGGTATAAATAATAAATAATAATAATAATAAAGCAGTAGCCGTTGGATTAGTCACTGTGGTCTCAGTAAACTATTCTGCAGAAATGGTTTGAAATTTCTTAAAGGATCTCTGCAGATGGGAATGTCTGCACCTGGAATCAAATGTGGCTTTCCTGGAAAATAGACAGACTATTTACAAAGAATAAGTCCTCTATTTCCAGTTTGTTAAAATGTTGCACGAGAGAATTTCAGAGACTACCTTCCAAGTATGCTTGGAGGTTTCTCCTTCCCTTCCCTGCCAAGCAACTCATTAAGAGTAGAGGGAAGCAGAGAGTGGAGTGACTCCTGTCTCCTGATCTGTCTCCTAGGAAGCCATTGTAGCAAGCTAAAAGAAAGGAGCTAGTGGGTGCATTTTTGTTAATTAAGTATAGTAGAGGAAATGAATGTTGTGGCTATTGTCATTTCTTAAGAATAGAAAGGGACATACTATGATGCTTGAAAAGTGGTTTACAAAAAGAAGACAAATTTTAAATGAAAATATACAATACTTTAAACCATACAAGAAGTTAAAATACTAAAAACAGATTAAAATTCACACCACAAGAATGCTTTTAGCAAGCGTTGAAAAGAATACAGTACAGTGAATACATCTGCTAGATATCCATAGGCAGGCAGTTCCAAAATGTAGGTGCTGCCACATTAAAAGGATAGGGTGGAATATACAAAAATCTGACTCCCAATATTTTTGCCGTCAAATGATTAACTTAAAAGATACCTGAATACTATTGACATGTTTTTAAGGGTTGCTTTTTTGGGTGGAGATCTTGCATTCTTCACCTCCTCCTTTGATCCCGCTGCAGAATTTGAAGAAAGGAGTGTATATAGTTGTAATGGATGTGATGGATGTTGTAATTTCATCCCTTCCTGGAAGGGAACATGGGATCAACAGCAGTCTTTGTCCACCCGCCATGTGCCACACACATTATCATACTCCCAAGCTGAGTCATTGTGATGGTGAAACTACAAAGGCAGGCAGCTTTCACTTCTAGAAAGCATTTTCTACCAGGAAGTTGAAGCAAAGATGAAGGGAGAAATGCTTCCCTGGACCTAGTACTGTAGCATGCTTAGGAAAACAGAGTGCAAGTTTTAGAAGCTCAGGTAGGAATTAGGTTCACTGGAATCCAAAAAGAATTGTTTGTTTACTGCTTAGATCTGAACTACTACCCTGGGAAAACAAGTAAGATTAACCTAGCTTCAGTATCACAGAACTACATTGTTACAAGTTTCAAACAGGATGCATAGGTTTCTCATTGCACTTCGTGGGTTAAACGTGACCAGTAGCTCTTAAGGATTTCTTAAGAGGATTTCTTTGCATTTTGCCTGCCTTAAGCCTATTACCGGTCAAATTCTGTGCTGTTTCCTAGCAATAGCAAGTGGTTTTTACTCCTCCTTTATTAAAACAGAAATGTTTTTTTTATCCACCATGTTACAGCTTTGTCCCAGCTTCCCTGTGTAATAGCAAACAACACCTGTTGCTCTTGAGAGGGACCCCTGAGGAAAACAGGATGAAAAGACAAGCAGTTTTCTTTGGTTTTATTCGGCAGGGGGGGGGGGAATCATGTGACAAAATTGCAACAGTTTGGATCAGGAAATACCATATGACTTTTGTGGTGACCAAAATATACTCTCATTCGTGATAAATGTCAGATATATATCTGTCCTTAAAGTTGGAAGAAAATGCTATAGAACAGGGCAAAACATGCAGTAAGTAAGTCAGGAATGGGTCCTTTGATCTTTTCTCCTTTCTGTTCTTAATGTAAGAATATTGCTTTTTGGTTAACAGCTTCTTGTTATTTGGAGGGTAGGCATGGAGTTTTACATGATTTTGCATGTCTTGGCAAAACTATAGTTGAACATTCTCAAATGTTTCAGATTTTGGTGCATTTTTTCCTTTTTTATAAACACTGGTCTGAAATTACAAAGTAGAAAGACACTGTAAGGAAGATTTTCTTTCTGTGCTCTTCTGTTTCTGTGCTCTACTGTTTTGATGAACAAAGGCATACATTTTCTTGTGAATGAGGGCCATGTAGATGAGATTTTATCCTTTTGAGGTATGATCTTACTCTCTGACTAACAGTGAAAACTTGTCGCTGTGATCTTACAGGTATATAAGATTGTTTCAATGCAGCAATATAAAAGGCTGATGAGGCCCTGTATTTCTGTTTTATGTCAGAATAATTCAAAAAGAAACAAAAGCAGACCCTACACCAGACCAAACCTGCCAAAGAAAAAACACCATTTCCTCAGGTATCTGATAAGAGATTCTGAAAAATCCCAAGAGTGGCAGAATACTGTTCACTCCTTCTGTGGGAATCTGTGGGATAAGCATAAAGCAAATCGTCTTGTGAAATCTGTCCTCCTCCACTAAAAAGAATCTTTTTACTGTGGTGAAATATTCCATTTAAAGAACAAGAAGTTGTGGGGAAGCACAAGAGAGAACTCTGTTATGAACTGAAGTTTTTTGATTTAACCCTGCTTCTTTTGGATTTTAATTACTGGGAAAAAAGACTTTCCTTAGCGAATGACTGTTTTATTATCTGAGCATATGAACAGGTGTTACAACTATGCATTTCCTGCAAAGATAAGGAAGATTCCCAGAGGAACGCAACATACAGGAGCTTGGGCTGCCTGCTGTGTTTCTTTGCTTTTTTGTTCCTTCTCTGACACTCCACCCACTTAGTCTCTTCAAGTGGGTGTGGACAATCGACACACAGCTGAGCTAATTCTTTGTCGTTGGATACTGAACCTGTTGCTGGCACTGCTAACAGAGTGTGCTGACAAAATGATGGAAGAAATTTCTATTGTGGTGGCCTACGACTCCCATGTTTTTAGCAAGCTATATGATGAAGACTTTATGGCCAGCCTGGTTGCAGTCAGCAAACCCAAATATGTGGTAGGTGTCTAGATTGTGAAATACTGTTCTATTTTTTTTCCTTCAGTACCATTTTTTCTTCAATGTCTGTAGTAGGGAAATGATTCTACTTGCTCTTTCTCCTTTAGACCTCATCTTCTTGACAAGGTTCTTGAATAGTACTGTGCTAAAAACCTCTCACACTGTCAAATGTATATTTTTGTCGAACACCCATGGATTCTTATCACACTGCTCATGCCTGGTGTTGTTACACTAAAAGAGATTCTGCTGATGCCTCAAGGCAGCCTATAGCTGGTCTGGCCTTGCTTAACCTGTAGGACTAGTGAACTTAATTTGCACAAGAAAGGTTCTTCTTCAACTTAATTTTATTTATGTTTATGTAAGAGAGATGGAGGGATGCGGGTGGCGCTGTGGTCTAAACCACAGAGCCTAGGACTTGCCAATCAGAAGGTCGGCGGTTCGAATCCCCACGATGGGGTGAGCTCCCGTTGCTCGGTCCCAGCTCCTGCTAACCTAGCAGTTCAAAAGCACGTCAAAGTGCAAGTAGATAAATAGGTACCGCTCTGGCAAGAAGGTAAACAACGTTTCCGTGCGCTGCTCTGGTTCACCAGAAGCGACTTAGTCATGCTGGCCATATTGACCTGGAAGCTGTCTGCGGACAAACGCTGGCTCCCTTGGCCAGTAAAGCGAGATGAGCGCCACAACCCCAGAGTCGTCCACGACTGGACTTAGCAGTCAGGGGTCCCTTTACCTTTAAGAGAGATGGAAGTGAACGTGTGTGATATAGTTTGTTTTATTTGGCAATGGGAATTGAGGAGTTAAGCTTCATGGAAAAAGTGGGTTTGGGGAAGAATTTTTTTTGGGTATGTGATGCTTAAGTTTCATGGAAGTGGCTATTGTGCTGCTTATGCAAGAACTGAGTGGATTTATTATTGGGAATGTTAATTCTCATTCTATCTATCTGCAAAAGTACATGCTTAAAGAAGTTTAAATGATGTAATCTGCAGTTGAGGTACATTCCATTTAGGAAGCAGTCAAACTTAACATTGAAATTTTTATCCATATCCAAAAATCTATGCCTGCTCAAGCGGTGTTTTGCCCCCTTGAATTATATTAGAATTGGATAATAATAGGAAGGAAAGTCTTATTAACAGAAAGGATTACAATTTTGTGATTATAATAATCATAGTGATAACAATATGCAATTAATCAAGATAATCTAGAGACTTGCAATCGTGGGGGGAAATACTAGCTTTATTAGACAAAAAGAAGCAAGAATACAATCTGACATTTTCATGATGCAGTTGTGATTTTTTTATTGTGTTTTGGAGAGAATGTGTACATCCATGCAGGTTTACTTCATCAAAAGTAGATGTAGCTATAATAGCATTTATATGGTGTTGAAATTCTAGACATATACTATTGCAGTAACCTTTACAGTCTTCTCTGTAAAAGAGCAGGGCTTTGAAAACGGCAGGGGCAGAGCAGAGGGAAAGAGGCTTATCTAAGACCATCTACTAAGTTTGTAGCTGAGGTGAGAGTTGAATTGGGGATTTCCATGACCACATTATAAATTTTAGCATGATGCCAGATAGAAATCATTTTTTATCACTGTAAGATGACATGCCCTTATATTCCCTCTTCTGTTAAAAACTGGAGAAAATGTCACCTCCCACCAAAATAGGAGGTGACTTTAAATACTAGGGAGACTTTAAACACGGTACTACTTTTTTCATGAATGCAAAGGAAAGTGTAATGGATGTGAGGTGGCTGCTCACGAGTAATGACGCTAGAATCTAGCCTGTCTTTTACAGGTTTTATTGTGCCAATTACCGTGTTTCTCTGAAAATAAGCCATACCCCAAAAATAAGCCATAGTGATAGGCAGTTCAACATTGTAGGTTAAACTGTACCATACTTAAATAAATAAATAAATAAATAAATAAATAAATAAATAAATAAGACATCCCCTGAAAATAAGCCACTGTTGTTGTTTTTTGAGGAAAAATAAATATAAGACGGTGTCTTACTTTTGGAGAAACACTGTATGTACAGTGCAGAGCTAACTAAAACACGTCCATCTCAGTCACTCGCAGAATCTGGGAGTGTCCCCTTCTTGTTGTGACCCCGACAAAGGAACTTGGGCACCCCTAAGTGCCTCCTACCATCTTTGCATTTGCCCCCCCCCCCCGACGCAGCTCAGGCGCCGGAACTGGTGTCTCTCTTTCAGAATCCTCTCCTCTGAGGTGGAGCTGGGGCTCCTTGCTTGCATCCCTGACCCCTCTCTCCTCCTGGCTAACCTCCCCCCCCTTCCACCTCATTGGACGACTCGCTGCTGCTTCGGCTGGATGATGTACTGCTGGAGAGGAGGGGCCGGGACTCCCTGTAACCCGATCTGGCACCCCCTCCTCCCGCGAAGCCTCTGAGTGTCCCCTGACATCCATCCCCTCCCCAAAACCCCCCTCCTCCCCTGAGGTGGGTTGTTCACAAGGTGATGGTGGGAAGCCTCTGAAGGACGCCTCCTCCTCATCCGTGGTGCCAAACACTTGTGCCCAGTCCTTGGAGATGGTGGGTGACACAGGAAAGCCCACAAAGGATTCTTCATCTGAGTCCGTGTCCTCAAACACCGCTTGCCACTCTCTGCCTCCTGCGTCCCCCGAAGAGTGTTCCCACTCCCCATTGCTCTCCGCTTGCCTTTCAGAATGGAACCCCCAGAACTCCTCTTCGCTATCTGTGGGTGCAAAAACCTCTCCTCTACCCACATTCTGGGTGGCTTAGCCTGTGTGGGAACAGAGAATGGAAATCCTGTATGAGGTATTCCTCAGTGAGACTATCTGCCGGCACCCAAGTATTGTCTGATTCAGGGGGGCCCTCCCAAGCAACCAGGTACTCCAACCGTGGGGTTGTCGTGTAACTGTTTGAGAATGCAGGCCTTCAAAGCCTCCCCGGCACATATAATGTCCCCTTGTGAAAAAGCATGCCCCTTTTTCCTCGAACCCTTGCCTTCCCAGAGCTCCAGCAGCTTGTTTTGTGCGAAATCATCTTCCCTGGTGAGTCTGGCCAGTTCAGCTTCCCCCACCTCTCCTCTGAGGTGGAGCTGGGGCTCCTTGCTTGCATCCCTGACCCCTCTCTCCTCCTGGCTAACCTCCCCCCCTTCCACCTCATTGGACGACTCACTTCTGCCTCGGCTGGATGATGTACAGCTGGAGAGGAAGGGTCGGGACTCCCTGTAACCTGATCTGGCACCCCCCTCCTCCCGCGAAGCCTCTGAGCGTCCCCTGACAGAAAGCAAGATTTCAATGCTTAGCTGTTTTGCTTAGTGGTACCTCGACTTACGAATGACTCGACAACCGAATTTTTTGACTTACGAATGGGGCAAATGGCCGCAAGCTTATTAATTTCTCGACATCCGAATGGAAACCGCGGCGGTTTTAGATAGGGTTTTTTCAACTTACGAATTTTTAGATGGGGTTGCTTCGACTTACGAATTTTTCCATTTCCAATGCATTCCTATGGAAAATCGCGTTTCCAATGACGCTTTTCGACTTAACGAATTTTTTGACCTACGAAGGTGCCTTCGGAATGGATTAAATTCGTAAGTCGAGGCACCACTGTATTCTCAATTTGCAGGGTTTTGTTATGTAGTTAAAAGTTTTAAATTGTCTAATTTCTCTGCTTCCTCACAAAGCTTGTAGCATCATACCTGGTGTTCCAGTTCTCATGGCCAAACGACATGTGAGGTTAAACGCACTTTTGCACCTAATGTGCAGGTGTTTTAAATTGCATCAGCTGTGGGGATTGATATTAATAGAATCAGTGCAGGCATGGAGGGAGAATATTAAGTTTCCTCATCAAAACCCCTCTTTTGAAGCCCGTATTGTTTGTGGGCAAATTCCCCACTGGTGCCTCATGAAAAAGTCCTTGATAGAAAGTTATAGAGAAAGTCAACAGTGGAGTCAGAGACGGCTATCCAATCTGAATAGTACTTTGCAAACAACCATTTATAATTTCTAAGAATTGTTTAGCCTCTTCATTATTTTATTATTCTTCAGAAATACATTTATTTTAAAGGGATGCCCAATCTATATAAAATGTTTCTTCAGTGAGAAACCTCAACTCCGTTTGTTTATTTAATACTTCTGGATGTGTATCAACTAAAATTTCCATTTCTTTTTCACTTACATTTTCAAGATGGATGTGTATATTCCAGCACTCTTAACATTTACTACTATGGCCTGGTTTGCACAGTGTGGTAAATCAGATTATGATTTATCAGGACAGTGTGAACATGTGGGCTCCTGGAGGGGAGCTTCCAGCTGCTTTGCCCCTCCCTAGTCTTTTCTTAAGTCTTTGCCATGTGTGTTGTTCGAACTTGTGCTTGTGCTTAAAATCTCTCCTGACTAGTCATGCGCTTTAGCCAAGAACAAACATACAAGTGCAGTCCCAGGTTTGTCTTATGGTGCCTTGCCAGTGTGCCTCAATCTTACAAAGTTGCAGTGCTTTTTTCTGGGGGGATGGAGGGGGACGCATACCCCTAAACATTTTGTGAATCTAAGTTTTGGCTCATTGAGGGGCAGTATTTCAATATGAGTAGGAAAATGAGAGTACACCTAAACATATTTTTTTTAGAAGAAAAGCACTCCAAAGTTGATCCTGTAAGCACCTTCAGTGCCAGTAGCACATTCTTGATTTATGCCAGAATCCTCTGCACGTCTACTCAGAAGTAAGACCCATTGAGTTCAATGGAGTTTAATCTCAGGCAAATGGGTATAGGATTATAACCTTATTCCCCCAAAAGCCTTAAAAGTTTTCCTCAAAAAACCAGCCATGCCATATTCTTCAATTTCTCCAGAGGCACCTCTTAATTTCACATTGCAACTCCTCACCATAGAATTCAGTTCTTGTTCTGTTTGCCTTCTTTGTCTTTTTGTATATGCTTCTTTATAGGTACCTTTTGTAATGACACCTTATGCTGTCCCCTCTCCATTTTCTTTCTCTGTTTGTTCTATGATTTTTTTTGTAGATTTTTAATCTCTCTTTGCTTTCTAATCTATAGACTCTCTTGATCCCCTTAGATAAAGATTTTATATCCTCAGCTTTTGATAAAATGACTCTCCCTCTCCTTTTCTTGTCAAACTTCTTAGTCCCATTTTAAAGTAATAATGGAGTATCAACATTCTTAGGGAAATCTTTAAAAAATAAATAAACCTAAGAGGGCAGCCCTATCCCCCGCCCAACAGCTCAATGAGGACTGAATATGCTCTAGAGCAGGCATCCCCAAACTGCGGCCCTCCAGATGTTTTGGCCTACAACTCCCATAATCCCTAGCTAAGAGGACCAGTGGTCAGGGATGATGGGAATTGTAGTACAAAACATCTGGAGGGCTGAAGTTTGGGGATGCCTGCTCTAGAGCCAAGAAATGTTGAGTGTCTGTTGGAAAAGAAGCACTGGAATGTGTGTGCACTGGTGGAGCAGGGGCGGGGCTAGCGCACGTTCTGCAGGCGTAGCACGCCTCCCGTAGGGGCATGGTGTGCGTTCTGGGGGCATGGTGCATGTTCTTGGGGCGTGGTGTGCGTTCTGGGGGCGTGGTGCCCTCAGGATTGCGCTGCCCGGGGCAGAGTGCCCCCATTGCCTCTCCCTTCCTACGCCCCTGTTTTTGTGTGTGTAGTACAGTGGTACCTCTACTTACGAATTTAATGGGTTCCAAACGCACATTCGTAAGTCGAAACGATTTGTAAGTCGAATCCCATAGGAATGCATTGGGAGGAAAAAATTGTAAGTCAAAGCAACCCTATCTAAAAATTCGTAAGTAGAAAAAATCCTATCTAAACCTCATCCAAGATGGCGCACGGAGCTCCATTCGTAAGTAGAGTTATTTGTAAGTAGAGGTACCACTGTATAATAGTCTCCTGGAGGAAGACATGACTGACTGGTAACCATGAGCAGACCACTTTTATTAAATTTTGCACCTTTATTGTGCAATCTTTTTTTTTTGCAGGTCCTACATGTAAGCCCTAGTGTGTAGCAATAGCCATTATTACCAAGACATTTGGTTCAGCTAGACTCTGCATGTATCCTGGAACAGTGTGTGTGTTTTAGCTTGCTCGGTTGAAAGAGTAGAGGGCCACTGCAAAATAACAGAGAAGGCAAGTTTGATTTCAGCAGAATACTTACAGCAGCAAGCGTCACATGGTGCAACTCAGGAAACTACTTCTTTTTGCTCTCCTGTTCTTGGGACAGGTACCAGTAGCTATCAGTGTCTTGCTTCTCCCTACTATCATTTCTTGCTGCCTTTCAACCTTCCCATTATGCAAAGCCTACTTGTCTGTATTCAGACTCTTTCCCTGGTGCATTTAGGCTTCCACTGCAATTCAACTGGTTCCTAGCACCCACTTGAATTTCATACAGGGCAGACTCTCCACTTCTGACTCTCTAATGGAGCTAAACATGGAATTGGAGCTTGGACACCTAGGCTAGTGATATATGTACACTCATTTCTATGTTATGGTAAACACATTCACATGTCATGAGCCGAAACAAGCCACAGTGAGCCATGGATTTTGAACACAGCCTCCCTTCTCTCACAGGGCTGGAAGAAGAACTTCAGAAGCATTGGCTTTCAATTTTGGTTAACCACTGTGTGGCATGTTATCTAGACTCAGAGGGGTGGTTAATATTAACTTATATTTGTTTCAGCAAGTGAGCTTCAGCAAACATGCTTTGAAGTTGGCTTGTTTGAAACTAGCCATAGTTAATATTATCTGCAGTTATTTGGGCTTTATGACACAACAAACTGGTTGACCAAATCTGAAAGCAAAGCTTCCAAGATGGAGGAGAGTGCATGCACGTCGTGTAGTAGCAATTAACAGTAATTTTACTTATTGCTGTTCCCTCAAAAGCCAACTTTAGTGTTTCTGACACTGCCCTTGCAAACTCTTGAATCTTCATTTGCAATCTTCATTAGTGGCAATGCTTTCCACACCAGCTTATACACTACCCTGTATTTTCTGTTATCGTCTTGCTTCTGTTGACAGAAGGGTAGTGGCAAAACATCAGGGAATATAAGATGTGCATTTGCTGAGAGGTATCCTAGCAACATGTTAGGAATCTGCTGTGTCCCCATGAAAACATCAGCATGCTGAGGAGGGCATAGAAGGCCGTCTGATGTGCTTTGCATCTGTTCTTCGGGATCTGGATTTTAAGTGTGTGACCAGAGTTTTAAAAGCCAAGGATATATAGGAAAAAGAATATGGGTTTAAAAAACATTTTTTGCTTAGATCTGCCCCTATTTTTTCCTGACTCATCAAATTGAAGCATTTTTTGCCTCTGAAGTATACTGAATTAAGGTTGTCTTGGTAGCTAGGGAAGGGGTCTTTTGCCTTCTGTTTTATCTTCACTTGTAAAAACTGAACATTATTGCAAATCCTGAATTTTTTCTTTTGTAAAGAAATTGACAAAGTCATTTGAAAGAGCAACATTAAGACTGCAGTTCCACCTTCTCTCCCCAAGAGCAGTTGTGCTAATGCAATTGTTGGACTCAATAGAATTTAATTTAATATTTATTGACACACTATCAGTGTTCACATGTAGCATCAAACCATGGTTTAATTCTACATATGTGATCTGCAGTAAGCCCAAGTGAAATGCTGGACCCATGCACTACCTTCTTCTGCATGGCCAGGAGCAGGATTTTGTCAGAGATGAATCCTGAATTTTGTCACAGTAAAAATTCTGGCTTACAACAAACTTTAAGCAGCCCAGCTTCATACATCATCAGGAGATTTGGAGTGAACTGTCATAAAAATGCAGATGACATCCAGCTCTATCTATTGTTTCATCTGAATCAGAGAGGTGGTAGAGGTGCTGGACCAGTGCATGGAGGTAGTGATGGCTTGGATGTAGTTCAATAGACTGAAGCTGAATCCTGGACAGAGAGGTGTTATGTATTCCAGATGCTCATGTCGAGGAGGTAGGAAAGTAGCCTGCCCTGGATAGGGTTGCACTCCCTTGGAAGGAGCAAGTTTGCAATTTGGGAGTGCTCCTCAATTTAACACTGTCACGAGAGGCTCAGGTGACCTCAGTGGCTAGGAGTGCCTTTTTCTGCTCCAACTGGTTTGCCAGCTGCAATCCCTTTTGGACGTAATAATAATAATAATAATAATAATAATAATAATTTATTATTTATACTCCACCCATCTGGCTGGGTTTTCCCAGCCCCTCTGGACAGCTTCCTACTGAATATTAAAACCAACACACCATGCTGTAGTTAATTTCCAGGTTAGATTGAAGATGATTTGAAAGCTTCAATTGGTCCAATATGCAGCAGCCAGATTGCTGGCTGGGGCTCCATTTATATCTCATCTAGCCTCTGCTTTAAAACTGCTGCACTGGTTGCAAGTTTGCTTCCAGGCCCAATTCAAGGGGCTCACATTAGTAGTTAAAGCCCTAAATCACTTAGGCCCCAAATATCTCCCTACAAACTCTCTTGGGTGCTGAGATCAGCACCTTCTTGGTAGTTTCTTCACCCCCAGAAGCTCATGGGAGGGAGGACATTCACTGTGGTGGCTCCTAAGCTGTGAACCTCCCTTCCCACAGAGGTGTGTCTGGCACCTTCATTATACAGCTTGCAGAGAATACTGAAGACATACCTCTTTACCCTGACTTTTGATACCTGCAGCGGGTTTTTTTTAAGGACCTCCTATTTTTTTGTGTTTTTAAGTTGTTTAAAATCTTTAACGTTGTAACCTGCCCTGGAACAGAGGCTGAAGGGTGGGTTGTTGTTGTTAATTTCTTCATTAAGAGCTCTCTACTTTTCCTCCCATGATTCTGCCCACCAGGGCAAGGGGCACCACATCATACGGTTTCACTTTAGTTTCACATTGCTTGGATTTCAGAGACAGACTTTAACAAGTTAATGTTGCTCATTTGCTGAACTTCAGTAGGGAACGTCCGGATCTTCTGTTACGCTCTCTGTGTCGGCACAGCAACTTGTCTCATTTTTCTCCCAGCCCCTACTCCCAAGTGTTGCTCTTAACATCGCTAACATTAGTTTTTGTTCCCCTGTAGGTGCCCACAAAGAAGCTGAAGAAATATGAGAGGGAGTATCAAATGATGCGAGAGAATCAGCTGCAGCAGGAAGACCCTCTGGACAGATACAAGGTAATGGGATGCAAAGTATTCAGACAACTTCCATTGACCCACTTAGGCAAAACAGGATCACCTTCACAAGCTGTTCAACAGTAGTGTGTTATATGTTTATTTTAAAAGGCACAGTTCAGGCACTTTTTGTTGTTTGAAAATATGCATTTATATTTTGTTTAAAATAATTAAAAGGCACCATAAAGCCTGCCACATAATATTTTTTTTATTCTTTCAGTTTATATGTTTGTAGGTAACACTTCTGCTGTTGAACTTTTCTGGGAAACTGCATGGGATCCTGAGAGAGAGAGATTCTCTACCACTGACACACAAAGGAGGAAATATATTATGCTTTTTTAGACAAAGCTCTGTGTGGTTCATTACCACAGATACATTTTGGAAGGTGCATGCTTCCAAGATTGATCTTTCACTCTCTGTGGTGCAAATCTTCCTCATAATTTGTTCTTGTTTGTAGTTGTGTTTATCACACATAATGAGAGGCACAGAATAGGTGAAATATTCTGTTTTATTGGGCCAGGTTTTTCTTAAGTCATGGTTGTTCTAAGCAAGGATAAAATGAAAGTCCTTAGTAAGGTGAAGCCTTGTCTCACCCA
Source organism: Zootoca vivipara (assembly GCF_963506605.1). NCBI lineage: Eukaryota > Metazoa > Chordata > Lepidosauria > Squamata > Lacertidae > Zootoca > Zootoca vivipara. The sequence goes on along the minus strand of NC_083282.1, from coordinate 5,250,897 downwards.
TTTTTATTCTACCTTTGTTCTGAACTCCCAGGCCTCAAAAAGTCCTGATGTAGCGTAGTGGCTAAGTGAGCAGGAAGTTCCTGTTTCAAATCCCATCTCAGCCACAAACTCATTCCGCAAGCCACTATACCCTCAGACTCAGTTTGGCATCTATAATGTGGTAACAATCATACTGGCCTACCTTACAGGGCTGTTGTAAGGATTATGAGATAATGTATGTGAAGCACTTGGAATACTTGAAGTGCACTATGCGAGTGCTAAGTATCAAGTCTGAAGGCTTGCATTATGTATAACTGGTCTAATAAAATAAAACACCCACTGACTGAATTTTATTAATATGGTGTCCTAATACCTATTTGTGGTTCTAGTGAGAAATGCAACAGAAATAAATCTATATTACCCCTTTCTTCTAAGAATTGATAAACCAACCGCCCACAAATAGGATGTTTTTATTCTTTTATTACATTGAAGCATAGCTTGGATTCTAGGTCAGAAGAAATTTTTCATGGTGTTCTGGTTAGTATGGTCATGATAGTGTGACATATATTGATTATTTTCTGTTTGTTTAATTAAAGTATTGAACGTGAATGTTAGTTCATTAAGCTTCTTCCGCCATAATGCAGGAGTCTCCGCCATTTTGTGGTGAGCAGATTTGTCATACTGCAGTCCATTTCTAAAATAGGCTTTGTTGCTCAGAAATTTGTCAATACCACATTGACTGCCTATTAGGAGAAATATTAAAACCTGTACATACTGTAAATTTCCATACTTGGTGATCCATGCCTGGGCAAAACCTACACAGAGCAAGCTGTGTGCAAATATATCTGAAAAGAAGAAGCACTTAGGGAATGACCCCCCCTTTTTTTCCACCACAAGACGTTAAGGGGAGGTAAAATATGTGGTTGTTAGTTATGTTGAGAAAAATGCAGGAGGATTCCTGCATGAAGATGTTTCCTTGCTACTTTGGGCTGTTTACTCTAAATGTGAAATATGTCATGCCCTTCTACAAAAACATCCATTAGCGAAAGAGTTGGCAGTTAAGGTGAAACCGAAATCCTTGCACACACATCCTCATTGGTCAGGTAAAATCTTTCCTCCAGAGGGCGCCTGTATTACAGCGATATTACTAGTTATCCTTGTTTACTGTGAAAAGGTGCACACACAGGCAGATGCCTTAAAGGGCTGGGAGAGGCATGTTTTCAATATGGCAATGGTGGGTTCTTTCTTTGTTGCATAAACTTCGTTTGTGTTGCATAAGGTGAACTTTCACCACTTGATACCACTAGCTTGAGGGTGTTGGTTGTTTACAAACATTTTCAGATGCATTTGGGGCTTCAGTGTCCCCAGAAGCAGGATTTGTGAGTTTTGCTGGATCACAAGGAAAGTTCTAACTGGAATTATTATTTTTGCAAGTTACGTTTTTAAAATAATGTAAACTTCTGTAGTATTATTGGTCCCTAATATGGTTTGTGTTGATATTACAGGTGACTTAATTTGCTTTTTCTGCAATTAGTAAAAAATATTGCTTTCGTCTAAATAATTGTTTTTGTTGCACTCTGTGCTCCTTTCTCACTAGAGGTGGGTGGAACAGGTTCAACATTATGCACCTGTGTGCATGACGAGCAACTTCTGCATTTGAACAGCATTTTGCAGGGTTTCTTTGCCCCCTATTACTTTGTGTGTATTATTTTTCAGTTGCCCCTGGCATTTCAGCAGGGGTTTTGACCACAAAAAGTATTAAGAATAAAAACATTGATTTTTTTTATTAAGTTAAGGAGTTGTGACTCATAGGATGATGTACATCTAATGGTTGAGGACTAACCTTGGGCATGTAGTTGTAGAAGACAAAGGCAAGTTTTTTTTTTACTCATTTCCAGTGCTGTTAGGGTGCACTTGTCAACAGAGGGTTAAGACTGTAAATTATGTATCTCTTTTTAAAAGCTGGTGCTAATTTCAGGAATGAGATAGACTTTCCTTCCACAAATACAAATGATAATACATTTATTGCATGGCTTAGACAATAAATAATAGACACACATGCTCATAATATTCTTGATTCAAACAATATTCAGGAACAATAGAGGCTTCCTTGAAATACATTTGCTTGTTGTTTAGTCGTTTAGTCATGTCCGACTCTTCGTGACCCCACGGACCATAGCACGCCAGGCACTCCTGTCTTGCACTGCCTCCCGCAGTTTGGTCAAACTCATGTTTGCTTAGATTCATAGAACTGTAAAGTTGGAAGGGTCCCCAAGGCTCATCTAGTCCAACCTCCTGCAATGCAAAAATCTTAGCTAAAGCGTCCATGATGGATGGCCATCCAACCTTTGCTTAAAACCCCCCAATGAAGGAGAGTCCACAATGTCCCAAGGGAGACAGTTCCTCTATTGACCAGTTCTTACTGTCAGAAAGTTCTTTCTGGTGTTTAGTCATAATCTCCTTTATTAAAGCCATTGGTTTGAGACATATCCTCCAGAGCAAGAGAAAACAAGCTTGTTCCCTCTTCCATGTGACAGCCCTTTGAGATATTTGAAGATGGCTATCATATCTCCTCTTTTCCAGGCTAAACATAACCAACTCCTTCCATTGTTCCTCATACGTAAGGCTTGGTTTGCCCTCCTCTGCATACTTTCCAGCTTGTCAGCATCCTTCTTAAATTGTGGTGCCCATAATTGGATACAGTATTCCAGGTGTGGTCTGACCAAAGCAGAATAGAGTGGTACTATTACTTCCCTTGATCTGAACACAATACTTCTGTTAATGCAGCCTAGAATAGCATTAGCTTTTTTTTTTTTGCTGCTGCTGCTGCTGCCTCACACTTTTTACTCATGTTAAGCATGTGGTCCACCAAGACCCCTAGATCATTTTCACATGTACTGCTAGTAAGCCAGGTCTTTCCCCATCTTCTATTTGTGCATCTGGTTCTTCCTGCCTAAGTGCAGGACCTCACATTTGTCCCTGTTGAAATGCATTTTGTTAGCTTGCGCCCAGTTCTCCAATCTGTTAAGGCAGGGGTGTCAAACTCAAATTCATCGGGGGCCGCATCAGCAGTTTGGTCACCCTCAAAGGGCCGGTTGTATCTGTAGGACTATGTGTCCACTCTTTATTATCATAAATTATTGTCACTGCATTCAATTATTACTGTTTTTTTGTAATAATGTAAGTAATAACTAGCTCTGAAAGCAGAAACATAGTCAGAATAATGGCAAGTAGATATTCAAATGTACAATTATTGTACAATTTATTGAAAAATGATTTTTGGTAACTGCACTGGGTGGTGGAGGCTCGCTAGGGTTTCATGCAGGACCTTTGCAGAGCTACTAGTACCTGGAGATGCTGGGGTCCTTCTGCATGCAGGACAGATGTTCTGCCAGTGAGCCACCACCCTTCACCAAAGGGACTGGCTGAGGTTGACTCACTGGAGCTGCTCTCCTGGTTCCAGGGTTTAAGGGCCAGAAGTATAAAGCAGCATCCTATGTTTCTGAGGAGAGGGAGAGGGAGGGGAGGGAGGGAGGGAGGGAGGAAGGAAGGAAGGAAGGAAGAAAAGAGGGAGTGGGATGGAGAGAGGAAGGAAGGGAAGAGGGGAGAGAAAGAAGAGTAGGAAATAAGGAAGGGAATAAAGAAGGAAAGAAAAAGAAAGAGGGAGAGAAGACGGAAAGGGAGAAAGAAGGAAGGAAGTAGAGGGAAAGAAAGAATAAGAATGAGGGAGAGGAAGAAAGATGGGGAGGACGGAAGGAAGGAAGTAAGGAAGTAAGGAAGGAAGAAAAAGAAAAGAGGGAGCAGGAGGGAGAGAGGAAGGAAAGAGGTGAGAGAAAGAAGAGTAGGAAAGAAGGAATAAAGAAGGAAAGAAAAAGAAAGAGGGAGAGAAGACAGAGATAAAGAAGGAAGGAAGGAGAGGGAAAGAAAGAATAAGAACGAGAGAGAGGAAGAAAGAAAGGGAAGGGGGGTCGCCGCCTTGATTCAGCGCCAGAAAAGAATGCGAAGGGACCCAGGGGCAAAAAGCATTTCCCGTGCAGCGTGAGGCAGCGGGTGTCCGTTTTAGAAGTGTGTAAAGCCTCAGAGTTGCACGTTCGTGAGGCTGAGCCGCTGCTGAGCTCACGTTCATGAGGCTGAGCCGCGGCAGGAGGAGGAGGAGGTGAGGCAAGAGGAGGCGGAGGCGGCGGCTTGCCGGGTCGGTGCCCGACAGCGCCGTGCGGAGAGTCCCGAGCCTCTGGGATGCAGCAGTGCTCTGTAGCACTTTGAATCCTCCTCCTCCTCCACACAGCGCTGCTGGGTGCTTTGTCTGTGCTTCAGCAGCAGCAGCAGCAGCCGTTTCCAGGCGCCGAGCCGTGGCAGGAGGAGGAGGATTCAAAGTGCTACAGAGCACTGCTGCGTCGCAGAAGCTCGGGACTCTCCGTGCGGTGCTGCCGGGCGCTGACCCGGCAAGCTGCCTCCTCCTCCTGCTGCTGTGGCTCGGGGCGCTCCACGCAGCGCTGCTCTGGCCACCTTTCTACCCCCTCCGGCCCCAGCTGTTTGTCGGCGCTTTGTCGGTGCGGCGCTTCAGCAGCAAGGTCCCGCTGCTGGGTCCCGCTGGCTGGGGCGCTCGGCGGGCCACATGACGAGGTCTGGCGGGCCGGATTTGGCCCCCGGGCCTTGTGTTTGACACCCGTGTGTTAAGGTCAATTTGAATTTTGATTCTGTCTTCTGCGGCATTAGCTACCCCTCCCAGTTTGGTGTCCTTGGAAATATGATAAGCATCCCCTCAATTCCATCATCCAAGTTGTTTATAAAGATGTTGAACAACAATGGGCCCAGGGAAGAACCCTGTGGCACCCCACTTGTCACTTTTTCCAGGATGATGAGGAACAATTAATGAGTACTCTTTGGATTAAGTCAGTCAAATCCGCCTAACAGTTACCTCATCCAACCCACATTTTACCAGCTTCCTCAGAAGAATATCATGGGGGACTTTGTCAAAAGCCTTACAGAAATCAAGATACACTATGTCCACAGCATTTCCCTGATCCACCAAGCTTGTTACTCCAACAACAACAACAAAAATAGATTCGTCTGGCATGCCCTAATTTTTAGAAACCTATGCTTATTGTGAACTACAGTCATACCTCGGTTTAAGTATGCTTCGGTTTGAGTACTTTCAGTTTAAGTACTCCGCGGACCCGTTTGGAATGGATTAATCCACTTTCCATTACTTTCAATGGGAAAGTTCACTTCAGGTTAAGTACGTTTCAGGTAAAGTACGGATTTCCAGAACCAATTACACTCATATTTCAGGTTAAGTACGCTTCAGGTTGAGTACTCCGTGGACCCGTCTGGAACAGATTAATCCACTTTCCATTACTTTCAATGGGAAGGTGCGCTTCTGGTTAAGTACACTTCAGTTTAAGTACTCCATGGACCGTCTGGAATGGATTAATCCACTTTCCATTACTTTCAATGAGAAAGTTCACTTCAGGTTAAGTATGCTTCAGGTTAAGTACAGACTTCCGGAACCAATTGTGTACTTAAACCGAGGTACCACTGTAGATACATTTGCATTGGCAGCCAGATACTGTTGAACTTTGACACCATCACTGATTAATATGCCTTTGAGCAAAAGGTATGTATATCCTGTGTTAACCAAACAGAGTCCTCTATCATCATAATCATCATCATCAAACCTTTTATTGGCATCACATACAAACATCCATAACAAATCAATACAGAATTACCACCTCCCCAGTGGCACAAAGCATTAGCCAAAAGAAGAGAGGCAAAGCAGTCGCTCGTCATACCGTATCTCTAGGTCTCCAGGGAGATCAGACGCCTACAGTGTGTTTCAACGACAGAAAACCAAATAGAGATATTTAGCGACTAACTTGGTGAGTTCCTGATCATTCCCCAGTAATAGAAAATGAATGACCTCCAGCTCTGGTTTCCATTTGGGGATGCAGAGTTGCGAGTCTTCTATTACCTTTCAAGGGGTAAAGCATCACCCATAGCTCCAGTCTTGGGTATAAATACCACTACTCTTCTTTTAAGCCTTTAAGCTAGTGTGTTGTAGGAAAAACTACACTGTCCAGGCACTTCTCCTCAGAATTTGGAAGCTGCCAGCTAGACATAAGAATCAGTCTGCTCTCTCTTGTACAGGAGAAAGTTTTTGCAGGTTCTGAGGTGTGACATTTGGATTTACCACCTTGACACCAAAATATTTTGGTCTTGTACAATTCCAAACGTATTTTACTGGTAGTGGCCCCTTGATTCTGTGAAACTTGCTTCTGACTAATCGTGCTTAGGATTAGGAATGTGGAAAGCTTCCGCCTTTTAGTCAGAATTTCAGTCTGAGTCAGTTTGGTTGTCAGCTGGTGGGGCTGGGACCCACTATGGTTCATGGCTCAACAGCAGCACTTACCACCATATAAATATGAAGGGGGAGGAAGAAAAGAAATTGTTCCACAAATGCATATTTGCAGGGCAGTCTCGAGCAGGTCAGGCGCCCTGGCACTGAGGGGCGGAGATCGCTCCGGCGCCCCCACCCTCGCAGGGCGCAGCATGGCTTCCGCGCGGCTCTGCCATGCAGCGCCCCGCCTACCGCCCTGGCGCCCCGCGCCACCGGGACTCTACCTAGAGCCGGCCCAGCATATTTGGTATAAAAGTGGGTCCTGGCATTCCAGGATTTCAGTTATTTGGCACCTATAGCTGAAAATGCCTCTTCCCCTTCCCTGAGAATAAAAATGCAAGAATAATAAACAAGTCTGCTCTTGCTTTACGGCAGCCAAAATAAGACACCCATGGAGCCATTTCACTCTGTCCAGTGTCAAGACCTAGTTGATCCCTTTTACCACATGATATATGGTTACTCAAATAAATTCTATTCTGTGTTGCTGCTGCTCTCTCTGACTGCAAGAGTAGGAAAAAAGAATCACATATTGAATGCCGTTTTTCTTTTTGAAGAACAATTTCTAAATAATGGCATTCTGGACGACTGTGTGCTTAAATTACTCATAGCAACAGACAACACAGTGGAAAAACGTTGTGATGTGTTCCACAAAGCACATAGTCTAACTTTAGCTTTTATATTTTGGCAGTCTTAATGGCTTGCAATAATTTTATCTTATAGTTAACCTTTCTCCTTTTTGGCTGCCTTTCAAACCTGCACATATCCAAGGTTCTGGTTTTCTTTCTAATTTTAACAACTACCCATATTGAAGCAACTCAGTGTCCAAATAGTCGCTCTGTTGCAATGAAATGTAATGAAGGCGTTTAGCAAGGGGTGTGACACATTGAGTTACACCCAGCTTTAGGAATAATATTGTAATCTATTTGCATCAGTCTACATGTTCATTCTCTATGCTGAATGAGGATAGTTGAGGGTGGAGTTAAGAGTATAGCACCCTTCCTGAGTTGGAACTTGTCTTCTTGTTTCAAGCTTCCTCTTTTTAATCAAATGTTGCCTTTAATAGGTCACAACTGGAAGTGGTTATACCCTTTTTAAAAGGGAAAGGGAAAAGCCAACCCCAACTCTCCCAAGCTGGTTTTCCCCCTGCTTCTTAATTATTGTTGGTTGATACTTGAATTTCACTGGATTACTTCTCTTTCTCTCTCTCAACTTTATATCTATGATTGAAAGCAGTAGTTGTTCTGTGACTTGTATGGAGGTAAGTTTTGTATCTCTGTGTTACTGTATTACATATTTTCCTCTCTGTTTTGGAAATGCAGTGTCCTTCTTGACAGCTCATAACAAGCAATTTCCTCAACTTCATTCCCTCTATTAATGCTACAACTTGTATTGGGGGTGTAGTAGTAGCAGTAGTAGCTAGTACTGGAGGATTAGTACAAGAAGTCTCTGTTTACATATCTATCTTTAAATTGGCTAGCATGGTCATAAATGTTTTCTTCTAGAATGTAATAGTATTTACAAGTGGGTTATATTTAAAGCGAATCTAAAACTTTCCTAGAGGCAACAGAATTAACCTGTGTATTCCTTGAGATGCATAATTTAAGTTCCTTTCCCTCTGGGATTCTCAATTTTCTCAGGATTTAAGAATTTTAAAACCGATTATTTCAAGAAGAATTATAACTCCTTTGCAGAGAGCAAGGACTCATTCCTCCCTAGGGGAACATTGGGTGTGTGTGTGTGTGTGTTGAAATCATACTCAGTGATTTAATTCTGCAGCAAAAAGGAGTAAAGGCAGCTTGATGGTGAACATCAGCCAAAAAATAAAGAATAGTTTTGACCAGAGGGCTTTCATTCAGTCATTTGCTACAGCAGCTCTATTTTTAAATTTGACCATTAAAAAAAATAGTGTAGAATGGGAGGACACTGCAATTCCTACCACACAGCTTGCTTGCTCGCTCACTTGTCCGTAAATGAATAGCCAGGCAGCTGAAGTTCACGTTTGTGCTACTTGCTTTGCAAACACCAAAGCTTTTGGTAAGCAGACAGCAAAAGATGTAAAACCAACTATTGCCCGTGAAGGAAAGCTCCCTTCAAGGCTGCAAAGAGTTGAAATGGGGACTCAAGTAGATGTGCACTTAAGTACTTAGCAGTCAGTTGCATATCTTGTTTTTTCTAAACAAATTTATGGGGTGGGAAAGCACAGTCTCACAATGAGGGCAGTGAGTGAGAAGGGGTGGCTTATTTCTTCAGGGTTCTGCTGAGATAAGGGAAAGGTCCCATTGATGCCCCATTGCTACAGTTAATCAGTCCACAATTTACATAGAATTTGGAATCTTTTTTTACCCTAGACCTGTCCTAGGCAAAAGAGTTGCCAGCTTGAGCCTTTTCCCACCCTTGTCAGCTAGCTTTCTTTAAGTAATATTTTCTTATGTCTTGTGGCCGAAAACAGTTGTGGGTGTTTACTTCTTTATTTTAGGTGTAACCCTAGTTTGCGATTGCACTTGGAAGTATGCCTTACAGATTCAGGAAGAACATTAGTGTTAGGTTGCGTTCACATCTTAGCACAATTTTCCCGCTTCCCTTATCTCATGCTGGGCTTCACAGTTTAATTATAGAAGTAGTTGCAGTGAGTCCCAGAATTCTCCTGTAGCTCCTGAAGGGTGTTCCAAACCTTCAGGATGAGCCCCATCCCCAGGACAGCAGCAGAGCCAATAAGGATGATCCTCTCCAGGCGGAGGAGCTACCCTGCCCTCTCAGATCAGACCTATCAGGGATTTTTTGTGAGCTTCTCAAGGTCACCAGTGTAAAACAAAATATTTCCTTTCTTGATTTATTTATTTATTTATTTATTTATTTATTTATTTATTACCTTTTCATCTTTCCCCTCTACACCACCCAAAACATCACAGCTAGGGATTGGGGCATAGGGAACAGAGCAGATCAACACTGGAGGCTGCATGCCATTGTTGCAATGGAACAGCAAGCAGGCTCCTCACCCCTTCTGGGGCTGTCAGGCCACCCACCATAGGAGAAATCTCACTGGCCAGGCTTGTTTTCACTACTCCCAGCTGTGTCAGGGCTGTTTTGGGTGATACATTTGCCCCCAAATGCTTCCATTTTTCTAAGCTTCCCCCACTCCAGGGGACCAGACATGAGCTTTGGGCTGCTGGGTTAACTGCAGCAGACATGAAATCCCAGAAGGATGTGTCAGGGGACACAGTGGTGCCAAGGGAAGGTCAAGCACTGCAGTCCTCTCAGGCTGGCTCTCCAGCATCTCATAATACCAATAGATCTCTGGATCTGGGTAGTGAGTTACACCCAAATTCTTCACTTGGATGAGGGGAATGATTGCCCATGAAATACCCTGGCTGGTTTTGTACTTGGAAGGGGATGGGAGCAGCAGCCATATCTGTTCCAGTTTGGGGTCTAGAAAGTTCCAGAAGGAAACAGCAAAAGCACTATCCTTGGGAGTGCACTAGCCACAAAAGGAACAGGAGGTATCTACTCTTGAGCTCATCATCATCTGGCTCCTCCAGGAAGTCGTCTTTCTATAAGCATATGCCTGCCTCTTCTGTCACTCTGGGAAGACCAAGGACCCTTAGGACAGGAGATATGAAGCTTCTGCTACTGCCTTCTGGGCTTTGCTTGCCAGCTCTAGCTTTGTGTGATTTGACTAGATCATCCTCAGTGTCCCTTCGAACTCTACAATTCTATGATTCTATTATTCTATGTGGTTCCAGGAGTTGGAAGGTATGTCCAAGGTGATTAAGGATGGTCTCAAGAAGATTGGACTGGCTTCTATGCTCATGGCAGACACTTCTCATGGGTACCTTCAAGTTATAGTCTCATATACAAGCTGTTTGGCAAGGCATTTGATCTAGTGCTCAGAAAGAGTAAAGATGAGAAGAATGCCTAGTCTACTCTAGAAAGGAAGAAAAAGAACCAAAACAGTGACAGTCTTTACACTCGGGCTTATTCCACAAGGAATTGGACTTCAGGGAGGGGCTTCTAGCAGAGTTTATCCCAGGGGTTTGGGTGCAGCTCCATGCAGACCCAACCAGGGACAAACACATCTTCTAGGTTCAACAAGGTTTAGAATAAGTCTTCCTCTTCCTGACACCAGCTCCCTGCCAGTAACTAAAGGTAGGTGACTCTTTACTATGCATCAAACTAGTTCTGAACCACAAAGGATGCATAGGGCTGGGAGACGGTCTCTCTAGGTTACATAATGGAGTATGCATGTTGTCCCAGAAATAAATTCATGACCTCCCCAATGTCATGTAATCTGTCCAAACACCAGGCAGGGCTAGAAGCCATCAGCACCTTCTGGATGTCAAAAGAATAGCACTTGTCTCTACAGTCTGGAGCAGGGGTCGGCAAACTAAGGCCCGGGGGCTGGATCAGGCCCAATTGCCTTCAGGATTTGGCCCGCGGACTGTCCGCGGATCGGTGTGGGGATTCTGTTCCCCTCCCTGTGCCATTCCATTTTTTCTCTTTTCCCTCACACACACCGCGGTGGTGCCTCCTCCTCCCCTCCTCCTGGCTTCTCCCTGCCCTGCCTAGAGGAGGAAGGGGGCTGGGCTGGGCTGGATGAGCACCATTTTAAGCAGCCTCTCTCCGGAGCCAGCCCTTTCGCGCCACTCATCTTCCCTCTGCTGCCGCCCTGGTGCCAGAGAGTGGAGCGAACGAGCTTGCTCTGCCTACCCACGAGAAGCAGCAGCGGTGGTGGCGGCAGCCCCTGGGAAGGTAAGTGCAGCGGCTGGGGGTGGGACTGGGGGGTGGGGAGGAGGACTACTTGCCTCCCTCGCCTCTTCTTCCAGCTCCCCCCCCCCAGTGCCCCTACTCCGGCCCACCACAAGGTCTGAGGGACAGAGGACCGGCCCGGAGCTAAAACTTTTTTGCCAACCCCTGGTCTAGAGATCTGGAGTCTATTCCTTTCTTGGTGTCACAAAAGGTTGGAGATTTCAGAGCTATTTTGGACTTAAAGCAGCTCAACAAGTTTCTCTTCCCACCAGAAGCATTTTAGGATGAAGTCTCTCAGATCCATCATGACAGCTCTCTTGAAAGATGACTTTTTGTAATTAGTGGATTTGTCAGATGCCGATCTCCACATCTTCATCAGATCCAGCAACGGGATGATCCTACATTAATTTTTTTTATTAAGGTGATTTCAATTAAAGGAATTAAAGTGATACAGAAAAAAACAGGAAAAGTGAGAGGGAGAAAAACAACAGCAGCATCAAAGATAAACATGAAAGCAAAAATATGCAAAAAAAGAAAGAAATGATATTCCCATACATTCTTGTCTAAAGTGGTATAGTGTTATTATCCTAGTAAATGTTAATACCCTACAACATTTTGTATAAGCTCATTCCAAATGTTATCCTATTTATCCATACAGAATCTGCACCTGTAAGCAGTCCATTCATAAATTGCGAGTGATGTCATATTGTTCCTACATTTTGTATGCAACAAAAAATACTTCAGTACAGGCTATTTGGGTTCAACATTCTAATATGGTCCCTATTCAGGGAGAAAGCTATGGAAAAATATAGAGCACACTTTTGTGTCCAGAGGCATGGCTTAGTGAACTCTTCTCTATGTTTACCACAAGTGCCTTCATGATCCCTAGAACACATGTGAGTGATCCTGGACACCACCTGATTCAGGATGTTCCTCACAACAGAACGTTAGCAGCAATGCTTTTCTTGTCTCCTCAGCAGGCTTTGGATGAGAAGAGTTTGAAACTGCTTCACTGTTGCCCTTAAAGCAGCAATCTTACCTTACCTGTACAGTATTACTTCTGCTTTATGACATTTGCATACCCAAGAAATTTACTTTCTCCCTGATTCTTTCACAATCTGCAATCTGTTGTGTGCTCATCAAATTTGTTGAGGAGAAGGAGGACCAAATGGAAGCACTTTACTGAATTTTTAATTTTATTGCTCTTCTGCTATTTGGGTGTTTTTGTAGTTTTAAAGAGGGTTTTAAACTTTGTCCAGTTCCACTTTAGTCCCTTTAGTGTTCCCTCTATTCTGCATAGTTATTTAAGTTCAAGAGACAAGGAATGACACTGTGGTTGTAGGCTTTTAAAAAGGCAAAATCACTTTGCTTCACATGCTAATCATCACAGGGCAAGGGGCCACATGCAGAATAAGGTGAACATGATCAGTGGAACTTAATCCTTCCCTATCGTACCAAGTCTTAGGTTCAAACCAAACCGTCCATAGTATGTTTGTGAACAACATATCATTATTTCTGGACTCTGAGTAGTAGCACTTTCTAAACTTCCTTTCTTCAGCTCAAATGGCTTGCACGGCTACTCTGTGTCTTCTTCAATATTGGCAAGAGTTAACTTCCTGTTTTGGTGGTTCCTCTCTTTCTGCAGAGGGAGAACCGCAGGCTTCAGGAAGCCAGCATGCGGCTTGAGCAAGAGAACGATGACCTTGCCCATGAACTTGTAACAAGCAAAATTGCTCTACGGAATGACTTGGACCAGGTGAGAAAAGCCTTCATCAGTAGGCTGCTATAAGCCAAAATTAGAGGAATCATAGCATTATTATTATTATGGGTGGGTGGTTCATATTTGTGAATGGTATTTAGTGTTCCAAAATGCTGGCCGGAACCGTTCAAACCCTAAATGGCTTGGGACTAGGTTACCTGCAAGATCCACACCTTCTGTATATAACTACGCAAACCTTAAGATCCTCTTCAGAGGTCCATCTTCAAGTTCTTTCACCATGTGATTTAAGTGGTTGCTAGTGAGGCCGCCTTGGTGATGGCACTCAAGCTGTGGAATAACCTCCCCAGAGAGTCTTACCTGGCACCTTCTTTGTGGTCTTTTCATTGCCAGGTGAAGACCCTTTTAGTCTCCCTGTTTTAAACCATGGGATCTTAAAATTGGAACTTTTGTATGTGGTGCATTTTTAGTTAAAATGTAAATTTGGTTTTAGGTTTCTCTCACTGCTGGGAAATTTTTATGCTGCAACAGTTCTTTTATATTTTTAATGCATAGTATTTTCTCATTTTTTTATTTTTGATTGACCAGAAGAACTATGTTATTGGGTTGCAGATATAAATGAGTCCTTCTGGCCATACTTACTATTGAGCTCCCACATGGTCCATGAGGGAATGTGGTCCTCAGGGTGGAAAAGGTTATGCACCCCTGAGCTCATGAAGGCCAATCATTTCCCCACTTTCAGAGAAACAGCTTACCATATACTTAAGACATGTCACATTTGGGCTAAGCCCAGGAGAAGACAGGTGCCTGGATAAAAGAAGGTATAGACCCATTCTATAATAAATATCTCTGAGAGATGGATATTAGAAAAGTAAATGTTTCACCCAATAGGAGCTTTTCCAATCAGGGGCGTAGCGTGGGCTGGGCCAGGGGGCTGTAGCCCCAAACACATGATTTTGAAGGAATGCAAACCAGAAACCCCCTTGCAAGGATCCCTGTTCCACCCTACCTTCCGCTGGGGGTCTCTGGGCCCTGGAGCCTGGCCTGGCCTTGCTGCCATGTCCCCAGCCCCCTCTCCTGGTCAGTGTTGGGAGGATGTTCCCGCCAAGGACTGCGTCGGCCAAGCAGATTCCCCCTGGGTGGGCAGGCGGCACAGTGTGGTCCTGTGAACCCTCACTGCCCTGTGCCCACCTGGTGGCGGCAGCATCAGCAGTGAGGGCTGGGCTGGCTCGGCAGGTTTTCTTTACCCTCTGTGCCTCGCCCCCCCCTCCCTGCTCCCGCCCAGTGTGTGCATGAGTGCCTCAGGTGCCAGCAAAGGATGCAACTCTGCTCTTTCCAATAGCCTTCTGCATGTTTAATTAACTTAAATGAAAGATCAGATGGCTACCCATGTGTAGATTTCATTGTAAAGAGATATGTGGGAGGCTAATTCTCTGGGCCCAGTATTTGGCTATACATTATATCATAATGTTGTAAGCATTTATCTTCAAAGTGCCAAGAGAGATGACAAGCCCATACATATATCACCCACAAGCACACACCTCCATGCAGATATTAACACATCTTCAGGGGAGTGCACATTCCATTGATAATGGTAGCTCCACATTGAGGCTCAGATAAATTGTGTTCTTATTGCTCAAGAGCCAGTCTTGTGTAACTGGGACCTTCTTTGAATTCTCAGGCTGAAGACAAAGCAGATGTTTTGAATAAGGAGCTGCTTTTGACCAAACAAAAACTAGTGGAGACTGAAGAGGAGAAGAGGAAACAGGAAGAAGAAACAGCCCAGGTAAGAATAGCTTCAGTGATCAGCAGAGGAGGCAACTAACCTATATGCAGAATAAGCATATAAACACAGTATATCAAAAGGGCAAAATAGAGAATGTTGACTAAAGATCCCGTGAACAATCACTGCTGCTTTCACACTGCTTTCACTGAGCATGAGAGACCTGTTAGAAGCTCGATGTAAAATGCATGGATTGATTGCAGTATCGCCTACCTTTTTCACAAGGTTGCTCAAGGTGGCATACATAGTTCTCCCCACTCATTTAATCCTCACAACAAATCTGTGGGGCAGGTTAGGTTGTGAGGGGCAGAGACTACTCCAGGGGCACACCCGGAGCTTCATGGCTAAGTGGGGATTTGAACCCTTGTGTCCCAGATCTTTGTCCATCACTCTAACCACTACACTTAATATATTATATATTTTGTTGTTAGCCACCCTGAACCTGGTTCTGCCTGGGGAGGGCGGGATATAAATAAAATTTGTTGTTGTTGTTGTTGTTGTTGTTGTTGTTACACTACGCTGGATGTAGTTGTGTACATAATAAATAGCTTCAGGGAATCTCCCTGTCACGGTCCAGACAAAATTGCCTTACCAAAGGTGATTGCATTTCAAGGGACTTCCACTAACAACAGTGGGAACAGGTTTAGCCCTTGTGCTGATGTTGGGCACCGTTAATAATGGCAGAGCAGGAGGCAACATCTGGTCCTTGGGAGGCAATTCCCTGGGAAGTTCTCCTGGTGCCACTCCAATAATTTCCAAGCAAATTGTCCCTCATGTTAATTAGTGCACCATTTGGAACTTTCTCCTTGGGCACCAAATGTGTTGGGTCAACCATGTGCTGGAGGCATGTTTCCAATGCTTTGATTAGACAACTTCATGTGACTTACCCAGCAGACGAATGGAGGTTTCATGCTGGTGAAGTAGACCCCTCCCCTCTGCAGGCCAATACTGACAGGTAGGTGGGGCCATCCACCTGCTAACTGTCTGGTGTCTGAATGGTGGGTGAATTTGCCCACCTGCCAAAGTTGACCTGGGAGGTGGGGGAGAGGGATTTGTTTTGCAGAGAACTTGCCAGTGAAGCAGCAGCCAGCAGGATTGAATGCTCTATTCATAAGATGATGTGGAAACTGCAGTGCTTTTCCCTGCAGGAGCCTAATAAGGATTTAACACTCCACCCCAATCATCAGAGAATGTGGGGGTTTAAATCCTGCAGATTTGGCTGTGCATGCTTGTTCCCTATGTGCATAGCCAGTTGAAACACACACACACACTCCGCCCAAAAGCTGATGTCACCTCACCCATCAAAGTGATGACGGGTGTGGTGTGAGGAAAATAGCCTCGCGGCCCAATTTTAAACCTTGATAGGTCAAGTTTTCTTCCAGACTACAGATTCTCCTTCCTTAATTTAAAGTATGCCAAACAATGGGAATTTCTATTGTTCAGAAAAGGGTATGAAGACATGGGTCCCTGGAAGGCATGGGTCCAAGCAGTTTTCTGCTTGCCCAAGGGAAAACCTGATCTTTACCAATGGTAAATCCAGGAAAAAACCAAATTGACTTTTGCTCCAATTGAGCACTAAAGAGCAGTTTATCCTGGGGGAAAGCAGTGGGACAAAAGGAAGTGTGGAAAAGAGAGCTCCTTCTGGATTAATGAACACAACCAAGGCTATACTTTGTTTAGAATTGCTGTTGCAACCCTACACATAAATATGCATTCAAAGAGTAAGGTGTGTCAGATATGCAACCTTTTACCACTGAGTGCAACAATATAAAAAGGTAATTACACCATAGTGACTAATCCATGTGAAGTGAATATCCTTGTGCATGTAATATATTCAACCAATGATTGCCTAATATGTGTCAGGTTATAACATCCAATGTATGCTTGGGGCAGGACAACCCCTGGAACAGTATGCGGGGGGAGAAGAAGAGAGTGATCTCCTTAGCGCAGGGTTGAATTTCTCCCACCATCTTTGATGAGAAAACATTGCACCAGATACACGCTCCTAATGATTCAAAATCCAGAGCAAATAATTATAGGAAACATTTACCCTAGACCAGGCATCCCCTAACTTCGGCCCTCTAGATGTTTTGGACTACAATTCCCATCTTCCCCGACCACTGGTCCTGTTAGCTAGGGATCCTGCGAGTTGTAGGCCAAAACATCTGGAGGGCCGCAGTTTGGGGATGCCTGCCCTAGACTTTAGGGATTAAGGGTGCAGTCCTAGCCTGGGAGTAAACCCCATGGGATTCAGTAGAATTTATTTCTGCAGTAGATATGGTTAAAATTGTTGCAAGAAACTGCTAAGATTGCCTGAGAGTTGAGAAATGAGAATATAGAATATTGTTGATAAAGGGTATGTTTCAGAAAGTAATTAGTTAATTAAGTGTCTCAAACTTTAATGATAATATGTTCTCTCTCCTTCTGTATTAAAAGTTAAAAGAGATCTTCAGAAAACAGCTAGAGAAAGCAGAATCTGAGATAAAGAAGACAGCAGCCATTATTGCAGAGTATAAACAGGTAATGGGCTTTAAGAAATGTTTTAGTTGAGATTCATGCATTACAGGGGGTTGGACTAGATGACCCTCAGGGTCCCTTCCAGCTCTATGATTCTATATTTTCATCTCCACTTTCACTATGTGTAAGTTTCTGAAGAGTAACTATGTATACTTATAATTAAATAGCTAGCCATCCACTTCACAATTCGGGAACAAGCTTGTATTTCCTGCCAGTCAAGTCCGTGCCAAATGTTCAGAGGCAAGTTTGTCAATACAAATTTATAGAGCTAATAACCAGACTTGGAAATGCTCACCAATGAATGACCTGTGAGGGAATAACTTTGATTATATTTATTTATTTAATATTCCACCTTTCTTCCAAAGAATTCAAAGTAGCATATTTGATTACAGGCGCGCTGAGTTGGGCCCAACAATTGGGGGGGGGTCACGCAATGCCCCCCCCCCGGTCGGCCAGGCCTGTCAGGACATGCGGGCATCACGTTGAAGATCACCAGAGCACCTTCCTGGGAAGGCGCTGGCGAGCGTAGGTGGGAGGGGGTGGGAATTGCCCAGCACGTCTGCCCGGGCTGGAGAGGAACCCTAAGGATGCCTCTCTTTGTATGCACATTGCTTGGCTATTCCGAGGAGGGGGAAGGCAGGCAGCGAGGCACTGAAAGAAAGCAGCGGCTAGCGATTCCCGAGTCTCTTACACGTGAATCATAAAAATACTCCCATTGGCGTCAGCTATTGGCCTGCCTCTCAACTCCCTTCCTAATCCACCTTTTATCAGACATTCAGACTAGCCATGGGCAAAAGAAAAAAGGTGTGTGTGTGTGTGTGGCGGGGGGAGATAGTTGGGGAGGCTCCGTAGCTCTCCCAACACTCAGCCCAGCCCAATCCCAGCCAATTCTCCCTGCCTTTTCTCCCTCTCGCACACACGCTTGTGGATAGTTTTTGAGTGCCCAAACTGAAGTCCCTCCTGAAATGCTGCAGCCTTCCAACCGAATATTAAAAACAGTACAGCATCAAACATTAAAAACTTCTCTAAACAGGGGCCGCCTTCAGTTGTCTTCTAAAAGTAAAATAATTGCTTATTGTCTTGATGTCTGCTGGGAGGGCGTTCCACAGGGTGGGTGCCACTGCCGAGAAGGCCCTCTGCCTGGTTCCCTGTAGCTTTGCTTCTCTCAGTGAGGGAACCGCCAGAAGGCCCTTGGTGCTGGATCTCAGTGTCCGGGCTGAATGATGGGGGTGGAGACGCTCCTTCAGGTATACAGGACACAACAGAAACCTCCAAGCACCGGTTGCTTCAGGGAATCCTCCCTCTTTATTTTGCACTCTGCCTCCCCCACTCTGGTGCTTGCCCAGGGGCAGGGGGGTGATTGTGACCCCCTCAATATTGGGGGGCTCATCTCCCTACCTTGAAATATTGAAGGGGTTGAATGCTCCTTGCGCCCCCTGTAGCCAGAGTCCCTGCTTGATTTTCTCCCCTTCTCCTCCTATTTTATTCTCACCACAGCCCTGTGAGGTGGGTTTCACTGAGAGCTAGTGACTGGCCCCAGACCACCCAGTGAACTTCATGGCTGAGTGGGGATTTGGATTGTGTTCTCCTAGGACCTAGGGCCCATCCAGACTACCTGTTCATTAAGCATTCATCCTGACCTGGTCTTTACAGAATATCTATTCTGATTTGTTGGGCAGGCGGAGGATATATAACAATGAGTTTTCATCCTGATTTGCTTGCACATTGCATCTTACCATTAATCAGTTGTTTATCCCAAACTTAGAATGAATTTCTCTGTCACTTCATTAACTGCAAAAAGTCGCCTCTTTTTAATAAAGTGGATTTATTGTGACAGAAAACTTTAATCCATTTTAACTGCGCAAGCCTCAATTTCTGGTAAGCGATTGAATCCCTCCCACAACATACTGATAGTCTGGAAGATACGCTAGTATCCTAATCACTTCAACTCTTTGACAAAGGCTTTCAAGAGGCTAAAAGAGGATGAAATGTCATCGCCTTGGTTAAATATGTTAAATTTTCTTTTTCCTTGAGAATAAATGTTAGTGAAAGTATATTATCTCCTCCTAGATTTGTTCTCAGTTGAGTAGCAGGCTGGAGAAGCAGCAGGCAGCCAATAAAGAGGAACTTGAAGTGGTAAAGGTGAGAATACTCTGAATCTGACATGCATCTACCTCAAAATAGTCATGTGTTAATTGTTAACAATTGTAGGTCTATAGCTTGGCCATCTGGCAAAAAGACTGCCTTGGTGGCATTTCAGCAGAGGGAAACGATGGCAGTACTCTTTTGAAAAGGCTTTTAACATCACATTGAGACTCTGTAAAAAATAATGCATGAATCATTTTGTGATCTGAGATGTGCCATTCTTCCCATGTTCGGGAGTCTGTTTAATAAGGGTTCTGATCATAGATAAATTTATAAGGCAGAATGTGCCTAGAGTGGGAGAATGTTGAGCACGCAGAAATTCACCCAAGCAGAATACCACCCAATGTGTGGTGTGAATATGATTTAGGTTTCTGAAAGTGGACGTGGCCAGTCTCTGGCACCAACAATGTCTTGAGGTCTCAGATTTTCATGCCAAACTGGTCCCAGATGTTGTTATACCTTTTTACAATATGTTGTCTTCAGTTAGTAAATTCTGGTATCCTTTTGGCCAGGAAGAGCCACATTGGGCAACCTAACTCTATCTGCTCAGTGACTTTGTAGTTGCAACTCACAACATCACCTTAGCATAGTGAGCAGCCTCTTTGATATCATAACTATCAACTGACTCTCTGATTTGACTATTTCAGGGCAAGGTGATGGCTTGCAAACATTGTAGTGAACTATTCAGTAAAGAGGGGACATTGAAAGTGCCTGCTGTACCGAGAGAGAGCCCAAGAGCAGACACGGATGACGAGAAAGATGCCCTTAAAAAGCAGCTGAGAGAGATGGAGCTGGACCTGGCACAGACCAAACTACAACTTGTGGAAGCCAAATGCAAAATACAGGTAATGCCGTTTTATGCATGCTGTACTGCATTGCTGAAAATAGACCGTTGTTGCATCTCTTGGTATGGTAAAGAATGAACTATACCTTTTCTACCCATCTAGCTGTATTGGAGGGACAGATAGCATGTCTTTGAGGCAAACATATTAATTGACAATGAAGCATTCTTTGGTGGGACTCCTGTGATGAGAATCCTGTGATTGAATCCAAAACTGCTTCATCCCCCTGGTGTAGTGACACAGAGGAATAAACTACCCCTTTCCCCTTCCATTCTGCACATCAATTGCTGGCAGGGCTTTGGGGGTGCAGTGGGGAATCCACCGCACTCCAGTCTTCATTTGGATTCCTCTGTTAATTTGCAGGGGTGGTTGTTTTGTCTTTGCTTCATTAGGAGAGAAGGGGTTCCAGTTTTTTTTATTTATTTAAGTGTTCCTTGCAAATCTGTTGAGAAGGATTTTCATAATAATCTTTAAAAGGATTGACACTGAACTTTTTAAAAATTAAAAACATACAACTCACAAATTACATTGTTGCTGGCATCCATCTGTCTCAAGAGACAATGGAGTGCACTTCTGGAAGTGAAGTAAAACCACTACATTAGCAGCACTGAAGTGACCTCCCCAAGGTGCAAACCTGGGCAGTGTGTATGGAGGTTGTCGGCTGCCCAGACAGCAAGAACTCCCTCTCAGCCTCACTGATATGGTCCAGAGGAAAGCAGAGCGATACGTTTGGCACCAGCTTGGCTGCAGGTGTTGCCAGGAGGCGTAGAAGGCACCATGCAACCGTTTTAGGGACTCTGCTCCGGATTTGTGTAGGGTTTACTCCTTAGCCTTTTCTTCTCCCAAAGATATCCCACAAACCAATGAAGGTTTAGGATCAGAGTTTTCCTTCTCCTAGATGGGCTACCTTTCCAGGTTGCTGAGCTCCATCTGCCCCACACTTGCCTCTACAGCACATGTAGAAACCTCCTCCCTGACCGTTGGACCACTGTTGGTCTTGTCCACTCAATCTGCTAGAGCCTATCTTTCCATGCAGCAGAAGTCCCTAACTCACCAAGGTTAAAGACCCATCAGCCAGCTTTACCTGCTTTAGCTGACCAGTCAAAGCCGTTTCCAGGGTTTGACCACTGTCACATGCTGACAGCTTCTAGAGCCACAGGTGAGAGCTGAGTGCAGGGTGGGAACCAAAGGGGGACAAACTGTCCCAAAGGAGCACAATGTGTTCCTCACCAGGGGTACTGCCTCTCCCCTAACACCCCATACATTACATTGTAATGTAAGCAGATATAAGTTGTTGATGTGAAGTTCAACATTGGAAATTATCTATAAACTTGGCAACAATTTTTATTAAGCTGGTTAATTTCATCAAAAGATGACTCAAATGTCTAAGCCCTCCTGAATAGTTCTCTGATCAGCACTGGACTGCTTTCCTTTCACAGGAGCTAGAACACCAGAGAGGAGCACTTATGAGTGAAATCCAAGCTGCCAAGAACTCTTGGTTTAGCAAAACCCTGAACTCTATCAAAACAGCTACTGGCACACAGCCACTACAACAACAGGCTCAGGCTCAGGCTCAGCTGCCGTCGTCACCCAAAGAGGGCAGCACATAGTTCCAGCTGGATTCCAAGCACCAAGAGCACAATGGACAAAGCAGCTTGAAACCCCTTGGATATTCACCCAATAGCACCTGTTCAAAAGGGGAAGCAGGAGACAGGCAGGAGAGCCAGCCTGCAAACCAATTCCTTCAGTGTCTTTTATTTGTTCTGATGTGGCCCTTTCCGAAGGGAAGTTATTTAAAGAATCCTGTTTTATGTGGAATACTCGTTCCCAGCTGCCTTGCCACATCCTGGTACCTTCATATTTTACATGTTATTTTGTATGCCTAGAAGTTCAACTCTGAGGAGCAAGTAATTCAGAACTATGTGTTCCATATGTTGCTAAAAATATTCATAATTATTTATAAGACAGTTTTTCCCCACTTTAGGAGGAGAGAGAGAGGGCAGGGTAAAATAATGAAGAAAAAGCACATTTATTATAATGCCAGAGCGTTTTCTGGTAGATCAGTTCAAAGGTTTACAGCTATTGTTGCACCCTGCCAAGATGCACCTGTTGTTTTAAGGCTTGAGTCTCAGGCCACATCTATAACAAGTGGAACAACAGTAATTTTAATTTTTGTGTGTGTAAAGCTACTAAATGAGAACATGCATAAAACCACATCTACTTTAATGCTGCCTTTAAGCATTCCGTAACTTATGCCGTATATTGCAAATAAGGGAAATAGCTCTTTCCCACACCTCTGTTCTCTTTTGCCAATCAGCAGACTTGGGGCACAATCTCACAAAAGCTCTTTGGAGGACTCACCTTCAAATTGAATCAAAGCTAGCAGAACTTCCTAGTGGATTGCACCCTTTGCTCTTTTGCACAGGGCTTGTGTAGGAGACATTCCTGGTCCTGGTAAAATGTGTCCAAAATGCTTTGATGGAAGGTGACCTTCACCTTTGACTGGCAGAACAAATTTTTCAGAAGATTCCTGTGTCTGTCTGGAAATCATACTTGTTTTATATCTTTCTAAAGTGCAAAAAAACATTTGTTACATTTTTGAATTTAACATAAAATGTTTATAGAAATGCTTATTTCATGGAGAATTATACTATTGCTTAAATTGATGGAAATATTTTTTTTATTATGTGTAATGTGTATAATAATGTCTCACAGGTCAACATCACTACTGGATAAGAAGTTGGTTATGTACTTGGTTTCCATGTTATGAAAAGTGTTCCTGGGACATTGTTCTGTGCTGATTTTAATCCAAATTAACGCAATAGCCTATCAGTCAGTTCTCTACAATAAAGTTT
Source organism: Zootoca vivipara (assembly GCF_963506605.1). NCBI lineage: Eukaryota > Metazoa > Chordata > Lepidosauria > Squamata > Lacertidae > Zootoca > Zootoca vivipara. The sequence goes on along the minus strand of NC_083282.1, from coordinate 5,227,919 downwards.
AATGATGCTCACTTTGTGTTTCATTGTTGGGCATATTTGCCATTAGGAGTTTTCAACACTATAATGCAAAGTTTGACTTGCTCATGATAACTGAGGGCCAAACCAAACATATTAATACTGTGGTTAGCATCCACATTGGGTTGTGTTGGTTTTTTTTATAAATAGTATGTACTGTGGGAGGGCATATACAAATGAATATTATTTACTTGTGAAGTTTAAGTGGTTACAAAAAAAGATACCTAAGACCAAATAAAAATACATAACACAGTTAAAATTATTTTTAAGACCAAGAGGAATTAAAAACAAGATGACAGAATAATAATCAGTAGCATAAGATATATTCCAGAGTGAAATATAAGGTTCATACTGTATTTATACAAAACATCAAATAATCATTAATGCCAAATAAACTTACATTTAGTACAAACAGTCCCGAAGCAGAAGAAATTGGGGAGTCCGCGTGAACTCTGGCAGCAAGGATTTTATGAGTCAGTTTTTCAGAAATGGCAAAAAGCATGACCTTTAAATCCACAAATCCAGAGAGTAACAGGATGTGTCCTTCCATCCTTGAGATCACTAAATGAGCAGTAACCAACAGATAGAGAAAGGCAGCATTGGCACCATCAGAAATGGATAAATAACACAACTTCGTGTCCAAGGTGACCCGTTTGCCAACAATACCAATTTACAACCAGCTTCCAGAACTTGTGTACATAGTTACAGTGCTACCACATATGCCAATATGTTCCTTGTACCTTAAAACCCTGCCACCATAAGGAGCTGGCTCTTACAATATGAACTAGCGGAACCTGTGTTAAAAACTAGTGGACTTAGAGGAGGAGTGGACCAAATCTTGTGCCATTGGGAATATTTTAGTTTGCCTATAGCAGGGGTGGCCAACTCCCAAGAGAGAGTAATCTACTTTCAGAATTAAAATCTGGTGGTGATCTACCCCCATTTTTGGGGGTTCAGCTCAAAGTTGTTGAGCTTTTTTAGGGAGAAAGAAAGGGGGTGACCAGATTTGGTAACCTTTTGGGGGGGAGCACTGCCCAAATACTTTTCTTACGGGGGACAACAGAAAACTTTAGAGATTTCTTGGGAGAGACTTGCATAAAAGCACTCACAAAACTCCCACACACACACAGCTGGAAGCCAGCTAGGGGCACCCATCCACCTCTCTCTCTCTCTCTCTCTCTTTCTCCCCCACCCCCAGCTGGGAGCCAGCTAGGGGCACCCATCCACCTGTCTCGCTCTCTTTCTCCCACCCCCCTAGTTGGGAGCCAGCTAGGAGCATCTCTCTCTCTCTCTCTCTCTCTCTCTCTCTCTCTCTCTCTCTCTCTCTCTCTCTCTCTCTGGCTCAAAGAGACAGGGACAGGGGGAAAATCCCTCTGTGAGTTGGGACTCCCGCTTTCCTCCAGCTACTCACTCAGGCCCTGTTATGTCCTGAGGAAAGCGGAGCCATCCCACGCACACACACAAACTCACACACACACCCCTCCCTCTCTGCCGGCATGAGGGAGGAGGAGCCGGGGAGCTCTAGGCAGGCAAGAGGAACGGGGAGCAATCCAGCCATTCTGTGCAATGCACTAACACAGTCATAAACATACTGGTAAGCTCTGCATTGGAAAGAGGGAAGGAGCTCTCCCTGCAATTGCCCATGGTTATTGAGCTTTTTTGTGGGGGAGAGACAAGCGTTCTTGAGGGGTTTTTTTTAAGGGGAGAGCTCTTTTCTTTTAGACTGCCAATCACTAAGGAACCCACAATCTACCCGGGATCTACCAGAAACGTCCTGGGGATCTACCGGTAGATCACGATCTACCTGTTGGCCATGCCATCTCCCATACCAATTAGGACTGTAACAGGAGGGAATATATAACAGACTCTGCCTTTCTGAATCCTTGCTGCAGCTAGATCATAAGGTTTTAGGGCTCCCCACAAACTTTTCTCCTTAGAATTGCTGCTCTCAGTTACCTTTATTCAAACTTCTCTTATGCTCTCCTCCCTAGGCCATGCAAATCAAGAATTGCGATGAGATGCTTCAAATCCTCTAATGGGGGCTGAGCGATGGCAGCCTTACATTTGTATACGAGGGAAGAAATGCAGGTGGGACGTGGGAGTGAAATCCTTTCTTGGTTGGCATTTCTGTAGTAAAATTTCCCCTGCCCTGCACACTTTCTCACTTATGGGGAAGAAATAAGACTCCAGAAGGCTGAAATGGAAAGGAAGCTCTGAATATTTTTTTAAGCCACTGTGGAAGGGTTAATTCTCCCTACCATTACAGTTGTTTTTGCAGCCCCAGAGCCTGCATTTCCTTTACTAAATATATAGTTAAAACTGGGAATCTGATTATGTACAAAATTATGCCTTGCATTACATAGAAATCTTTGCCAACCAGAACAGGAATAGTTTCAATGAATGATTTAGTACAAAACCTCTGGAGAGCACCAGAATGGTGAAGGCTGGTATATTGGATGTTGCTAAATATATAATAATGGTGGACTCTATTGCCCAGTCAAACAGCACTCCTTTAGTTTCAACCACTGTCAATCTGTGTCATGTGGATGGCAGTGATGGCCACCAACTTGGATGGCTTTAAAAGAGGATTGGACAAATTTATGGAGGAGAATTGGGGGACCCAGGTGGCGCTGTGGTTAAACCACTGAGTCTAGGGCTTGCTGATCAGAAGGTCGGTGGTTCGAATCCCTGTGACAGGTGAGCTCCCGTTGCTCGGTCCCAGCTCCTGCCAACCTAGCAGTTCGAAAGCACGTCAAAATGCAAGTAAATAGGAACCGCTACAGCGGGAAGGTAAACGGCGTTTCCATGTGCTGCTCTGGTTTGCCAGAAGCGGCTTTGTCATGCTGGCCACATGACCAGGAAGCTATACGCTGGCTCCCTCGGCCAATAATGCGAGATGAGCGCGCAACCCCAGAGTCGGTCACAACTGGACCTAATGGTCAGGGGTCCCTTTACCTTTATGGAGGAGAATTAGGCTATTGATGGCTAGTAGCCATCGTGGCTATGCTCTGCCACCACAGAGAGCAATGCTTCTGAATGTGTTTTTGAAAGTCACAGGAGGGGAGAAAGTGCTCTTGTGCTCAGATCTTGCTTGCCGGCTTCCCATTGGGGCATCTGATCTGCCACTGTCAGAACAGGAAGCTGGGCTAAATGCAATTAGATTTCTCATCTGCAGCTACTGATCCAGCCTGGCTCTCATTAGCCTGATCCAGCAGGCTCTCCTTATATTCTTACGCTTCCTCAGCCACCACTGCTCCATCTCGTCCTCTGAAATATGGAGGTACAACGGACTGTATTTGCAATTGTGCGGGACTTAATATTTGAAATAGAGCGGTGGGGTGGGAAAAACATTTTTGAAAGACCTAAGTGGTTAAGAGCGTTTCCACTAGGACCTGGTAGAGACCTCTCTGCCCATGAACTTCACTGGGAGTGGCCTTGGGTCAGTCCCTGCCTCCGGCTGATCTTCTAACAGAGGAGTTGTGGGGATTCCTACATCGCAGGGAGTTGGGCCTAGATGACTCTTGAGGGGCCCATTCCAATTCTACGATTCTATGGAAGAGGAAGGCGGGAAAGCCACGCAGGCCACCTTGCGGTCCTTGGAGAAAGACGTGGGATATAAGTGCAATCTCTCTCTCTCTCTCCATACATATCGCATAAATGAATATATAAATTATATATGTCTATAATTCAACACGCAGCCTTCGCTTTCGCCCTCGCAGAAAAAACTACAGAACTTCTCCGAGATTGAACCCGGAAACTACGCATCCAGAAAAATGAGACGCGCCTCTTCCGTTTCCATCTCCGCTTAAAAAACGTTCCCCTCCCAGAGTTCTCTCTCTTCCGCTTCCTGTATAGGCGCGTTGCGACTATTGGCTGGGCTGGGCGCAGAGCAGTGACGATTAAGGTCAGAATGTTCGGGAGTGGCGGTGGGGCGTGGCGAAGAGAGAAGCGCAGCCGGCGCCGTTTTCATTGGTCGCGCCAAGCGTCGCCGGTTCTGCGTCTCGTCCGGGGCGGGGGAGGGGCGGCGTGGTGCGCGTGCGCGTGCGCGAGTCCGCTTCGTTGGGCACCTGTTCCAGCCATGGAGGAGGTGAGGCGGGGGCGGAGGCGCGCGGCGGGCGGGCGGTTCTGGGGCCGAGCGAGGGAAGAAGGGCCGTTGGGCCCCTCGCCTTTCTGAAAGGTTGCCGAGGGGATCGGTGGAGGCCGCTCACGGGGCGGAGAGGGAGGAAGAAGGGGGCTCCTGCTCATGTGCAGAGCGCGGGAACCCCCTGCGAGGACGGAGAAACGACCCCTTTAAAATGGTATAAAAGAGGTGGGTGGGAAAGGAGAGAAAAGAGATGAAATAAAATAGGACGAAGCAAGGCAAAATAGTCCGAACGACGACACAAATACTTCCCCAAGTACAGAAGGGGAATTCTGTTACAGTTGGCGGCAGATGGCGGCGCATTGGTAAAAAGGCAGGGCTAGGAGCCTGGGAGAGACCAGGGGGTGCTAGAAACTCAGATATATAAGCTAGCGTTACCATCACCACAACGGAATGTGTATTTGCCAGGGGGTTGGACATGATGATCCTTGGGGTCCCTTCCAATTCTAGGATTCTATTATCTCAACTGCATTGCTTGATTGTAGTTTGCTCTTACAATGATTCACTTGTCCCAGTACGGAAGAAGGAGAAACACACACAATGTTGTTGTTGTTAGAGCTGTAACCATGGACTAAGGCAGAGTTTTTAAACTCTGCTCTGTCAGCTCCATTTGGGAGGCCTGTGGAAAGGCTGCAGCAGAGTCAAGTATATCTGTACTCAGCCCTGCACTTACCAGTACTTTCCTTGATGTGATGATGGAGGACTAAGATGTCCATGATTTGCACAGCAGTGCAGAAGGAAAAGACTAAAGCTTCCTGATTTATTTGGATTATCAATGCATTTGGATGATTTTATTGTTTAAACTTGTGCCAATAAAGGCTAATAGCAATAACAACGTACATCTTTTGTCACACACAAGTCAGCTGGCTCGATGGAGATGTCATTTGCCAACCTGGTGCCCAGAAATCTCCATGTACAGTCGTACCTTGGTTCTCAAACGCTTTGGTACTCATACATTTTGGCTCCTGAATGCCAAAAAACTGGAAGTAAGTGCTCGGCTTTTCAACATAGCTGCCAAGTTTTCCCTTTTCTCGCGAGGAAGCCTATTCAGCATAAGGGAAAATCCCTTTAAAAAAGGGATAACTTGGCAGCTATGCTTTTCAAACATTTTTTGGAAGCTGAACATCCAACGCGGCTTCCGCTTGAGTGCAGGAAGCTCCTGCAGCCAATCGGAAGCTGCACCTTGGTTTTAGGAAGTCGAACAGATTACGTTCGAGAACCAAGATACAACTGTAGTTGTAACTGGACCCACTCCTAGGGAATTTCAAACACTGGGACTTTGGGCCACTCACTGGCTCTCACCCACACCCACCTCACAGGGTTGTTGTTTTGAGGATGAAGTGGGAGGAGAACTATGTTCGCCTTCTTGAGCTCCTTCCATTGGGGGAGGGGGGAGGAAACTGTTCTTAACCTGAGGCACCACTTTAGCTAATGGGGCCTCCTTTTGCTGCTGCGTGATTTCTGTTCTCATCCTGAAGTAAAGTTCTTAACCCGAGGTACCACTGCACAGAGGGTGGTGAACACAGCACATTATATCATGGGCTGTCCCCTGAGCCCGCTAGATGACATCACAAGGGATTGTTGCCTTAGGAGAGCGAGAAAAAAATCTCAGGGACGATTCATGCCCTGGCCAGCACCTCTTTAATCTTCTACCCTCGGACAGTATAGTCAGGCGTACCAAGAGGATAAAAAACTGTTTCTATCCGTGGGCTGTTAGGCTGCTGAACGGAAAATAATATAGTGCAACTGACTTTTGGGGTTTGTGTGTTGTGCGACAAGCACCCAGAGTGCAATGAGATTGAGTATTTGGGGGGGGGAGGCTTGGTTAATTTCATTGTACACAGGTTGTACATTGTTGTTGTTATTATTACTATTACCATATTGGGATGGTGCTTCCTGGTCACATTCTCAATATTGCATGTTCCATTGGCCCCGCTTACCCCCCTTTCTTCAGTGAGCAGGACAATGGCAAGAGCAGGACAACATACACACATACAGTGGTACCTCTGGTTACAAACGCTTCAGGTTACAGACTCTGCTAACCCAGAAATAGTACCTCGGGTTAAGAACTTTGCTTCAGGATGAGAACAGAAATCGTGCTCCGGCAGCAGCAGGAGGCCCCATTAGCTAAAGTGGTGCTTCAGGTTAAGAACATTTTCAGGTTAAGAACAGACCTCCGGAATGAATTAAGTTCTTAACCAGAGGTACCACTGTACCGTGATTGTGTAGGATCCCCTTTTGTTCAGAACCTAGTTCCCTGTAATGGTATGCCCTCTGCAAATGTCACACTCAATGCAGAAGTGAGTGTGAAGGGTGTGGGGAGCATGTGACATCAGGAGCAGGGTGAAAAGGTTTGTGCTGCCGCACCCCCACCCCTTCGTGCATTTAGGCAGGGAGGGCAAATTGTGAAGAGGGGTCTAGTGTTACATGGAACCAGAAGGCACAAATTCATTCCTGCTTGACTGTAAAGCAGGCACCCCCAAACTTCGGCCCTCCCGATGGTTTGGACTAAAATCCCCATCTTCCCTGACCACTGGTCCTTTTAGCCAGGGATCATGGGAGTTGTAGGCCAAAACATCTGGAGGGCCGCAGTTTGGGGATGCCTGCTGTAATGGATAGCATGGAAAAGATCTGTTCTGACATCCATTCCACCATTTGTTACTTTCTTGAGTGAAAGTATTAACGTTTTCTCTTCTCCAGATTGCCCGGTCTTCTGAATTTAGGCAGGTGCTAACTATAGAGGGGAGCTTTCGAGTAGTGGTGTCTCCTCTCTTGTCTCTTGTTCCCAGTGTCTTCCTCACAACTTTTTATCATGATGTCTTTTAAATGACAATAGAATCTAGTTTCATTTTTTAAAAGTTTAGTGTCGACCCATACAAAATGCTCAATATCTATATTATTATTATTATTATTATTATTATTATTATTATTATTTATACCCCGCCCATCTGGCTGGGTTTCCCCCACCACTCTGGGTGGCTTCCAACAAATAGCAAAATACATTAAAATATCACACATTAAAAACTTCCCTAAACAGGGCTGCCTTTAGGTGTTTTCTAAATGTCAGGTAGTTGTTTATCTCCTTGACCTCCGATGGGAGGGCGTTCCACAGGGCGTGCGCCACTACCGAAAAGGCCCTCGGCGCTGGATCTCAGTGTCCGGGCTAAACGATGGGGGTGGAGACGCTCCTTCAGGTATACAGGACCGAGGCTGTTTAGGGCTTTAAAGGTTAGCACCTTTTGGAGTGTCTTTTTAGACCAAACAAAATAACACAAAATAATGTGCAAGCTTGCAATTTCTCCAGGCTGGATAGTTTCTGTGGAAATGCCAAAAAATTGTACGCTATTTTGTGATACTTTAGTTTGCCTGATTATTTCCTTAATGTGCTTTTTGTGGCTTTAACTGCTGTTCTGCACTTCGTGCTTTGATGTGTACTGTATGGATTGTTTAAATTCTTTATCCGCACTTGCTTTCAAGGCAGCTTACAGATTTGTGTACTCTATGTGTTTCATCCAGCTACATAAAGATTTAGATGAGGTGAAAGAGCTTTTGAAAAAAGCATCAAGAAAAAGAGTTCATGATGTGTTGCTGGCAGAAAAGAATAAGATAGAAAGAGAAATCAAGAACCAGCTACCAGTCAAAATTAAAGCAGAAACATCTGAAGAAGAAAGACCGGCTCCAACAGGATACACAGTGAAAATCAACAATTATGGTAGGTCTGACCCACCCATACCTTTTGAATTAATACAAGAGAATCAAGAGAATAGCCTTGTAAACTGCTGCTTAGCATCACAGCCAGTGTATATAATTTTTAATCAATTAATCATAGGTTGGATATATGGAAAAGTAGGTTATTGTGCAGAGATTGATATACTTCTTATGTCATGAACAAGGGATTTTTTGTGATTCTACAGGAGCACATGAAAACCATAATAACTGTTACTTGATGCATAATTGTTTCCTGGCAACCCCAGTTTACATTAAAAACAAACATGTTTCTAGCCCTTATGGTTGCCAGAATTGTTTGCAGTGGTGTGGGCAGTGCCTGCTAAAATCTTAGGTGAAGAAATTGCTCATTAAGATTTCCAGGAGTCATCACCTAGGGAGAGCAGTTTGGAATCATGAATGTAATAAATACAGCTTTCTTTTAATCCCTTTAGCTTGGGATCAGTCAGATAAATTTTTGAAAATCTACATCACTTTAAGTGGAGTTCAGCATCTCCCAGCTGAGAATGTGAAGGTGCACTTCACAGAAAGGTGGGTATTTCATTAAATGCCAGGAGGTACAGATTGTGTCTTGAATCATTTCTTGCTTTGTTTGTCCCTTGGTGCTTGTTCTCATATTATACCTCTCAGTTTGATGCCTTTTTTCTTTAGATTTTGCCCCCAACTCCTCGCTCCTCCTGGGAGTTCCATTTCCACCCCCCCCCCACACACTTTTCTTACTTCCATCTCCACTTCGTTTCTCTTGTCTGCTTGCCATAATTGCTTCTGTTGATTGAGCTCTGGTTAATCGCTGGACACTTCGATTTGATGGGCCAATTTATTTTGCTTTGCTTTGCCTTACGGGACTTGTGTCTATTGGCATCTAGGCAACTCAATCGTGTCACCAAATCGTTATTTACTGTGTCTTAAAGTTGCACTAATTTCCTTACAGTTTAATGCGAATGTCTCTGGGCTTGACTTTTACCCGCTTCTGTTATCTCTGTAGTATTTATTGTTGTTTTCCCTTTCGAGCTCTTTTGCTTCAATTATGTCATATAAGTAATTCTAGATTTGTGATACCAGGTTTTAGGTGCAGAGAAATTTATTTTTCCCCCTTTCCATGCCAGTTTTCTCTGAATTTGATAATCAAGACTGTGCCTTTCTGATTAATCTTTTCTTCCTTCTAGATCATTTGATCTGCTGGTGAAGAATCTGAATAACAAGAACTACACTATGACATTCAACAATCTTCTGAAACCCATCTCTGTGGAAAGCAGCTCATGGAAGGTAAGTGCTTCTTTTCAAGTACATGCTAAGATTGTTGTAGATTCCTATGATTTCCACACTTGCTGCAGATTAGTCATTAGGCACTTGGCAGGGGGTAAGTGATCAGTTCTGTAGCTTGTGGTTTCAAGATGGATAGATGCCTTTTCTTGATAGGCTTCCTGCCCATATATTTACGTTCTGTTTTCAATATTACTGGGCGATAGAGGACAGTCAGCCACATACCTCAGAGGCCCACTTGTCCCTGAGGTCACAAATCTGAGCTGTACCACTTGACATAACGAGAGAGAGTCTTTCACAAAGAAACCAGTCTGTAGGGGAGAATGAACGGCATCCAAAGAAGAGCTTCCATTAGCACCATGGTTTTTCCCCTCCCTAAATCAGCCCTGGAGAGCTGTGGGGACCTCTGGGAGAGGGAGTGGAGTTACGTTGCACAGCCACAAGTCTCTGCACTAGCAGAAGCACTTTGATGCCATCTAAGGGGCCTAGTCTCATCCATGTTATATGTAGTTTCTTAGGCTTTAGCAGGCAGTATTGAACTTAAGGATAGATTCTTTCTCTTGGGTGCAGCTGAAAGACATTTTTGCTGCACCCAAGAGAATGTACATACTGTATCTTGCAACCTTCAAATTACAATCATGTGACCTGTCTAGTAGAGAAACAGCACTTGTATATAAGAGAGCATTTATTCTGAGATTTGTGTAGAGATTTAACACAAAAAATGTTCAGATTGATGAAAACGATTACCTTGTCTCAAATTACTGACAACATACTGCTAACACGAGCCCCATTCTGAATGTTTCACAACAAATTCAGTGGGTGGTTTTGGCTGGCAAAAGTGTTGCACAGGATTAGTTTATTGTATACTTTACGTGAGCGAAAATTGCTCATACAATGCCATCTCTCCTGCTCATTTTGCCCCTTTTTTGTTGTTTCTGCCTGTTGTTCATATTCTATATTTTAACTCACATAATTGAATTGTCGTTCTTTAAATACTCTTAAAAATAAAGTTATTGATGCTTAGCCTGTTCGGTAATTCTGCCACCTTGTTTCACTTTTTATAGTGCTTTTCTTATTTTTGCAGATCAAAACAGATATGATACTGATATTATGTAGGAAAAAGCAAGAGGAAAAATGGGAGTGCCTAACACAAGTTGAAAAAGAGACTAAAGAGAAGGAGTAAGTGCACCTCTATTTCTTCTTCTGTTGCATTGTGTTTGCTAGAAAAAAAGGACTTGCAGATTAGGCTTGTTAACCCAAAGTGGTGTTGATCCATGCAAAATATTTGTCAGTTGAGCTGGTGTTTTATGCTGAGTTATTGTCATGGTCTTTACAGTTTTGGCAATTAAAAGACTTTGAGGCAAAAGTCTAATCCAGGTTCCATTATAAGTGGCTCAAATTGTGCCACTTCAATAATTTTGTCTGCAGATCATCTTATTTATAACTTGTTCATTTTCATAATAGAATACAATTCCATGTCTTTCTAAACTGCAACACGATGAGCTTTTAATCTTTGCTTGTAAACATTTATTGCAGAAACTGTTTTTTCCTACTGGTGGTTCTTACTACTCATACCTGAAACAGGCCACAGTATTTTTAATGAAACCTTCCCTGTGTTCTTACAAGAACACAAATACTTAATATTCCACTAAATATATGCAAAAGTTGCTTGCTTGTATTGCTGCACAAAAGGGCCATGTCACTTTCTGGAATTAATACTACATTGAATGTCAGCTGTTCAGGAACTAATTTGTCCTGTAGCAAAACCCAAGGTTCTCAATTTACAAAACAAGCTTCCTGGGGGATATATGGATAGTTTACCAGAGCGGCTGCAGGTGTGGTGTAATGCAGAAGAGATAGTAAGCGCAAGTGATAGGTTTAATGTCTGTACTTTTTCATGTTCCCACCTCTTACTCGCTGAGGTCTGATGTATGTACTTTTAACATGAGTATTGTGATTATAAGAGAGGGGGCACAAATTTATATTTGGGAGTTGGGAGGTTTGTAAGCAGAAGTGGGGAGAAACAAGACAGTAATAAAGGTATCCAGGCTTCCTCTCTCGCAGCCAGTTACTCTTAGTCTAATCATAACAATCCCTCTGTATATGTTCCACTGATTTTTAATAAAACTTTCAGGTAAACAGGTTTAGGATTGGAGCTCTCATTATTTTACTGTTTGTTTAAAGGTAAAGGTAAAGGGACCCTGACAGTTAGGTCCAGTCGCAGACGACTGTGGGGTTTTAGCACTCATTTCGCTTTACTGGCCGAGGGAGCCAGCGTACAGCTTCCGGGTCATGTGGCCAGCATGACAAAGCTGCTTCTGGCGAACCAGAGCAGTGCACGGAAACGCTGTTTACCTTCCTGCCAGTGCAGTACCTATTTATCTACTTGCACTTTGACATGCTTTCAAACTGCTAGGTTGGCGGGAGCAGGGACCAAGCAACGGGAGCTCACTCCGTTGCGGGGATTCAAACTGCCGACCTTCTGATCGGCAAGCCCTAGGCTCTGTGGTTTAACCCACAGCTTGTTTACTTGTATTTAAATCTTAATGCATACCAAACTTTGTGTGTAACTAACTGGTGAGGTAATTATTTTCTGTATATTTGTATGCTCCAGGAAAGCTGCTTATGACACCTCAGACCCGAGTGAAGGGTTGATGAATCTCTTGAAAAAGATGTATGCTGAAGGCGATGATGAAATGAAGAGGTCAATTAACAAAGCCTGGGTTGAGAGCCGAGAAAAGCAAGTCAAAGATGATTTACCAATAGATATTTGAACAAATACCCATCTTAAATATACATCTTTTGTATGGGGCTTCTGCTGAGATCAGAGAAAGTGTGCTGTTTACATAATCTTCCACGCAAAAAAGAAGTTTTACATTTCAGGTTGGAGATGGGAAATAAAGCATGCAGAAAAGCTTTTCCTTCAAATGTGTTGCCCTTTTTCCATAAAGCTTTAAGTGCTTTTTGTGAAATTGATAAAAATAAGTAAGCTAGTTTGAGTGCAACTGTGTATTGTCTGAAATCAACATCTACTTACTTCCTACACCTGCCCAACTTCTGTATAAGAACCTTTCGCTTCTAACTATTGAGGAAATAGATTTCAGGGCAGGTATGCATAATCTCCATGTACAGACAAGGGAAAGAGAAAGCTTCATATACTTTTCTGCAGAGATTGATGGTGCCTATTTCAAGAGCACTATTGAAGCATGTAATAGGACTGTTAAGTACATTGCTGGGAGGTTCCAGGGGACAGGGTTAGTGATGTTTCACTCTTGCTTCCTCTGGGCTGATGAGGATTTGTGCCAATCTGTCATTGTGGAGATATTCAATGAGGAGAGTGATGGACTGACAAGTTGTAACGTAATTATTGCAATAGTCAAAATAACAGGACTAGTCCCACCAACAAGAATTGCAAAACATAGGATAACTATATTTACTTAAACCCTCATGTTTCTAGCCATTGTTTTTGGACCATGCAATCCATCTAGTGTCAGTGAGAGCTGCACCGATCCATTTAGCAGCCTAGTCAGGAAGAAAATAGATGTAGTAACTATGTAGTGTATCTGAATTCTCTGTCTATGTGATATTTTCAGATTTGCTAGCAATATACACCCTGCAACAATGTAATATTATATATCAAACCTTAAATGCAAAGGACGAACAAAATCCAAGTGTGGGACTGCTTTATTTTTTCTTGTCATTTTTAAATATGCAAGAGGAGCAAGTGTGGAAGGTTTGACAAATTTAAACAAGGTTGCCCCCTTCTGGTTAGGGGTCTTCTACCAATAGGTCTACCCCCCCCCCATTCCTTACATACTGCAAGTTATATAACTTGTCTTTAATTCATCCTAGGAGTTGAAACAGAACTCAGTTTTGTCTTTTTTGAAGAAAAGCCTTGTTGGGGGTGGCTCACCACATTGCTCTCTGTACTCCAGAGAGCTGTGCATGGTCAGCCAGATGGCGGAAGACAATTCGGCTCAACCTCCATCGCCACACTACGGCTCGTGGACGGGATGTCAGAACACATCGATTACGGATCCTCACTGGGCAGCTGTCCCGGGGAAGGGCAGCAATCTCTTTATCAGCCACTTCCTGGAACAAATAAAAATAGCGGTAATACCAGTCCGTAGTTCTGGAGCTACTACAGGCAGCACCCCATTTACACACCATCTATTTGCATTCAACCCGCTGAAATCTGGAAATGGGGAGCACCTTAGAGAGTCCTAGTGACTTGTGAGGAGACCCTCCTCAGAGCCTGAAGAGGACATCCTCTTTGGGCTCTGGGGAGGGTCTCCTCGCAAGCCACTAGGACTCTCTAAGGTGCTCCCCATTTACACACGTTTCACTGACTCATACAGAGGTCCAGAACGTAACCCCTGCGTAAATTGGGAGACACATTTAGTATATATCATTCACAAGGATGCTGTCTTGATCTCTTAAAAGTTTAGCATCACAGGAAGGAAATGTGACAGCAACAGCAGTTTTGCAACCACTATGGTTGTGATATAAAGGGTAAAGGGACCCCTGACCATTAGGTCCAGTCGTGACTGACTCTGGGGTTGCGGCGCTCATCTCGCTTTATTGGCCGAGGGAGCTGGCGTACAGCTTCCTGGTCATGTGGCCAGAATGACTAAGCTGCTCCTGGCAAACCAGAGCAGCATACGGAAATGCTGTTTACCTTCCCGCCGGAGCGGTATCTATGATCAACAGGAGCTCATCACGTCACGAGGATTCGAACTGCCGACCTTCTCATCAGCAAGCCCTAGGCTCTGTGTTTTAACCCACAGCGCCAAAGCTTTAATTCCCCCAACTAGGAATCTGCAAACTCGCAGGCAAAAATAACATGTCTCGAATCTGTTCCACTGCTGAACTCCTCTTACTGTCAGAAAGTTTTTCCGAATGTTTAGTCAGAATCTCCTTTCTTGTAACTTGAAGCCAATGCCTTGAGTCCTACCCTCCAGAGCAGGAGAAAATAATCTTGCTCCAACTTCCATGTGACAGCCCTTAAGATATTAGAAAATGGCTCTCTGTCTCCTCTTTTCCAGGCTAAACATAACCAACTCCTTCAAGCGATCCTCATATTTTCTTTTTTCTTTTTTCAAGGGAGAGTTGAGAAAAATAAGGAGGAAATATGGAAGGGAAAAGGGAGTGAAGATGAAATTGGGGGTGCAAGGGGGTTTGCGAAAAGAGGGAGTAAAAGGCGTAGGAATAGGGTGGAAGATGAAAGGGATGGTAGCTTTATACTTGGGCAGAAAATGAAAAGGGTGCATAGTTGCAATGTGGAGGAGGTAGATACAGGATGTTACTGTGTGGGAAGTTTGTGTGCAAGGCTGCTTGCACAAAAGGAGAGAGAAGAAGCATGGACATGGGGGTGAAGGTAAAAACAAGAGCACAAAGCAGGGTTGCAAAACTGAAGAGAAGCAGCCTCAGAAATGGGAAGGTGAAAAGCAATCTTAGTAGTTGCATGGTGTGGGAAGGGGAAGGTCTAGAAAGTTAATGGGTGAGGAATGGCGGAGGGCAGGTCAGCCCTAGTGTTTACTATAACACAGTATTGTTTTCTTTAACAATTAGTTTGTTCCTGGAGCATTCAAATGCCACATGTACACAGATACTCACTAAAACACTACCTACAATAATACATTTTTTTTAAAAAAAGGAATTTTGTAAAACGACTGAATCACTATGCAGAACAACCAACAGTTAAATTCTATAAGCGTATGGAAAACAAAAGAGCTTTCAAGATGCCCTTTAAATTTAAGAAAGAATACAGTCCGGAACAGAATAACCAGTAAAAAAATGCCTGGAATTTTTAATTGCAGGACACAATGAGAAACGTTTTCAATGCATACCGGTAATAGATGCCACTCAGGGAACCCACCACAATAAAGACACAATAACAAAATTACAGGATTCCCAAGCGGTAGGTTACATTCCAAACTGATCCTCAGTGTAATACTGTAACTGCACACAACTGGCTACCTGCTTCCATACTATTATTTGCTTAGTGGACTCTTAGCTCCTGGAAAGAATTGAAATTGACTTTAAAAAGTATGTAAAAAGCAATGGATGTACTGTGGGAAATGAATCAGGAGATAAATTGATTCTGTTCATAACCTGTGGAGTGGCGATTTTGGTTATATCATACTGAAATAAAATATATTTTTGAATCTGTGATGTAGATGGGGAGGGGATGCCTGCTTCATTGCTACAATCCGGAATATCTTAAAACAGTAATTTTCATTGTACCTGGAGTTCTTTGGGCAAAATTTTGTTTTTCCTAAGGGAATTCAGCCGCAGCCTCTGATCTGCATATTCAAAAGCCATCTTCCTTCTCTTAACATCACGTACCATCTTCCAGTCAACGTAATAACCCCTTACTTGTCCAACACATGGTATGCGGAAGATCTATTATTATAACAAAAATAAATCAGGGTCAAAGTGTACATTTTGTGAAAGTAATCAGATGCAAGCACCCAGATATTCAACAATGCATGTGTTCTTTAAAAAAATCTAATTATACTTTTATCTCATTTGCTGACAAACGTTTTTTGCAGATTTAGTCTTGGGGGGGGGGGAGACCAAGAAAGTGTGAGCCCACAAATAATTTACTAGCCTACCCACCTGGTGACACAACTGTTTGTTATTTGTACCACCCTGATGGGGTGATGCACAGGGGGAAAATGCCTGGCTAGCAGGAGGTACTACGATACTTCCTACAGGCAACCAGGCAAAATACTTTTACATTCCTGAGTTTATTTGAGGGGGGGGGAATAGACTTTAGGGTTTGTGTTTGGGCCCTAATAACTCACGAAACAAAATCCCGGCTTTCTGCCCCCCCCAAAGCCAACCTCCACCAACCTGAAACACAGCAGCTGACACCTATCCAAGCGAAATGAGACGTTCGTGTCCTTCACACGCCCCCCCCCCCAGCACAGGCCTGGCAGCGGCCCAAAACCAAGGCCGGCTGCTTCTCTCCAAGGCGGACCACGCGCAGCTGAGCGCACGACAAGAAGTGGGGCGACGATCAGGGGATCCGGAGGGCAGACGAAAGGACGGGACTCATGGTGCCAAACTCTTGTGTGTTCTCTAATTATCGCCTTTTCTACGTTCCCCATCTGTCAGCCGCCTCGAGCCCCCCTCAAGAGAAAGGCGGAGCACAAACCAACCCGTTTGCACGGAGGCGGGGCAAGCGGGGCTCCGCCAGCCTCGGCTCCGTTTCTGACGGGGCTGAAACGTGACAACACGCAGCCGAGGCCATCCCGGCGCGGGGAAAAGGGCGGCGCTCCAGGAGGAAACACGCGCGACCGCGACTCTCACCTGACGAGACGCCGCCTGCAGCACCGCCGCCATCTTGCGCCCCGGCCCCACAATGCTGCTCGCTAAGGGCAGCGCGGCGGGAAGCTGCGCATGCGTTGCCAGCAGTTAGGCGGAGCTACTCAAGTATAATACTCTGCGGTGTGGTTGAGAAGCGCGCGGCCGCCGCCACCTTTGCCCCCGACCCCGCCATACTACCCTCCAACGGCGTCGCGGCAGACTGCGCATGCGTCGCCAGTAGTTAGGCGGAGCTAACTGCGCATGGTGGGACATAGAGATGCTTCAGGAGACGTGCGCTCGTAGTGGAAGGAGAGAATGCGGGAGGGTCAGATAAAGCGGAGAACAGGAAGCCTGTTTGGGGGAGAGGAGGGGGAAAACAAAACAAAAGCAACATGAGAATAATAGAATTTAATAAGTGAAATAATGTGATATCATGCAGTATGTAAAAGGGATGTGTACAAAAACAGCATAGAAGGAAAGGCGGGAAGCCAAATCCCAAGAGAAATAAAATAAAAAAATTCCTTCAGTAGCACCTTAAAGACCAACTAAGTTTTTATTTTGGTATGAGCTTTCGTGTGCATGCACACTTCTTCAGATACAGTGAAATGGAAGTTTCCAGGCACTTATGTAGAGAAGGGGTGGGGAGGGGTGGGGATGGGGAGGGGGGATCACTCAGAAGGGTGGTGGAAATGGGTGATTGACTGACTGATAGCTGTTGATGACCGCAAACGACTGCAAATGGTTTTGCATGAAAAAGCAAGGGTTGAGATGGCTGAAGATCGCTTATCATGTATAATGAGATAAGAACCCGATATCTCTGTTCAAACCAGGTCCCTCCATGGTTTTGAGCTTGGTGATAAGTTGCAATTCAGCAACTTCTCTTTCCAGTCTATTTCTGAAATTCTTTTGTACTAAGACAGCTACAGCTACAGCTGTCTTACTACAAAAGAATTTCAGAAATAGACTGGAAAGAGAAGTTGCTGAATTGCAACTTATCACCAAGCTCAAAACCATGGAGGGACCTGGTTTGAACAGAGATATCGGGTTCTTATCTCATTATACATGATAAGCGATCTTCAGCCATCTCAACCCTTGCTTTTTCATGCAAAACCATTTGCAGTCGTTTGCGGTCATCAACAGCTATCAGTCAGTCAATCACCCATTTCCACCACCCTTCTGAGTGATCCCCCCTCCCCATCCCCACCCCTCCCCACCCCTTCTCTACATAAGTGCCTGGAAACTTCCATTTCACTGTATCTGAAGAAGTGTGCATGCACACGAAAGCTCATACCAAAATAAAAACTTAGTTGGTCTTTAAGGTGCTACTGAAGGAATTTTTTTATTTTACTTCGATCCAGACCAACACGGCTACCTACCTGTAACCCAAGAGAAATGTACTGTATAAGAAATTTGAAATTGGTGAAAGTTATTAAATATAATTTAAAAATTAATACAGAGAATAATAGAATTCAAGGGAACCCCAGGGGTCATCTAGTCCATTGCAGGAATCTCAACACACAGCTCCCCATCCAGTTTGAAACAATACCATACCCCCGCTTAGCTTTGCAAATGTGCTACTAGCAGCTTATCTTATCACATTCTGGAACTATTATCTTGCAAAGTCAGCCAAACAAGAACACTTAAAAAAAATCTCACAGAATAGAAAACAAAATACAGCAGGTGAATAATAAAAGGAAATGTGCCTTTTGTAGTGCACAAAAGCTTAAGAATACACGTTTGTAAGCTGCATAGGTAAAGGTAAAGGGACCCCTGACAGTTAGGTCCAGTCGCAGGCGACTGTGGGGTTGCAGCACTCATCTCGCTTTACTGGCCGAGGGAGCCGGCGTACAGCTTCCAGGTCATGTGGCCAGCATGACAAAGCCGCTTCTGGCAAACCAGAGCAGCACATGGAAACGCCGTTTACCTTCCCACTGTAGCGGTTCCTATTTATCTACTTGCACTTTGACGTGCTTTCGAACTGCTAGGTTGGCAGGAGCTGGGACCGAGCAACAGAAGCTCACCCCGTCACAGGGATTCAAACCGCCAACCTTCTGATCAGCAAGCCCTAGGCTCAGTGGTTTAACCACAGCGCCACCTGGGTCCCCTAGGTACAATTCTGGTATATTGATCAAAAAGCCACAGTTCCATAACGCAACAAGATATTAGAGTGTAAAAAGAGCATTATAATTTGAGGCAGAAGCACTAGCTTTATAAACCCCAGGTCTGAATGCAGCCTCAGTTTCCCCTGATAAATGTTTTCTATGTACAGGATTGATATCTGTCTATATATTTTGTCTGTAGCAGCACTCAACCTCGGGAATCCCACCTACAATCTAAAGTGGTGCAGCCCAGAAACATGTTTGCCTCCTCGGCTGCTGTTTGTGAGAGCTTGGCCTGAGCCGCTAATAGATTGAGCTCCTCTTTGCCAATGCAATATCTGAAGGCAGTATTCAAAACAGCACACTTACTTACCCACCCTCAAAGTAGTATGGGAAGGTTGGAAGATTTTGCAAGCAGTTCTGATTTTGCAGTAGATCTTCCCTTTTTCTGCTGTACCACAAATTGGCTGAATTTGTGTATGGGTTCGGCAGAGATGCTACACAAATGTACACCAGGGGATGCTAGTGCCTTAAAGGAGAGCTCTGCCACAGTTCCATCATTGCTGATAGTGATGATCTCAAGCCTCTGAGCCCCAGTCCTTAGGTAGTCAAAACAGCAGGCAAGAGGCAAAGATAATCAGACTTGGGTTTGTGAACATGCACAAGGTTTGCAAGAGTACACAGATCTTTTTTTTTCCGGGGTGGGGGGTGAGGTGGGGGTTCAAGGGAACTTCTGCCAAAAGTAGACCAACGAGAACTGAGCTGGGTATGGAGTGTTGTGGGGTGTGTGTGAGAAAACTGAGGTGTGTGTGTGCATGGAATTGGGGATTTATCCACACTTGCTGTAGCGATAAGAGGCCCTCTGTAATCCCCCACTTCCAGCAGACTTAGAGAATCCAGAGGGGCCTATTATCTTTTGGCAAGATCCCTCCTCTTCAGAGAGGGGGGAATTTGCGGGCGGGACCCGCTCTACGCACAGAGCAGGGGGGCGTGTTTGGCCCCCTGCTCCACCTATATCTGCCGCGCTCAGGGCCCTGGCTGGCCAATAGGGCCAGCTGTGGGCAGGGTTACCTGTTTCAAAAGAGCGCGGCAGCCTCCTGATCACCCCTTTTCGCGCTGCTCCTCGTCGGATCTCCCCGCCCACCCTCCCTTTAGGTCTTCCCTTAGGGTGATCGCTTTGACCTTGCTATGGACTTCGGTTGGTCGCCTTTGGTTGCCCAAGGGGCCTGGTAGGAATTTTTAATCTAATTGGCCTCTTGGTTTTTTCGCCTACCACATAGCAATTCGTCACAACTTCTTCAGTATTTGGCGGTAGGCATTGGAATATGGAGTTGTCTGGTGTGTTCGAGGACTGGTTGTGGCCATCATCCAATCCTCCTCTTATAGGGGTATCCCCTTAAGGGATCCGGCGGTCGTGGATCCCGTCCGACGCCCTGCTGGTGGCTAGGGCCATGGCACGACCCCGGTGGCACCAGGGTGAGCTTTCAGTTGTATTTGCATCAACAGGCTCCTCCCTTGGGGTGTTAACCTGATATGACCCCCCCCCCCGCCGAGCGGGGTGGAGTCACGCTTGCTAGCGAGTCCAATGCCTAAAGGATAGAAGGAGGTACGAGAGAAGGAATTATCAGGAATATGGTCCGGACTCTTCTCAGCATCTGAGATGCCAACTAGTTATACTAATTCTCCCTCGTGGGACTCTGGCAATTATCCAATCAGAATTCCCTTGACCCTGCCAGGGGACCAATGATTAAAGACCAAAACCATAAATCACTTGTCAACTAATCACTGCAGCTGGGCCATGGCTGATTAACAACCATCCGAGGAGTGTGGGTCACTCCCTACCTTCCCAGATCCAAGGCAATTAAGAGGAGAAAAGCTTATCTTAAAGGAGCGCCAGACATGAAAGCCAGGCACCTTCCCAATTACCAAACCTTGACTTAGAATAATAGAATCATAGAGTTGGAAGAGACCACAAGGGCCATCCAGTCCAACCCCCTGCCAAGCAGGAAACACCATCAAAGCATTCCTGACAGATGGCTGTCAAGCCTCTGCTTAAAGACCTCCAAAGAAGGAGACTCCACCACACTCCTTGGTAGCAAATTCCACTGTCGAACAGCTCTTACTGTCAGGAAGTTCTTCCTAATGTTTAGGTGGAATCTTCTTTCTTGTAGCTTGAATCCATTGCTCCGTGTCTGCTTCTCTGGAGCAGCAGAAAACAACCTTTCTCCCTCCTCTATATGACATCCTTTCATATATTTGAACATGGCTATCATATCACCCCTTAACCTTCTCTTGGCTAAACATGCCCAGCTCCCTAAGTCGTTCCTCATAAGGCATCGTTTCCAGGCCTTTGACCATTTTGGTTGCCCCCTGACTTCTCTCCCCAAGCTGAACAGAACAGGGACCCAAAGTTAAGTTTTTCCAGAATCCCTCTTGCACTACACTTGCCTTTTGCCCCACACTTTCCTTTTTTAAAAAAAATAATCTTTATTCATTTTGCACATAAAAAGAGATAACACAAAATACAAATTCAAAAAGGAGCACACTAAAAAAGAAAAGGAAAAAAGAACCCCCCTACCCCCCCCCAAAAAAAAGAAAAAAAGAAAGAAAAATATAAAAAGGGGGGGAAAATAGATCTAATCATCTTATATCATTTCCATAACTATGAGACTTCCCCGGTTCCCCCCTCATTGATTTCCCAATTTATTTCCTCATAAAGCAGTTTTCACCTATATACCAAATAATTTTAATTACTTAACCTTTCCTCATTAATTGTCACCATTTAATTATCTCTATACACTCAATTTTTAAATACTTATATTCTAATATATCTCCCCAACTTAAATTTTTTACCAACAATGAAACTATATTTTAATACTTCATTTCCCCCCCTTCCCCTGGACCCAGATTCCCTAGATACCTCAGCAAATTCCACATTTCGTACCAGTGTCGGACTTTTCCAATCAAGCCAGCCTAAAACCACATGATTAAAACATTTTATCCCACTCTGCTGTTTCCACACTTTCCTTGCTGTTTCCCAACACCCCCCCTTCTTCCTTCCCCTCAACCCAGAGCCTTCCCTGCACACCCTCTCTCACTGGGTGTGCAGAGACCCCCCCTGGTTCTCCGTTGGAGAGTTCTTTTTTTAAGTCCAAAACTTGTCCCACATCTCCCACTTGTGGGGCATTTTGACAATCTTCTTCCCTCTCTCCTTTGCAATTTTGAAGTTCTTCTAAATTATCATTAATGTCTATCGTTTTTATTTCGTCCTCTGTGTCGTCTAAGCGGGTCAGTTCTCTTCCAGAGTCCTTGTCCATATCTCCCTTCGTGTCCTCAAGTCTGTTGTTGATTTGTCGGAATTGTTCATTGTTCTTGACCAGCTGTCCCTTGATGTGTAAAAGTTCCAAATAAATCTTTTGATATTGTAAGTCCTGTACTGATGTTGAGACTGCCATCGTCCTTGCTCTCAAATCCCGTGGGAAAGCAGCAGATAATAAAACCGGATGTGACAGGTGTCAAATTCCCAAATGGAGTCCATTTTAAGTCCAGTCCTGGCTAATCCATAAATCCGAGTATCAATTGTCAAGTCTTTTTCTTAATAACAGCAAAATATCAATCCATTCACTGATCTCTCCAGGGACCTAGTTCCAGTCTCCTGGAGGGTTTTGAAAGTCTGATTCTT
Source organism: Zootoca vivipara (assembly GCF_963506605.1). Taxonomy (NCBI): domain Eukaryota; kingdom Metazoa; phylum Chordata; class Lepidosauria; order Squamata; family Lacertidae; genus Zootoca; species Zootoca vivipara. The sequence continues at coordinate 5,205,679 of NC_083282.1, read as the reverse complement.
GGTAAATTGGTTACTTCCTCTCTCTTCCCCTGCTGAGGATCAAATTACTGCTTCACAAAACAATCAAAGTGGGAGACCGACTTCCGTTTTTGTAGTCACCCACCGTGTCCAAATTTTAAAGGAATATTGCCAATCAAACTTTTTTACTCACGCTGAATTGTTGTTGTTTTTTTCTGATCGTTGCTTTTTGCGGAAGGAATCCACCACACTCTGGGTGAAGGCTCGGGACGTCGCTTCTGGAGGTAAAGCTGGTGCCCAAAATGGCTCCCGCGACTGCGACTCTGCTGACTCTCGGGGGCTCTGCCGAGCTTCCCGGGCAGCGGAGGAGTCGCGTCAGGAGCTCTGCTGGGCAAATTTTGCCCCCGGGAAGCTCAACCCGGGGTTCTATGGGGAGCCACGTGCCCCCGCGGTATTCCCCCCCTCCGCGAATGCCAGAAGCCTCGGAGCTCGAGGCTTTTGCGACCTCACTCCAGCGCAGTAGACCGGAGGTCTCTTGCCCCACACTTTCCAGGCAAAGCATTGATTGAGCAATGTTGTTGCTGGTTTTTGCCCCAGAGCTTTCTTTGCAAAATCCACTTTTTAAAGCTCAATCAGAGCAAACGGCAGATTGCAGGGTAAGCATGGACCGTGCCTGGAAAAGGCGGAAGGAAGTTAACTGGATAAGCCCCAAGAGTCTGAAATCCAGAAAAGAAGCATTCCATGTTGAAACATTTTGGAGCAGCAAGTCCCACTTGTTTTGTTTATGAAGGAATCCTTTCTAACAGAGGCATATTCTTCCTCCTTTTTATGTTTCATCCTGAATATGCTTATATGTGCTTCTGCATATTAAACTGTAGCTGTTGTGTAGTGGGTATTCAGTGATTTCAGCCCGGTGCAGATAAGAAGCAGGAGGTGAGGATCTGGTACAACATCTCTTTACTTCAAAGAACAGGTAAGAGCCAGAACAGAGGAATGGGGAAAACGGGGGCTTATATAATAACAGAGGACTAGCACGGAAATTTTTGGTGGGAACCAATGGCGCGGAAACCAATCCGGCAGAGGATCCAAATCCTGCACCCTGAACCAGTGAATGATAGACGTTCCTGCTGGAACTTGTACATTCAAATAAACTCTGTAATACAATACAATAAACTCTATATTACAATGCATACCTGGCTGTGCTATTACTTTAATACACAACACCCCCCCACACTTAGTGAGAATTACACACGAAGTCTTTCAGGGACTGTGGCTTCCTGCAACTTCTACTAGAACGTCTCACTTCCGGTGTTGTGACTCTAGGAGTTGGAGGCTGAGGAGTCTCCTCGGGAGTGTCGGCTACAGCTGTCCCTTCTAATGACCCCCCCCCAGCTCATTATCTACTGCCAGCTCCGTATTCCCAGCGGGGAGCTCACCTTCCGACTGGTGGGTCATTAATCAGTGCAGGTGTCTCCACCTGACTCGCAGGCGGCAACTCTTCATTTAATGCGGGGGTGTTTGGTCCCTCGTCATCACTCCTGCTGGGTATCCTGCGCCTCAGCTGATCCACATGCCTACGCCAGACCTGACCCTGTGACAATGTGACATAATATGACACAGGACCGCTGGCCCGCGAAATGACCCCCGGAACCCAAGTTGGGCCTCTGGCATAATTCCTCACCCAAACGAGATCCTCCGGATTATGGTACAGTGGTGCCTCACTTTACAAATGCCTTGCACAACGAAAAGCTCGCTAGACGAAAGAGTTGTGCGAGTCATTCGCAAGACAGGGTTTTCTATGACCGCCGCTTCATCTTGCGTCTTCTTCTGTAGCAAAGTTTATTCCATCCACTCAGACCTCTCTAGCTTTGTCTTCTACCTCTTCCTTCTCTCGTACCTCCTTCTATCCTTTATTTCGTCTGCTCTATAGAATGGTGAGGGGTGGATAACCCAGGTATCCGTTGGTGCCTTCCCTTTAATTCAAACATGCCACTGTTTCTCTTGTACAGTGTTACCCCGCAAGACGAATGCCTTGCACAATGAAAAACTCGCAAGACGAAAGCGTTTTGCGTTGCGCGAAGGACTTGCAAGACGACAAGGTTTTCTATGACCGCCACTTCATCTTGCGAAGCGCGGTCATAGAAAGAGGAAGCGGCCGCAAGCGCGGGAAGCTGTCAGCTGATCTTCCTTTGCCTTCTTTCTGCGCTACAGCTGGTTCCCCTTTGTGTTCCGCTGGTCTCTGCTGGTTGCCGCGAGCGGTGAGGGGCAACTGGCAGAGACCAGCGGAACACAAAAGGGAACCAGCTGTAGCGCAGGAAGAAGGGGGGAGAAGCGGAGGAGCGGATCTGTTCCTCCGTTCCTCCCCCCGCCGCCTCACACAGAGCCGGCATCGGACGGGGATTCTGAGAGGCGCAGCGCTTCTCCAAAGCCCCGTCCGATGTCGGCTGTGTGCGAGGCGGCAGGGGCGGAGAAGCGGAGGAACGAATCCGTTCTTCCGCTTCTCCCCCCCCCCGCTGCCATGCCACGGACACCGGGGAGCATCGGACGGGGCATCGGAGAAGCACTGCGCCTCTCAGAATCCCCGTCTGATGCTGGCTCTGTTGGGCGGGGGGGGGGAGAAGCGGAGAATAAGGATCCTTATTCTCCGCTTCTCCCCCCCACCGCCTTGCACAGATCCGGCATGGGGAGCCTTGCCGGGCTGTTGCCTCCTGCCTGCCTGCCTTCCCCGAGCCAACGCCCGCTGCGCTTCGGCTTGGGGGACTGGCGGTGGCAGCGGCGCTTGGTCGCTTGGCTTGGGGAAGGCAGGCAGGCGGCAACAGCTCGGCAAGGCTCCGGGGCTGTTGCTGCCTGTCTGCCCGCCTTCCCCCGAGCCAAGCGAGCAAACTCCAACACCAACACCAGTCCCCCGGAGCACATAGGAACGCATTAATTAAGTTTCAATGCATTCCTATGGGAAACTGTGCCTCGCAAGATGAATTTTTCGTAAAACGAATTGGCCCTTGGAACGAATTAAATTCGTCTTGCGAGGCACCACTGTATGTGTTTTTTTTAATACAAACACCCCTTTGACCCAAACATCCTCTCCAACAGCTGTGCAATTTCCCTTCTACTCTTTATCTGCAAACTCCTGCATCATGTTGGCTGCTTACTTCCATTGTCTCAACTTCCTCTCCTCCAACTTTTCTTTTGCCCTACTCCAATCTGGTTTTTATTCCCTGCACTCTACTGATATTGCCTTCCTGAAAATCAATGATGACCTTTACGCTGCCAAATCTATATGCCTCTACTCATTCCACATCACCTACAACTATTCCATTACCTTTAATACTCATGCCTTTATTCCTGTTACGTTGCAGGTCTCCCTGAGTCTGTCCTCTGCTGGTTCACGTCCAGCCTGTCTGATCACCCCACAAGGGAGATTCATCCTCTGCTTTCCCTCTCACCACTGGGGTTCCTTGGAGCTCTGCGCTTGACGGCTACTATTGCCTGCACAATTCTGTGAAGTAGGTCAGTGTTATCCTTAAATTAGAGATGGGCAGATCTTGAGGCTTCAAGGCTATGCTTATTATGAGACGGAAGAGAAATAATTACGACAAATGTGCTCGCAAATATATTGAGGGAGCTTATAGGCAATTTAATGTTGGATTTCTCAAAGAATGTAAGTTGAGAAAGAAAAATGAGAGAATGGTGATGGAATGCCTAGGGCATGAGAATGTACAGCCATGATTTGCTGCATGTCACGTTTCTACACTAAATTCCCATTTTACAGACAAGGAACTGAGGTTTGAAAGGGTGGCTTTCTCAAAACCATTTCCCAGAATGACCCCAATTACTAAGTGGGATCAGAGGCCTGCTCTCCTAAATTCATCCCTAGACTTCAGTATATTTATTCCTTGTTCTCTCTGATCTAACTCGGAAAGTATGTGAACCTTATAACTCTCTTCTTAGTTACATGTTAAATTCCACAGTAAACTATCATGTATTATGTACCCTTTACATATATAAATATGAGGATAGTCCTTGAAGCATCTTCCAAGGGACAAGAATTTTTAAAAAATAAATCTATTATCGGATTACGATGTAGAGGGATTTCATCCCAGTGTTGATGTCAGTGTATAGAAATGTCCTTTGCAGTGGATTCAGCTGTTAGTAGCCATTGCAAAACCTTTGCGTAAGGGTTTCTGCAGACCACAAGGTTCTGGTGGTTGGGAGGGGAGCTCTCATTAAAAAAATCATGTGGGATGGAGTTCCAAGAGGAAAATATGATGCTAAGGAACATCCAGAATAAAGCACATATGTGGTTACTTTTCTCTGAAGTATGTCTGCCTATCCTGCAGTTCTATAATTACTACACATTTGGTTTCTCTATCACCCTTTTCCTTCTGACTTATTCTGTATGAATCAGTTTACAGATATAACATTCCACAGCTTCTCAACTACTTCCTGATCATGATTAAGTGTGTGCCACTTACCCAGTATTAAATTATAATGAGCCTTGCCCAAGAGATCAATGGCTGGAAAATGTTTCTGAATGCATGCATCTTGCATAACTGCAGTACATTCTTTTATTGTTCTGCGTGGGATCCCAGCTGAGCTATTTTCACTCAAGGAACCAATAGCCCTGTAACCTGGTATCACATATTCTGCTGGTTACGGTCAAGTTTGGCAAGTGTGGGTTATTGACATTAACTAGTGGAGTGTAACGTATGTTTATACAGTTCATCAACTACGAAGGCATCCTATTTTATCCTTGCACCAATCCTCTTGAAATATACTAGACTGAAAGAGAGTGACTGTTCAATCCTCATTCATTGAGCTTCATGGCTGCAGAAGATTTGAACTCGGCTCTCGCCAGTTCATGCCCAACTCTTTGGGCACTACATTACGTAGGCTCTCCATTAAAAGTATGCAATTTCCCCATACAAAAAATATGCCATTTGTAAGAGATAGTTCTGAAAGAGGCAGCACCCCACTAGTTAATCCACAAACCATCGGTTCCCCCAAACATGGACAAAATTGCATCAATGATATATTTGCATCTTGGGCACTTCCAGACGGCTGCTGCTATCACATATTGGCTGATTCAGGTTACACAATTAAAGCGGATTTGGTGACCTCACACAACAAACTGGCTCCCCCCCCCCCCCGCAACAAAACGAGACTTTTTGCAATAAAGACTTTGTGATAGGAGAAAGTGTGGGATAGCAATTGCTTGGCAGGATGTCATCTAACCTTCCCCAAAACAAATGCTCAATAAAGAGCCAATGTCATCTAATGTCCTTTACAAACTTTGTGCTAACAAATCAGTATGAATGCTTAATAAACAGGTGATTTAGAAGCAATCCTTGACTCAGTGTTTGAGCACCAGATGTTATTTTTAACGGTGCAGATTTTACATTTGTTTAAGGTAGACACAGAAATGACTACAATGCTTATAGCAACATAGGAGTACCAGTACCATTCAAACAAACAAACAAACAAACAAAAACAAACAAACGTGCTAGTTATTCTTCTAGGGAAAAAAGCCCCCACAATTCATTACTGTCTTGTAAGAAAATATGGAAGATAATTTATTTAATATGGGGGCCCAGCTTACATCTAGCATTATATTGTTGTGAGTTTGGGGGGTTGGAGATTAGGCTGTATGCCTGAGTCCCTTCCAATTCCATCGCTGGACTAGTTAGGCCAGTGTCCCGGTAATGGGTTGTTAAGGTAACAAAGGAAGTGTCTCTGTGCCAGAGAAGAAATGGGTGGACTCCCCTCCCTCAACTGGCTGGTAGTTAGAAGGACCAAACGCCAGGTTTGAGAGGTGTGTGCTAGAAGCAGGTGCCAGGTTGAAACCTGTGAGGGACAGACATGCTTGGCTTCTGCTGGAATCCAAGGTTGTGGCTATGGGAGAAGCAAGACCTCCTTGGGGTGTTAGGGCTGCGAGCCCTTCCATCATAGGCTATGTGTAAATAAACCATAGATCATGAAGATCCCGGAGTCTCTGCTGTCCCTCATTCCAAGGGAACCAAACCACCCTGGGGAAGTGCATGAGACCCCTGGAATCTTGCATCTCTCGGAGATTGGGGTGGTTTGCAACAGTATCTTGGGCTGCAATCTAAACACATTTATGGTGAGTTATGCCCCTTTGAACCCAGCAGGACTTGAGTAAACATGTATAGGATTACCTATACTGTATGAGTGTAAGATTCCCCCGGCCTACCTGGCAGCCAGACAGCGTGCCAAGACCACGTCCCAAATCTGAGGGTTGGCCAGCATCCGCAAAGTCCACAGCCCGAGACCCAAAGTCGAGGGCCGAAAGTCAGGAAAGGAAGTTCAGGGTCAATCCAAGCCTGAAGTCAGGATGCAGTCCAGCGTCAAGCCCCGAGTAGAAACCCGTGGAGGTCCAGGAATAACCAAGACAAGATCCCTCCATGTGGGCAGTTGAGCAGCCCCCAGCCCCTCAGCTCTGCTGCCTCCTAACACTGTGCCTGCTGATTGCAGCACCTGGGCTTGATGAGGCCTGTGACCCTCACCTGCTCTCCGCTTGCCCCAGCTGAGGAATCACATGACTCCTTCCCCACCTGGCCAGCTAGGGAACTGGCCTGAAGGCCCTGGCCTGCCTCTGCTTCCTGGAGTGTCCCTCCTGCTGTTCCCTATGCTCAGGACCCACTGTGTTCATGGGGACGGGGGCCCCTCTGGCTCTGGTGAGGGGTTCTGCTGCTTGGCTTCCTGTGCACTGGCCCCTTGTCACCCTCTGTCACCCTGTGAGTAGTACTTGCAGCAACCCCCACCCCCAGCTTACCTCCATGTGTCCCAGTCCCAGCTAGGGTTGCCAGACTCGATAGAGGACAGGACTTCTGTGCCTTTAATTGCCCTGCTCTCTTTTGAGTCTGGAAACCTTAAAGAGAAACCAGCAGACCCTTTGCTTGGAAATCAAACAAAGGGTCTGCTGGTTTCTCTTTCAGGTTTCCAGACTCAAAAGAGAGCAGGGCAATTAAAGGCACAGAAGTCCTGTCCTCTATCGAGTCTGGCAACCCTAGTCCCAGCTGCACCCCTCTCTGGGACCCTCTTCCTCCTCGTCCTCCTCCCCAAAGTCCTGCCAGTTCATGACACCAAATCTCACTTCAGGATACAGTGGTGCCTCACTAGACGAATTTAATTCGTTCCACGGGTCTTTTCTTATAACGAAAAATTCGTCTAGCGAATCCCATAGAAATGCATTGAATTTTTTTAAAAAATTTTTTGCCCATAGGAACGCATTAATTGAATTTCAATGCATTCCTATGGGAAACCGCGATTCGCTAGACGAATTTTTCATAAAACGAATTTGTCTAGCGAGGCAACCTCCGCTCGAAAAATCCTTTCATTAAGCAGAAATTTCGTTAAGCAGGGCATTCGTTAAGCGAGGCACCACTGTATAACTAGATACATTAGATTAGGTGCCCACCACAAGGTTCCAAACCCCATACTTGCCTCTCAAGTATAAATACTATGTACCCCCCCACTTTTGGTCTGGAAGGGAAGAAGAATGGACACTAGTACTTACATTAATGCTGCTTTGCCTAAAGTTCTACTGGGTTTCTGCTGCTACTTCCGTCAGTGACTATCCCAGACTCACTGCTGCGCTACCATAGGAGATGCGTAAACTCCTCCAATATTTTCCTATAGTAATTTTAGCAGTAGCCAGAAGCAAATTCTGTGCCATAGTTGGGCACTACAGGATTCCTCTTGATGTGCTGACCGCCCAAATGCACCAAGGATTCCCTGCTCAAGCTGCTTCAGGTCGTGGTGGATGTTCTCCTGGAGATACCAATCTGGTGGTCCTAGGGCAAGCATAGGCAACCTTGGCTCTCCAGATGTTTTGGAACTACAACTCCCATGATCCCAGGCTAACAGGGCCAGTGGCCAGGGATCATGGGAGTTGTAGTTCCAAAACATCTGGAGAGCCAAGGTTGCCCATGCCTGTCCTAGGGGATGCCAACACAACCTTATAAGAGGCCACTTGGCCATATAGCTAGCAAATACTTTCAAAAAAATCAAATATTTGTTTAGAAAATGCCTTTGGAGCTCCTAAGCCCTGAGAATACCAGTGCAAAAAATGCAAATACAAATAACTGTATAATTATTGTAGTTACGTGATACGATAGGAGTCTCCAACAATTCCCAGCACCCTTAACTATAGCTGCTGATATTCTTTGCCATGATTGTGAAAGTGGTCTAAACCACTGAGCCTAGGGCTTGCTGATCGGAAGGTCGGCAGTTCGAATCCTCGCGACGGGGTGAGCTCCCGTTGTTCGGTTCCAGCTACTGCCAACCCTAGCAGTTCAAAAGCACGCCAAAAAAAGTGCAAGTAGATAAATAAGGTAAACGGCGTTTCCGTGCGCTGCTCTGGTTTCGCCAGAAGCGGCTTAGTCATGCTGGCCACATGACCCGGAAAAACTGTCTGCAGACAAATGTTTGCTCCCTTGGCCAGTATAGCGAGATGAGTGCCGCAACCCCAGAATCGTTCGCGACTGGACTTAACTGTCAGGGGTCCTTTATAGTGTGAAATTTGATTCTGTTCACATTTAAAGGTGAACCTACAGTACCTATTTTGCACTTTCTGAAACAATACACAAACTGAAACAGCCATCCTTTGAAATTTGTGTAACTCTGAATTTTGCACCAAAGCAATATGTACAAAAATGCATATGCTAGCACAAACTGTGCATAAAATGTGTATATAGCTGAACGTAATTTACAAACATGCATTATATTACGGGAAATTGTTTTGCAAAAATGTGCCTAGTAGGCAAAATGGCATACAATAATGTTTATATTAAGAGAAATTCACACTACAATGCTGATGGATTTTCATGGAGACTTAAAAACAACAACTCAGACTGATGTGGATATGTGAACTGAACTTAAGGCTGGGAAAATGAGAGACTGAAATAAACAAGAACTGACAGTTTTGTCCATCTCTAATGTTAAAATAATGCAAATTCAAGAAGATGTTTTTTAATTGCATTGGATCTGACTTTTACCCAGTCCCTATAGGAAAGTCAAGTGTGCATGTCTCTGTGCACATGTGCCTCCTCCTTTTCTGCTTGTGTGTGGTGAGTACGTCAGGGTGGGAAGTAACCAAATATTGCATGGAACCCATGGGTAGAGTGGCTGGATTTGACCCATGGGAGACCTGATTCCAATCTCAGCTAAGTCATGTGCCTTCTGAGAGGCACACAACTCAAATTCCACTTTGTAACGTGTAAACGTGAAAGCAAGTTCTTGCTTTTAGCTCCCCATTTGAATCCACCTTTCCACGACAGAACTTGGTTTCTCCAGCTAGAGCAAGAGACACACAGACATGCATTTTTTCCCATCCCTGTAGCCACATCCATCCTTCTGAGGAGGGAGAGAGAAAAACCTCAGAAGGGAACCTCCCAAACAAATCCATTGGTCCTTTCATCAGGTCCCAGAGAAATTTAAACCCCAAGAGGAGAGGAAAGGCATTTCCCAGGCAAGTAAGAAGAAGTCCATGGCCCTGTCTTTGCTTTTCCTTTCACTAGGTGCCAACTGCATCAGATTCGACTGCTTGCCTGAGACCAGAAGTGCCTCTCCAAGGTAAGGAAGCCCTTTCTTAGGAAAGCTTATTGCCTTTTCAGTGTTACGGGTGTTGGGATAAAGCAGATAATATGCAGGGTAAAGTCAACTTATTACGTGGTCTCAATTCAAAAAGTCTTTGACTCTGCTCAGTATGTTACAAGTACATTTCTCAGCCTACTCTTTTCTAAGCGGGTGCTTTGCCTCAAAATGATCTTGCCATTAATAATGTGAATGTTCCCAAATAAAAACACGTGGCACTCCTGTCATCTTAATTACATGACAATTGCTGTAATATATTCTAATGAAGGATAGAATTTACTTGTGATGAGTTCTAGAAGGGTAGCCAGTCTCCCCTTGAAACCTTAAAGACAAATAAATATTACAGCATAAGCTTTCATGGACCACAGTCCATTTTATCAGATACAAATAACTTATTTGGTGACTGGAAGTTCCAATCTGAAGTATTTTCATGAGTATATCAATATAGCATTGACCTAATGTAAGAATACATGTTTAGCATTGAAGTGTTTCATATCCATGAACTAAGTAATATTTACAACAACCTTGTAAGGTAGATCAATAGTACTCACCCCATGCTGTGGATTGGGTGCTTTGACTAAGAGAATAGTAGTTTCTTTAAGGCAGGAGGTCCCTGGTTCACATATTGCCTTTTTCACAAATTCAGTAGGGTTTGGGTTGCTTTTTATGTTTTGTTTTGCACAATTTTATTCTATATTTCCCCCCTCCTTTAAGTTCCAGTTTTGCCCCATTGATTTTCAAAATTGCTGAGCAGATTCTGGCACAGTTCTGTGAAATGGGCAGTGCAGAACTTATGCTATTATACCGGGGTTAGAAATAGAATCATAGAGGTGGAAGAGACCACAAGGGCCATCCAGTCCAACCCCCTGCCAAGCAGGAAACAAGTTCCTTTGCATTCAGTTGTTCATTAACAATTGAAAAAAGTATAAAACAGTAATCCAGAATATTAGGATGTGTTTCAAAGGAGCCTTGCCTTTTAGGTTCATTTTGATTAGAGTAAGAACTCCCAATTATGCTTAGCAGCAAATGGGTCAGTCGTATAACAACTGTGCCAGTGTATAGGGCAATCATCATCTCTGACTTTTTTAGAAGCAGGAGGACCCACCCAGCAAACTTGCAGCATGATGGGAGAAACCAACTTTTATTTTCATATTTATACCAGCAGGCCTCCATGAAGTCCTCAGGTCAGCAACAATGTGCTATATAAAACAAACAAAACAACAAAAAAGTGGCAGAGATCCCCCTGGTGCAAGCCACCTTAGATCAGGGTGCAGTCTATTTGTGGATTCCAACAATCCACTGAAGATGATGATGATAATAATAATAATAATAATAATAATAATAATAATAATAATAATAATGTATTATTATCTATACCATCTGGCTGGGTTTCCCCAGCCACTCTGGGTGGCTTCCAATAGAAAAATAAAACACAGTAATCTATTAAACATTAAAAGCCTCCCTGAACAGGGCTGCCTTCAGATGTCTTCTAAAAGTCTGGTAGTTGTTTTCCTCTTTGACATCTGTTGGGAGGGCGTTCCAAAGGGCAGGTGCCACCACCGAGAAGACCCTCTGCCTAGTTCCCTGCAACTTGGCTTCTTGCAACGAGGGAACCGCCAGAAGGCCCTCGGTGCTGGACCTCAGTGTCCGGGCAGAATGATGGAGGTGGAGATCAATGGTATAGGGGCATGTGTTAGAGCATATGCGTCTATGCAGAAGTAACATAAAGGTAAAGGGACCCCTGACCGTTAAGTCCAGTCACGAACGACTCTGGGGTTGCGGCGCTCATCTCGCTATACTGGCCGAGGGAGCCGGCGTTTGTCCGCAGACAGTTTTTCCGGGTCATGTGGCCAGCATGACTAAGCCGCTTCTGGCAAAACCAGAGCAGCACACAATGGAACACCAACACCAGAGCAGCGCACGGAAACGGCGTTTACCTTCCCGCTGTAGCGGTACCTATTTATCTACTTGCACTTTGACGTGCTTTCGAACTGCTAGGTGGGCAGGAGCAGGGACAAAGCAACGGGAGCTCACCCCATCGTGGGGATTTGAACCACCAACCTTTTGATCGGCAAGCCCTAGGCTCAGTGGTTTAGACCACTTTCACAATCATGGCAAAGAATATCAGCAGCTATAGTTTGTTAAGGGTGCTGGGAATTGTTGGAGACTCCTATCCTATCACATAACTACAATAATTATACAATTATTTGTATTTGCATTTTTTGCATGGGTATTCTCAGGGTTTAAGAGCTCCAAAGGCAAGCCCAAGGCTCAGTAGTTTAGACCACAGCGCCACCCATGTCCCTCTCCTCAGAAGTTCCACTAATTTCATTGAGGCTCAGTCTGCAAGCCTAGCCTCACTTACATGGGGCGTAAGCCCAGCTGAATTTAATAGGACTTATTTCTGAATGGAGATGCTTAGGATGGCACTGCTACTCACTGAAGAGTGGGGTTTAGGATTTGTAGTGAACTAGCTTGTTTCCACTAGTGAACTAGGAGTGCCTGGCGTGCTATGGTCCACGGGGTCACGAAGAGTCGGACACGACTAAACGACTAAACAACAACAACAACAGCTTGTTTCTGGTTCAACCCTCCCCCCCACTGCAAGTTTGCTCCTTTAAATACCGTCTCTCTCGTATTTAATAGCAATGTTTTCCAAAGTAGGCTAGCAGATTCTGAGACAGCATCTGTTAAAATAAGCTGTTTTTAATATCTCATGTCAAACCCTCTTTCCCTCTGTAATGGTTTTAGTAAATTATAGATTTATCATCTAAATGAAAGGAATTATTCTTCAAATTGCAGTGATTTGCAATTGTGTGTCTACATTTATCAGTCTACCTACATGCTTCCTCCACTTGACATTGATGGCAAGTTCCAGGGAGACAGAACTCACCCAGTGTTGGTTTCCTTTAGAAGGAGGTCCATGTCACTTACGGTGTTTTGTAGCATTTGAGCTTGTTCATAAATACACCTGTTGAGCATAGGGAGTGCAGCTAAATACTCCATCAACCAAAGGCCACTGCTCCTACATCATCTCCAGAGGGTGGATAGCACAGATTCAGTATCTCCTTAACAAGGCAGAAGCGCTGTCTCATGCCCAATTCTATTTCACGGATGGTGCCCTCGGGGTTGAAGGTGTACAAATCGAGAGTAGTTGCCACGCTTGGTTATGCTGCGCCACTTTGGGCCGCTTTGGGGAAATGTTCTCCGCGACATTTGGGCGTTACTCCTTCATCTCAGCTTATTTCATGCCAGCTTATTTATCATCTCTTCCTGTTGCCATTCATCGTTTTGCTTTTATTAAAGCGTGTTTCAATGTTTCCCCCTCAAACGTCCTCTTTCATAGATTTTCTAAGGGCCAAATCTCGGTTTTATGTTCCTGCGATAATTGTTCGATTGAAATCTTACAGCACATAGTGTTTACATGTCCTTTATATTGTGCTGTCTGGAAGAACTCACTGCTCCCATTAATTCAAAAATTTCCTGGGTACTTGGCAGATTCGCATCTTGCTTTTTTACTGCAAGACACAAATCCGTTTGTAACTTTACAAATGGCAAAAATTTTAACTTCCGTGCTGTCATATAAGAGATGTAATGGATTGTTATATGTAATTTGAAATTCTTTTATTAGAATTTTATCTAATTCTGTATATCTTTTAACTTATTTTATTGTTATTAACTAAATTGTGAATGCCCTTGTTCTTGTTCTGTGCTTAAAGCTGAAATAAAGCGATTGAGGTATCATCTCCAGAGAGACAGCTAGTACTCTATAATGATTTAGAACTCAAACTAATTTCTTTCTCCATCTCTCTCATTCTCTGCACATGCTTTATCTTGTGTTTAGACACCTAGATTACATCCATCTTAGCCCATGGGGAGCTGTTTTTCTGCATTCTTAGAATCATAGAATTGCAAAGTTGGAAGGGACCCTGAGTGTCAGTCTGGTTCAATGCCCTGCAATGCAGGAATCTCAGCTAAAGCATCCATGACAGATGGTCACTCAACCTCTGCTTAAAAACCTCCAAGGAAGGAGAGTCAACCACTTTCCAAGAGAGTCTGTTCCACTGTCAAACAACTCTTGCCAGCAGAAAGTTCTACCTGAGATTTAGTCAGAATCTTCTTTCTTGTAGCTTGAAGCCATTGGTTCAGGGCCTACCCTCTGCAGCAGGAGAAACAAGCTTGCTCCAACTTCCATGTGACAGCCCTTAAGATGTTTGAAGATGGCTACCATATCTCCCCTCCTCTTTACCAGGCTAAGCATATCCAGCTCCCTCAACTGTTCCTCACAAGGCTTGGTTTCCAGACTCTTGAGCATCTTTGTCATCCTCCTCTGTACACATTCCAGTTTGTTAATATCTTTCTTAAATTGTAGTGCCCAGAACTGGACACAGAAAACTTAAAATTTGGTTCCCAAGGAAACACATCACCTATAGTTTCCCTAGCAAAAGATGTGTCTGGCTACTTTGCCATGGACTGACAAAGAACATTTGCATTCATTCTGGACCCCTTAGCCCCTTCCTGTCCAGAACTCCAATCTCACGACAGTATGCTACAATGAACTCTTAATTTTGTTGAATTTGGTATTCACAGTTCTACCTTAAATGCTGTAAATGTTTAAAACTTTGGAGATAAACTAGAGCAGGCATGTCAAACCTGCGGCCCTCCAGATGTTTTGGCCTACAACTCCCATGATCCCTAGCTAGCAGGACCAGTGGTTGGGGAAGATGGGAATTGTAGTCCAAAACATCTGGAGGGCCGCAGGTTTGACATGCCTGAACTAGAGCATCTTGATGGTCATTGAAGAGTGTCAGCCCCAGAAATGAGAAGATTAGATATAATGGACATTCATGAAATTGATCTGGTGCTCATCAGTGCCCACATGTGGCTGACAATATTCACTAAATGATGGATGTTTACTTTAAGATGCACATTTTGAAATAACCTCTGATAAATAATATATTGAAGAGCTCACATGGGCAAAAATGCAAAATTGCACACAATGAGAGTACTACTGAGTTGATGAAAAGGGAGTTTAACACATTCAAAGCAAGGTTTATGCTTGTGTTCTGAAAGATCAGTGTCAGATTTAAGCACATACACCTTCAGCCACATGGGTACTTGGTTGGATAAACTTTCCACAGGAAACAGTGCTGGAAAAGAACAGATGAGGACCAAGGCAGAGAGAAACAAAGGCTTGTCATCCCTTGCAGTCAATAAAAGAAATGTTTGGGGACCCCCCTTTTTTTGAAAGGCTTGTGTGCAGCCACTGAGCGGTGTTTTTTTTGGGGGGGGGATTCAGATGGTAGAGGCATTAAATGGTTTTTCTTAAACAACATACATAGCCATTATTGCAAACTGCTTTTAAAACTCTTCTTATCTTAAGAAAATGGGCTGCCTTGTGTTGCAGGGGGCCGCTGGTTGAGAAATAGATATCAAAAAGCCCCTTTAGTGCATGGAAGCAAGCAGTCAGGCAGAGAGCCTGTCTTGGGATGCAGGATTCCTAGTGGTCAGTGGTGATTCCATAAAAAATAATCAGGGAGACACTTCTGGCAGATTAGTCAACAGGGGTTTCTTTCCCCCTCTGTCTTCTAATCTGCTTGTTTTCTTGTTCCCTTCAAGATCCCAAAACAGGAAGAGAAAACATACATGTTTTCTGACTAGGAGACAAGTGGCACCTGTAACAAAATGTTGTATGGAGTGTTCCTCTTCAGCTTCATTCAGCCAGTCATGCCCTCCTGCAGGACACTCTATTCTACACACACCCGGTTTCCCACCCCCACTCTCTCCCAGCAGTCAAGTACAGTAGCTTGGGGAGGCTGCTGACCATGCTTAACTAGGGTTGTCATATTTCAAAATCCAGGCAGAAAAGTTGTTGAGCATTTTTAAGTCTTGCCCAAAGTTTGCAAGTTTGCAAAAAGAAGACGTTTTTGAGGTACTTTCAAAGAATTTTGCCAAAATCGACACTGCTGACATAGATTGCCATAAGTCCGGATTTTTGTGTGTGTGCGTGATTCCCACCCAGACACTGCTTGCAACCTAGCGTGACCTTCCTTCAGTCCTGCTATCTCCCTTGTGGGTGGGTGATGTCATTTTGGCCCTAGAAGCAATTGGCATTTGCAGCCTGAACATCAGAAACAGAGGGGATGGGAATGGTTTACAGAGTAATCAATAAATAGGAGAAGAGCTCCATTGGGATCAAAACCAGTGGATTTGTAGTGCACTATCGTACTTTGACAGGGGCCATCAAATATATGCCTCTGGAAAGCCCACAAGTAGGGCTTGATGTCAATTGCCTCCTCCCACTGTCCTTCCACCTCCTGCATAAAACTTTCTGCAACATCTGATCATGGATGTTTCATGTAGCTATCATAGCTAACAGAACAGCCTCTCATTAATAATATGTATAATTTCTCTTCAAAACGAGAGGCCATCACCACTTCCTGTGCTAGTGGATTCAAGAACTTATTTCTTTGGTGTTATCAAAGACCCACTGCCAATTAATATATTTGGATGTGCTTAAGTTCTCCCTTAAAGGATCAAGATGGCATTTATTTATTGTGAAACAACTGTGTCCCACTGTGGGACTCAGGTGGTGCTGTGGGTTAAACCACAGAGACTAGGGCTTGCTGATCAGAAGGTCGGCGGTTCGAATCCCTGCAATGGGGTGAGCTCCCGTTGCTCGGTCCCAGCTCCTGCCCACCTAGCAGTTCGAAAGCATACCAGTGTGTGTAGATAAATAGGGACCGCTCCGGCGGGAAGGTAAACGGCGTTTCCGTGCGCTGCTCTGGTTCGCCAGAAACAGCTTTGTCATGCTGGCCACATGAGCCGGAAGCTGTCTGCAGACAAACGCCGGCTCCCTCGGCCTATAGAGCGAGATGAGCGCCGCAACCCCAGAGTCGGACACGACTGGACCTGATGGTCAGGGGCCCCTTTACCTTTAAGTTCTCCCTTAGTTCCTCATGCCCTCCCTTTAGTCGTCCTTTTCCTAAACTAAAAGGCCTCCGACTATATATTTACCGTAGATGATTGTGTATACTGTCTTTCAAATGTAGGTTTCTAAGATAGTTTACACAGTGCATTGCATTAATGCACATTACAGTTCTTTTCCTCTGTAACATTGGAATCAGGAGCGGGTGGTCAAGCCCTGGGCTGGCGCCTGGAGTCCGCGAGGGCCAACAAACAGTAATATCAACAGTAATACTATTTGTGTTAGCTAGTAATACACCACTGCCAAGCTGCTAACTTATTGCGGGGTCTGGAAGAACCTTAATAGATCTTGTTAGGGAATTCTTTCCTGCTATGATTCAGTGCAATATTTTCCTTTGCTTTTACTTTCACCTCTGATCGTCAAGCTAGAGCCAGTGATTCATTGAGATCGTTATGCAATGGGCCATCCTCCTGCTTCCTGTGCCTCTTAAAAATAGGAAATTATTGGATGCTCTGCCTCCAGGAATAACCAAAACTTCTTATTATGCTGTTTAAAAGAGCTGCATCCTGGGGCTTTACTCTGAGGGACTGGCCAACTCAGCCAACCTGGAATCAATTTGTGGCCCCTGGATAGACTTTAATTACAAGCAGAGTCACCTTTATGGCTGAAAATGGCATCCAGGGGAGAGCTGGAGAAATGTGTTGCATTTTTTAAAAATGCCTCTTTTTGGTCTGGCAGTCTTTTAACACAGCCCAAAACAACATTTTGGATGATCCTTCCTGACATTTATGGTGACAGTCTGGGGGAACTTAAATGCTACTTTAGTCGAAAGCTTTGACGCAATCTTCACTTGATCATTTGCCTGAGAATGCCAGGGACTGGAACACTTGCAGAGATAGCTAATTTCTGTGGCATTTTGGTGAGAGGGGGGAAAAGTTTGGAAAATGGAATAGCAGAGATGTCCCTTGCTTGACAGGTGGCCAGACTAACCGCAGGATTTGGAGAATGGCCATTTCAGCAGAATAGTATGTTAAGATTTTTTTGGGGGGGGGGAAGGGAAGGAGATATTTCATCCTACTGTTCAACACTGGAACTCCTGCTTGGCTATGATTTTCATATTGAATCAATGACTTGCTTCCCTAATAAGAAGTGCCAGAATGATTGTCAACAAGAATAAAATGCAGTAATAAAGATACACAAACATATTAAAAACATAAACAGAGTAAAAACATTCCGTCATTGGTGCTGCTCAGACACCCAGGAAAATGAATCATAGAATCATAGAATCATAGAGTTGGAAGAGACCACAAGGGCCATCCAGTCCAACCCCCTGCCGAGCAGGAAACACCATCAAAGCATTCTTGACATATGCCTGTCAAGCCTCTGCTTAAAGACCTCCAAAGAAGGAGACTCCACCACACTCCTTGGTAGCAAATTCCACTGCCAAACAGCTCTTACTGTCAGGAAGTTCTTCCTAATGTTGAATTAAGTCGTTGCTGTAAGGGTGAGAAGGCTGGCTCCAGGTGGGCCTCCCTGGGGGGCGAATTTCACAGGTGGGGAACGCCTACAGAAAAGAGTGTCCAGCCTCTCAACCTCCCTCGGTGGCGGCATGCAGAAGGGCCACAGATGACAGGTTCATATGGGTGAAAGGCACTCCTTTAGCTATAGGGGTTCCAAGTCAAATAATGTTTCAAAGGTCAGAGGACTTATAACTTTGAAAAGAAGTGGACATTAGAATATTGCCAGCATGATGTTCTTATTTGTTTTGGATTTGTCTGCTTCAAAAAAATCTATTCCTAGATGTGACTACGTTCTGTTCACGCTTCCACAGTGATAGCAACGTGTTAGAACAAGTTAATGTCACATTCATTTTTATAAGCAACTCTAACTGCAAAGTGAGAATTTCCTGCAGCTGGTCTGTTGTTATTCATTCTTACAAGTGCACCTTCATGTAGTGAAGCCACAACCACAGGAAATGGACATCACTTCCCCCTCTACTGGGCTTTGATACTAACAGTTGCCTGGTGGGGAGAAGGATGGTGCGGAGGTAAGCAGGTTGGGGAAGGGTTTAGAAGCCCTTATCTGTGCACCCAGGATACTCTTAAATGTGGATCCCCTAGTCTGGATTTTATATGTGATTGGGAAGACTTGCATGGTAGGTCTAGTGTTAATAGAATCATAGAACTGTAGAGTTGGAAGGGGCCCTGAAGATCATCTAGCCCAACCCCCTGAAATGCAGGAACATGCAACCTTCCCATGCGGGGGTTGAAGCTGCAGCCTTGGTACCAACTGGTCCTAACCAACTGATCTGTCCAGGCCGTTGTCCTGTCTTGATCAGCTCTCATTGGTAGGCCCCATAAAACTACCTGAGACCTTGGAGGGCCACTGTAGTGCGTGAATGACAACCCTCTCAGAGGTAAAACACACCTGATGCATGTCAGGGCAACCAAGATGATCAAGGGTCTGGAAGCCAAGCCTTAGGAGGAGCGCTTGAATGTTTAACCTGGATATGTTGAAGGAATGGTTGAAGGAGCTGGGTATGTTTAGCCTGGAAAAGAGGAGACTTGAGAGGAGGTATGAGAGCCATCTTCTTAAGCCTAAGGGATGCCACATGGAGGAGGGAAGAAGCTTTCTCCAGCTCTGGAGGGTAGGACTCGAACCAATGACTTCAAGTTGCAAGAAAGGAGATAGACACATGAAAAAACTTTCTGACAGTAAGAGCTGTTTGACAGTGGAACAGTCTCCCTTGGGAGGTGGTGGACTCTCCTTCCTTGGAGGTTTTTAAGCAGAGATTGGATGGCCACCTGTCATGGATGCTTTAGCAGTGATTCCTGCATTGCAGGGGGTTGGACTAGATGACCCTTGGGGTCCCTTCCAACTCTAAAATTCTATGACTCTATGACTTTTCATTTGGCACCTGTCTGCTCAAATGTCTGATTGCATCTCTTTTATTTAGCCACAGTTCGCTTCTGTGTCTCAGTAACGTTTAATTTCAGACCATGGAAGAGTAAAGCATGTAACAAAATTTAATTAGTAATTAAAATAATTAGCTAATTTAAAGCCTGTCACACATTTTAAATAACAATTAAATTAAATGAATTAGTTAATTTAACTCAATGTAAAAGGTGCCCGGTTGAAGGATGTGCTTGATCACATCCAAATGAAGATGGCTTTTTAGGATAAAGATGCAGGTCACATACCAAAACTGTGCTAGAATTCTTGCAATATTGTATATAGAATTCGAATGGCCTGCAATTTTACACACAGCACACATTTAAAGCACATCCCTGTCCCAAGAACCCTGGGAACTGTAGTTTGCCTCTCACACAGCTACAGTTGCCAGCACCCTTAAAAACTACAGTTCTCATTCTTCTTTTTGGGGTGGTTGTTTTAAAGTTATGGTGTGTACACAAATAAAAGATAATGTCTGGTTTGAATGATTTTGATAAGAGGTAGAACCAATATTGTCACACAGGTTTTGTTCGTTTCTACCAGAGTTTACTTGCAAATTTTATTCCACCTTCCTCAGCTCACACAATACATTACTTGTGTTTGTGTTTTAAATTGTTTTATTCATATTTTATAGGGAATAAAATAACACTCAACATAATTGCAAAAAGACAAAATAAAAGTTTAAATACATTTCAGACAACATTGAGACCACCATTTCAGAAGTGAATTAGGACAGATATCAGGATAAGTTTTTGAAAATGTCACACAATTTAACTGGGGTTTGACAAGGTTCAGTAGACGAACACAATATGTGACCTTGAGTAATGTGCTCAAGAAATGTATTTTTTGCTAGTCAGTAATATAAACAATAAAATGGCATTTTAAGCAGTCTGACGTGTAAATAATTTTTTCTGAAGCCAAGATTTGACAGAATTAACCAACCTAAAAGTAGCTCACATCTTATGTTTTTGCTTAAGATTACATTCTGGGTGTGTTTCGTGACCCAAAGGAGGCAAATTCAGACTAGTGCAGCTGTAATTCTTAACATAGGCACTAGGAAATAAAGAGTTCACAGGAGTGCGCTATAAGACACCCAATACACTGGTCAGCCTCTTTGGTTGGGAGGTACTTTTGGGCTCCTGAGAACCTTCGATTTTTAAATTAATTAATTCCTTGTAGCTCTCTGGTTAACTAGAAATAAGTTCAAAAGCCTTTACTAGCATAAGACTATTGCGGAATCAAATTATGGATAGCTGTGCAAAGCTCTAAATTTGAAGGTAGCATTTAATCGCCACTTGGTAACTGGCCCACAATGTCCTTCTGGAACTTTGTTCATTTGAAGCAGCTGAATGCATCTCATCAGATGGTAAGCAGGAAACTCTAATCTGAAAATTGCTCCACACATGTACTAATCTAGTTTGTCAAAGGAAGGGTTTTAGGATAGCCTTCAATCTGATGTACCAATGAGAGTTCAACTGTCTGCAGGGCTACACTGTCCAGGAAAAGCTACGTTGCATGATTTTACTCCATGTGTAGATCAGCTGTCAGACTGTGAATTCCCAGAAAAGGGCTGTCTGGATGATACCTTTCCTGGAGTACTTGCTTTCATAATAACACTACTTTTGCTGTTTCCAAATTAGCCTCACTCATTTCGTAGTAATAACAGAAACAAGATGATATTTTGGAATTTCCTTCTTGGCGTTCTGCTGCACTGCTCTCTCCAGGGAGCTCTGGCACAGCTTCCGACTCAACCGGAAAACTGCTCTGGCAAAAGTCAGATCTCCTTCAGTCACTCATACAAGATTGACGTGCCCAAGTCCACTCAGATCAAAGTGGATCCAGACCCACGTCCCCTCCAAGATGACAGTCACACACTGCTGTCGACTGGTGAAATGCATGAGGGCGAGGAGCAAAATATTATATTCAGGCACAACATTCGGCTGCAGGCTCCCAAAGGTGACTGCGAACTCCTAGGCCAGCTCAAGGCTTTGTTGGAAAGGCTGGAAAAGATAGAATTGGAAGTGCGACATCTGAGGGGGATCTGTGGCCCTCAGAGGTGCTGTGGCAAAGCCCAAGGTAAGAACCATGTGTGATGACCACAGCTTGTGACTGGCTAAGTCAAATGCAGCCCACTAGTTATGCTTTGTGGCGTTTTGGGTGGTTGACAATCTCCCCCCACTCCATGTTTTTGCAGCCTCAGGTAAGCAGTAAAGTCAGAAGACTTATTGAACTCTGTCTGGGTGGCCTCTCATATGTGTGTCGGAAGGATTCAGCTTACTGGGTCACAGTTTTTGTACTGGAACAGTGGGCTTTAATTGTATGGCGTCTGCCATGCACTTCTAACTTCCCTCAAAGTGTACAAAATATGCAGGATTTCTCTTTCAGGGTACTATACCCAATATAGGCCCTGATATAAAGGGGGAAATCCTCACAAGTACTGTACAGTGGTACCTCTACTTACAAATAACTCTACTTACGAATGTTTCTACTTGCGAACGGAGCTCCGTCCGCCATCTTGGATGCGGTTTAGATAGGATTTTTTCTACTTCCGAATTTTTAGATAGGGTTGTTTCGACTTACGATTTTTTTCTCCCAATGCATTCCTATGGGATTCGACTCACAATTTTTTTCTACTTACAAATGTGCGTTCGGAACGCATTAAATTCGTAAGTAGAGGTACCACTGTATAGCAATTGGTAACTCCATGGTTGCGCTCTTGCTAGGATGCTTTTCATGTTCATTGTCTTTCTAGTTTTGGCTCTTTGTCTCCCTTATTGCTTCTTGTGGTTCTCTCTCTCATGTTGGGCAGAAGTTTCATCCTGCAGCGGCCACGGAGTTTTCATCCAAGAGATTTGTGCCTGCAACTGTGACGAAGGTTGGGAAGGCCAGGACTGCTCCCGCCCTACCTGCCCAGGAAACTGCAATGGTAACGGACGCTGCGTTGGCGGCCGATGCATTTGCAATGCACGTTATGCTGGCGAGGATTGCAGCCGGCTCCTGTGTCCTGAGAATTGCAGTGGAAATGGGGTCTGTGTGAATGGCGTATGTCACTGCTACAAGGAGTTCATTGGTGATGACTGCAGTGAGAAGAGGTGCCCCAACGACTGCAGCGGGAATGGATATTGTGACACTGGCGAGTGTTACTGTGAGGACGGCTTCATTGAGCTTGACTGCTCTAAAGGTAAGGCACACATGCTTTTTTGGATGGGCGCACATAAGAAGGGAGTGGTAGCAGATCACATTTTATCATATAATTTAGTGGGAGCCTTTAAGAATCGCAAAGCCCCATTGTGCTGTGAGAATTGGAAGCGCATCATCATGATCCATTAGGAACAGTGGGAACCTGAAAGTTTGACGAAATAGATAAAACATTACCCCCCGCAAACACCTCCCCAGGTAAGGTGAACCCCTCTCCCCAAACCAGGCATATGATGGGGCATGTTCAGTGGGTATGGAATGCTGGTTTTTGTCGTGGGTCCCACTCACCACTCCTTACAAAATGATGCAAAATCCAGATTTGGCAATTCAGGATAAGCTATGGAAAATGTTCACAGCATACACTGTGCACATTCATATGAAAAATTCATTTTGTGCACAGTGTGGAATTGGGTTTTGGTACTGGATTAATTTGTTTTATGTTAATAAAAATTAACTTTAATGTACATATTATGAACAGCCTTGGTTAGGCACAACACTTTGTAGAGATCCTATTATGTTCTAGGCTGACTGCTTACCACTTATGCATTTTACTGTTCATTAATTCCATATTAATATGAGGAATATTTGTTGTAAGATTGGTGTGTGTGGAATAAAGAGAGAGATAAACCAGAAACACAGAAATCAAGATCCCTCATTAAGAGCAGTAAATTAATAAAGCAACAAGGATCTATTTTCCTTAGCAATATTTTTGGATGGGGGCAGGCTGAGTGATGCAGAGAGCTGACTAGCCAGAGAACAGGAGATTGACAGAAATGCCTCCAGGAGCCCCTCTAAATTCAAATGGAAGTACAGTGGTACCTCGGTTTAAGTACACAATTGGTTCCAGAAGTCTGTACTTAACCTGAAGTGTACTTAACCTGAAGCGAACTTTCCTATTGAAAGTAATGGAAAGTGGATTAATCCATTCCAGACGGGTCTGCAGAGTACTTAAACTGAAAGTACTCAAACCGAAGCGTACTTAAACTGAGGTATGACTGCATCGTATAAAATGTATGAGGGCAGGAAAGAGTGTGTAGCTTTGAGAATTGGGGATATATATATATATATATATATATATATATATATATATATATGCTTGCTATTCTTTTTGACACATCTGTGCCCCTATTGCTCTAGCGCAAGAACCTCCACTGGTCTTAGAGACAGCCAGGAACCAAGGCTCTTGTTAATGTGGGGTCTGAGAGATGAGTTGTTTGTTTCCAACCATTAGACATGGGTATGTCAGAGGACATAGGCACATAACTGAAGTAGCTCCTTGGTGTTCTGAGAAGTAGGTGGAGACCAAATAATTGGAATTATGACTTGGATCATTTCTGGTTTAATCATAATGGACACAGCTTAGAGCCCATTGGATGGTCTGCTATATTTGTTATGTTGGAAGAAGACAAATGATTGGAAGTTTATTTCTTTATTGGCAAAGCACTCAATTATAATCAGCTCCCAAGGTGCAAGAATCACATGCACTGCTCCTGCTAAAATAACTAGCTGAGCACCTCCTTCTTCAGACCTGTGCTCTGGTCCCAGCAGTTGGATAAACTGTGCGCCATGTAACCCCCCACTTCTGACATGGTGCACTCAAGCAACCGGGGACTTCTCCTGCATGGCATCTTCAGCTGCTCCTGTTGCTTTAAGTCCCTCCTAGTCCTAGGAGACAGTGGGTGAGGGGACAGAGGAGATTCTCTGGGGAAACTGAACTGACACTCGGCAGGAGCGGTGCACGCGCCCTCGCTCACTCAGCGTGCTCGTTGGGAGTTCCCCGGACTCTCACCTGGCCCCCTCCAGAACTTGGCACCCTGGCGCCCCACACCATTAGCCTCTATGGGTAAGATGGGCCTGCATGGGACTCAATTGCAGAGGAAGGTGATTAAAAGTGCTGCATGGCTGGGCAATAGCAGGGGGATGGAGGAGTTGAACTCATGTGTTTTCATTTCAAACTGTTTTTGGTTATTTTTCACTCAGATGTGGTTCCTATCTGTGGCTATAATAAGCAGTTTTGGGGCAGGAGCAGTGTAGTTCAGCTACCCTGCCCTGGCTGCCTTTTAAATCCTCCTCACCACCATTTTAAAAGGCTTCGGTGATGCAAATCCAACGCTGTTATGCAGCAAGTTTGGCCCCAAATTATTTTTCTTCTTTCTTCCTCCATCCTGTTCATCTATGAAAACAACTCTCTCTGCATTGCCTCCACTTCTTGCTCCACTACATTCAAAGCTTCTGCACGTTCCTTTAAAGGATGGGAACGATGCCTTGTCCAAACCTGTAAAACCTACCTGTAACATGAACTGAGGAATGGGCAGAGTCTCCTCTTTGCATGAACATTATAACTGCAAACAGCAACTGAGGGATTTGTATGTTTAGGCAATGCTAACATTTAACTGGCAGTAATGAAAAGGGGAAATAAGAAACTCAATTTGTTTCAAGGGAAAATCCCACCCATAAATGCAAATTAAAATTATTTATCATTCTACCTGATGTCATGATCATTACCAAAGCAATTTTTTTTGTGCCAAATGTGTTAAATTATAGCCAATTTAGATAACATTTGAAATTCCCCATACTACAGTTTAACCATTAATTTATCACCAGGAATAAGGAAAATATATTACATTTTAGGCACTATTTTGTTTGTGCAAACTAGGAGCTGTAGCCAGACTGCAAAACCGTTAAAAGTCTTCTTCTTCTTCTTCTTCTTCTTCTTCTTCTTCTTCTTCTTCTTCTTCTTCTTCTTCTTCTTCCACTCGTAGCCGAGTAAGATTGTCTTCCATAAACACGATTTTAACAATGGGTCCATGACTGTGGAGGCCAATTCTGGATCCACACGTCTTTCCACAGTGGGGACATTGGTTTCCAGGCAGGAATTGATCATGGTGTGGATTTGCCAAGCGTGCCTTCCTCTTAGCACGTTTCTCCCTTGCGTCCTGATTGTATGTGCGATTTGTTGGTAATTGCTTTAGTATCAACCACCAAGAGATGTTTTGAGACTGATTTTTTTGCTGTTAGCTCAGATTTCAAATACTGGCATTATCTTCAGCTGTAGTCATAACAGCAGAACTTAAGTTGTGGTCACAGCTCTGCATTTATACTGCAAAAGCTTCAAAGTAATGACGTTGACTACTGCTTTATTGTGACTTTAAATTACAGTGCCATTTACAAAATTATGCAGTTGGTGGCCAAAACATTTAACCAAATGGGCTGGAAATACAGAAGCATGTAAAGTTAAGGTTGTGTTGTCAACGCTCCAGCCTATAGCATCATGAACTAAACCACAGGGATGTAGTAATGCACACCGATGATCACGCACACACACACACACACACACACACACACAGATTACTGGCTGCTGGCATAGCTTGCACTTTCTTCTTTTTGTGTGTGTGCGCTTTTTGAAAAATCTATATAACCTCCTTAATTTGCTAACAGAAAATGAAAACACTGGGAGAGCCAATTATTGATCTCCCACATTTTATCTATTTTTGCATGAGGGTGTTGAAAAACTGATAGTTCAGCTTAAGAGTTGCTAGAATTTACTAGACTGCAAACCCTCATTTCACCTTCTGACTCACAAAGCTAACTTGGTGCACTGTTCCTATTAATGAATGTAATACAGTGACAGTCTACAGCAGGCATCCCCAAACTTCGGCCCTCCAGATGTTTTGGACTACAATTCCCATCTCTCCCGACCACTGGTCCTTTTAGCTAGGGATCATGGGAGTTGTAGGCCAAAACATCTGGAGGGCCGCAGTTTGGGGATGCCTGGTCTACAGCATTGGGGAATATACTCTTATTCAACACACTATTTCATCCCTTTGAATGATGATGCCCTCTTCTCCCCCTCCAGTGCTTGCCCCCCAGAATGCACGAGTCCTCAAGACCACAGAAGATTCCCTGGCCATTGGCTGGGATAAGGTGACGGATGTGGACAGTTATCTCATTAGCTACTTTCCTGTTGGGTATGAAGCCTCTGTGAAGCAGGTGCGAGTGCACAAAGATCAAATCACCTATGAGATTCTGGGTCTTCTACCTGGTACAAAGTATATTATCACTCTCCGCAATGTAAAGAAGGGGGTTGCCAGTGACCCAGAACTCCTGCAAGCCAGCACAGGTAAGAACACTAAAACCAGTCCTAAATTATGTGGTGCTTGGTTCACACCAGCAGATTGCAAAGGGAAAACTTTGAAAAAGCGATTCAGTTCAGGCATGACTCCAACTTTGCTTAAAGATTGCTATGATTTTGATGTGGTGTTGAAATTTACACACTATGATTGGCAATTAGCTGACAAACTGCAGCTGAAAACTATGGTTTGAAGTCAGTTTACCAACCATGATTTGTGCTCATTACTATTTGGTAAAGGTAAAGGTAAAGGGACCCCTGACCATTAGGTACAGTCGTGACCACCTCTGGGGTTGCGCGCTCATCTCGCATTATTGGCCGAGGGAGCCGGCATACAGCTTCCAGGTCATGTGGCCAGCATGACTAAGCCGCTTCTGGCGAAGCAGAGCAGCACACAGAAACGCCGTTTACCTTCCCGCTTGGAGCAGTACCTATTTATCTACTTGCACTTTGATGTGCTTTCGAACTGCTAGGTTGAAAGGAGCTGGGACCGAGCAACGGGAGTTCACCCCGTCGCAGGGATTCGAACCGCCGACCTTCTGATCGGCAAGCCCTAGGCTCAGTGGTTTAACCCACAGTGCCACCTGCGTCCCTATTTGGTACGATGTCTAAATTGGCAAACCATTGCACCTAGAGTGCCACTCCCAACAAAAACTTAAAGCAGACCATAGTAACAAACTATGGCTTGCTTGTTATGCATGTTTAAACACAAACCATAGTTCTGGTATAATGTCTGACCTGATACTATGATAGAAGTGTATAAAAGCATGCACAACATGGTGAAAGTTGATAGTGAGAAGTTTTTCTTCCTCTTTCATAATACAAGAACCCAGGAGCATCCAATGTAGATGAATGTTGGAAGATTCACGACAATCCAAAGAAAGTGCATTCCCACAGTGCATAATGGTTAAATTATGGAATCTGCTTCCGCAAGACATAGCAGCGAATACCACAGATGGCTTTAAATAGAGTTTAGGGAAATTCATGGTGGATAAAGGTAGCAGACAGTGGCCACAGTTTCACCTCTCTGAATGCCAGTTGTGGGGAAGCCCAAGTGTGGAAGAATTCTTGCAGACTTCCAAGAGGCATCCAGCTGGCTCCAGCAGAGCTCTTGTGTTCTTAGGAGTTAATGGGGAAACTGTTGGCCCAAATTCCTCCCTTTCCCTATCTGCCTTTCATCTAAGCAAGCGCATTACGCCCAAAGTTCTGTTATAATTATTCCTTAGAAAGCAAGGGGATTCATTGTAATAATGTGCTGTTTCAGCTTTGCTTTCGATTATTCTCTCTTTTCTAGAGGTCTCTGCCATTGGTGCTATATGGGTGACAGAAGAGACAGATAATTCCCTGGAAGTGGAGTGGGAGAATCCTTCAACAGAGGTGGATTATTACAAGCTGAGGATCAGCTCTTTGCTCCGGCCAGGGGAGGAGAAGGAGGTGCTGGTCCCTAGAAGCAGTGATGCCAAGAGCAGATATGTCATCACAGGTAAGTGGTAATGTGGTAAGTTTCTTACGATCAGGAATGAGGCCAATGGAGAAGATCTGTTGATTTTTCTCACTGTTAACTGGAAAGAGAACTGACATTTGGTTGTTTATTTTGGCCCCATCTGCACTATACTTTGAAGGCACTACTACCATACCACCAACCAGTTATGGCTTCCTTGCAAGAATAATGGGAATTGTCATTTTGTTAAGAGAGACCCCTATTCCCCTCAGGGAGCTACATTTCCCAGAGTTCCTTGGGAAGAGGGATTCAGTGTTAAACCACTCTGAGAAATGCAGCTCTATAAGGGGAATAGGGGTCTCCAGGTGTTGTTGGGCTCCAACTCTCACCAGATCCAGCCAGCCTGGCCAGAGGTCAGGGGTGATGGAAGCTGTAGCTCAGAGGCAGTGTGGTGTAGTGGTTAAGAGCAGTGGACTTGTAATCTGGTGAACTGGGTTCTCTTCCCCGCTCTTCCACATGCAGCTGCTGGGTGACCTTGGGCTAGTCACACTTCTCTGAAGTGTCTCATCCTCACTCACCTCACAGAGTGTTTGTTGTGGGGGAGGAAGGGAAAGGAGAATGTTAGATGCTTTGAGACTCCTTTGGGTAGTGATAACGCGGGATATCAAATCCAAACTCTTCTTCTTCTTCTTCTTCTTCTTCTTCTTCTTCTTCTTCTTCTTCTTCTTCTTCTTCTTCTTCTTCTTCTTCTTCTTCTTCTTCTTCTTCTTCTTCTTCTTCTTCTTCTTCTTCTTCTCAGCAACACATGAAGGGCCACAGGTTACCTGCCCCTGGCATAAAATAAAATAAAAATGTGCTTATATAGGTCTAGGCATCTGTATTAAACATGGTCTCTAAGCAGTTTTTACAGAGTTCTGATTCATGAGCTTTCTTGCTCTGAGGCCAAACATTAACATTTTTTGGTGTCATTCATGAGCTACAAAAGTGTTATGCAACATTTTAAAACTAAAAACCTAGCCCAGTGTCATCTGTATATAGCAGGGGTCCCCAGACTTACCGTGCGGCGGGCCGGTGCCCGCCGCGCCGACCGCGCGGCGGGCCGGAGGGCAGGGGAGTGCGCGCGCAGCGGGGCGGAGGGCGGGGGAGTGCGCGCCCATGCGCATGCGCACACGCACACGGGCGGGGAAAAATCGCCGAAAATCGCTTGTGCGCATGCGTATGGGCCTCCCCCGCCCCGGAAGTGCACCAGAAATGACCTCTTCCGGGTCGGGAGAGGCCCATACGCATGCGCACAAGCGATTTTCGGCGATTTTTTGCCGATTTTTTAGATTGTCGCTGCGCCGCGCGCCGTGAGAGCGGGCGGCGGGGGTCGTCGCGGGCCGGATTGGAAGGCCGATTGGGCCGCATCCGGCCCGGGGGCCGTAGTTTGGGGACCCCTGGTATATAGCATTAGCCATGATAAGAGTAGACCCACTGAAATAAATGGGCATGGCTTATTTAGGTCCACTGATTTCAATGGATCTGTCTGAATAGTAAGTACGTAGATGGATAAAACCAACTGAAAACAGGACAACACAGAGCCAACAAGCTAAATATGGTAAATGCCTTTTGAGACAAATGCGTTCCCCCGCCCCCGCCAGCTAGTGACACAAGTGTTGCAAAGAACAACCATTAGGGAATTTCAGAGGGGAAGCCCTCAGCCCTATGTGGGAAGATCTTAGGGCTGATCTTCCCACATTGAAAGAGGGGATGGAGACCCAAGGCCTCCTTCCTCTGGGATGGGTTTCACTGTTTTGCTTAGAACTGTGAACGGGAGAGATGCAATTCTACCCTTCCCCTCAGATCAGGCTAGAGAAATTCTACATGCAACAAAGGAAGGGCTTTGAAACACATCTAGTACGGAATACAGAAAGAAATCAAAGATGCAGCTGTGTCTCAGAAGAATTTAAGTCTTTCTCTCTTGTTCTCTTTATAGGCCTGAAGCCAGGAACCCAGTATGTGATCACCGTCATATCTATGAAGGATGAGATGGAAGGGAAGCCGTCCTCTGTGAACGGCTGGACAGGTATAAATCTAGGGCTTTGGCGACATCATTCCACAGGCACAGCTACTACTGGTTGTCCCAGTTGTCGTAGCAATCGCTCATACAGTGTGATGCTTTGAGCCTTCCCAAGTGTCCCAGTTACTGTCTCCAGATGTCTCTCTTCACAGTTAACTAAAATCTGCGTGCAATCAGGACATGAATGGGCAGGGAGAGTGGGATCTCACCCCCTGGCACCGCTTCAAGCCCCTCCATCTTGTTTGGCTATTCTGCCCAAAGCTTCTGTGCATAGTTTCTTCCATTGCCAAGGACAGTGTCTGTGTGCACCATGCAGCTTGTACACACAGAGGTTCTGTGTTCAAGACAATAGACCAATGTATGGTGGCTGGGGGTGGTGCCTGCCGCTGAAATCCCAGTTCTCTTCTCTGTGTTAATTGTAGACAGAGTTTAGTCATTTGCCCAGAGCTTGGGTTGCAGAAGGGTTTGCAACATCTCAGTATGGGCTCATCCCCTCTTCCCCTTGTCCCACTGCTTTCCCCCAGGGAAAACCACTCTTAAGCTCTCAATTGGAGCAAACAGCAATTCTCCAGATTGATGTTTGCTCCGATTTAGCAATAAAGATCAGGTTTACCCTGGGAAACGAGTAGGGCGGGACGACGACGATGGACTGCTCAGGCCTGTGCCTGCAAAGCATGGGACAAGTAGAAAACAACTCAGACCTCTGCTTTCAAGGCACAGCCCAAGTGGAAGTGTGGACAAGCCCTATATATCAAGATCTCAAAATGTTGAGATATTCCTTGCACATATGGCTGTTTCACACCTTCCAAGTGTCCCTATTTTCCAGGGATGTCCCTGATTTAGAGAAGCCATCCTGGTTTCTGTTTTGATTCTGGAATGTCCCACTTTTCCTATTTTCATTGGAGAAATGTTGGAAGGTATGGAGTTATCTGACCCTTGAGCCATCTGAAGGCAATCCTGTATAGGGAGTCGCCTCCCCCCCCCATGTGTAATGTTTTATTATGTTATTGGAAGCCATCCTGAGTGGCTGGGGCAACCCAGTGAGATCTGTGGGGCATAAATAAGAAAATTATCATTATGGAATGGGACGTCCCTATTTTTATTGGATAAATATTGGTGGGTAGGCTGTTTAGAATATCACACTGCAGATAGGCCTAGTTCTCATTGTGAAAGTAAAAATCTCTGGGCTGCACCATGTCAGGCTGATGGTTCCTCTGTACAAATAATAATAATAATAATAATAATAATAATAATAATAATAATAATAATAATAATAATAAATAATTCCACATAGGAAACTAAGGAATTGTGGGAAAGGCTGTGCAGTTGATATCTGTACACTTCAGTTTCTGTCGTTTTCCATTATTGCTCTTCAACATCATCATCATCATGTGATGTCTGGCAGTATTGTACAGTGTAGTACCTTAGACTTTTTGTTTATTTTGTTTATTGAATTTATATACCGCCCTATACCCAAAGGTATATGTGAAGCGCCTGCACTTTTGGGACCAAACATGGGCCTTGCACCTGTGTAATTTGTGAAGAGGCCATGAATTAACAGCCCTCCCTCTGCTACTGGAAATGTAAGGATTCATCAATGGAATTACCAGACCACTGTTTTTGCTCAAAGGAGGGCAGACCCGGCAGCACCAGATGTTGCCTGCACCAGATGCCTATAGCTGGCAGCCTTGGGTTTGACTTTGGATCAGTGTTTTTGTCTACTCCTGCTGTCTTCAGAATTTTCTTGCCAGTGGGAGGAAGTCAGGCTAGAGCACTGAAATTCTGCTTCCTCTCAGGCAGTAAATCACTGCTGTGGAATGTCCTGATTTGGCAGATTATTTGTCCATTTTAACAGTTTTGATTTGAACATGTTGTGCTTTGGGGCTGGACACGAGAAGCACCATTTCTTCCTTTGTTGCTACAGCAAAGTAGCTCCCAGAAACTGGGAAGGGAATCTGAAAGACAAAATATATTCAGCCAACTGTTTGGTCTATATTGCCAAAAATACAAACTGTCCAGTGGTTTGGTTGTAAAAGCAAGAGCTGTTTGGATCCATGTGGGCTGCTCTTCAAGCTCCAGAAAGAGTGCACATTTTCTGTTACAAACTGTTCTGCTACACCAAAGCTAAGCACCCTATATAGCAATGACTGACGGTACCCATGGGTGGGTTCTCATCCTTGTGCCTTAGTTCTACACTCGCAAAGCTTGTCTTGAACCAGGTGTCAGGAAAAATCTGCCACACACAATTAAAGTTCTAGAAGTTGCTTTGCAAGAACTGCACAGGTGCAACTAGAATTACCCGTGTGCACAATGCAACCACGTGGGCCACAGATTGCACAGATCCTAACAAGAGAATTGGCAGTCTGCTGGGAGGATTTTGGATGCCCATTTCTTGGGAAAGATTTCATCCCATCATTCCCTGCCCATGTGATTAGATCATTTTCTCCCAGCCACATGGGAGCCCCTACAGAACAGCGACTCCCATGCTGTTTGGATAACAAGGCCCTGTGTTAACCCACTCTTTGGCGTTTAATTGGAGCAAACATCAATTTGGAGTTTTGTAAGTGCAGATGAGTAATGGCTTAGACAGCACTGAAGTTGCCCCCCACCAATGTGTTTCACTGCTCTTTTCCCACCTAGCTGTTCACATCAGCACGGCTTCATTAGTGTCAGATTCATTTCTGTTAGTGTTTAAACCAGGGTGCGTTGAGGGGACTGAGATGACTTTACCCTATGCAAAGGTGTTCACACCTTGGCTAGAGATGAATCAGGAAGGGCTTACAGACTCTAGTTGGTATGACGTTGGTTTGAGAAATAACAACTCAAACAGTAGTATTTTAGAACAAAGTAAAAGACACACACACACACACACACACACATTTTGATAAAGTCATGTGCGCACGGATTAGAAACCCAGCTTAGGAAATGCAGTGAGAGCACAATGACCAGCAGTGTAAATTCAGCCAGAATCATAGAGTTGGAAGAGACCACAAGGGCCATCCAGTCCAACCCCCTTGAGAGCATCCTGATCAAGTTTGCAGATGACACCAAATTGGGAGGGGTGGCTAATACCCCAGAGGACAGGATCACACTTCAGAATGACCTGAACAGATTAGACAACTGGGCCAAAGCAAACAAGATGAATTTTAACAGGGAGAAATGTAAAGTACTACACTTGGGTAAAAAAAATGAAAGGCACAAATACAGGATGGGTGACACCTGGGTTGAGAGCAGTACATGTGAAAAGGATCTAGGAGTCTTGGTAGACCACAAACTTGACATGAGTCAGCAGTGTGATGCAGCAGCTAAAAAAGCCAATGCAATTCTGGGCTGCATCAATAGGAGTACCGGTATAGCATCTAGATCAAGGGAAGTAATAGTACCACTGTATTCCGCTCTGGTCAGACCTCACCTGGAATACTGTGTCCAGCTCTGGGCACCACAGTTCAAGAAGAATACTGACAAGCTGGACTGTGTCCAGAGGAGGGCAACCAAAATGGTCAAAGGCTTAGGGAGCTGGGTATGTTTAGCCTGGAGAAGAGAAGATTAAGGAGTGATATGATAGCCATGTTCAAATATATAAAAGGATGTCATATAGAAGACGGAGAAAGGTTGTTTTCTGCTGCTCCAGAGAAGCGGACACGGAGCAATGGATTCAAGCTACAAGAAAGAAGATTCCATCTATACATTAGGAAGAACTTCCTGACAGTAAGAGCTGTTCGACAGTGGAATTTGCTGCCAAGGAGTGTGGTGGAGTCTCCTTCTTTGGAGGTCTTTAAGTGGAGGCTTGACAGCCATCTGTCAGGAATGCTTTGATGGTGTTTCCTGCTTGGCAGGGGGTTGGACTGGATGGTCCTTGTTGCTCCGCTTCTCTGGAGCAGCAGAAAACAAGCTTTCTTCCTCCTCTATATGACATCCTTTTATATATTTGAACATTTATATATTTGAAGATGCTTCTGCTATGAAATAAGGTGAAGGAGCAGCCTTTGGTGGTAAATTTAGATGACTATTAAATGATTGACTGGTGGATTGACTGAGTTGGAGACAGACAGATCACTGGAAAGGTCCCCTGATCAAGCTCCAGGAGGTGCTTTGACACGACTACCATTAATTTCATATGGCCAGACTGAGTTCCGTGTTAACTGGGGAGAGCAGGGAGTGCTGCCTGGGCTTTATGCCCTTGTGCATCAAAATGCTTTGAGTTGAAGAAATGGCTCCTAGAGATTTATAGAAATCTTGTCAGGATCACTGCCGTGACTAAAAGTCCTTATTCTTTTCACAGATATTGATGGCCCAACGGATCTGGTAACCAACCAAGTAACAGAAGACACAGCTACCATTTCTTGGAATGGGGCCCAGGCTCCAGTAGATAGATATGTGGTGAGCTACACCTCAGCTGATGGTGACACCAAAGAGATCTCTGTGGGGAAGGACAAGAAAACCACTACCCTGACGGGTTTACATCCAGGCATGGAGTATACCATCTATATCTGGGCTGTGAAGGGAACCCAACAGAGCAGGAAGGCAAGCACAACAGCTGAAACAGGTAACCCAGAGCTGTGTGCTGTGTGCTGTTCCTTTCTGCTTGTATTTGGTTTCTTATTTTCATACAGTATGTTGTTGTTGTTGTTTAGTCATTTAGTCCTGTCCGACTCCTCGTGACCCTATGGACCAGAGCACGCCAGGCACTCCTGTTTTCCGCTGCCTCCCACAGTTTGGTCAAACTAATGTTCGTAGCTTCGAGAACACTGTCCAACCATCTCGTCCTCTGTCGTCCCTTTCTCCTAGTGCCCTCAATCTTTCCCAACATCAGGGTCTTTTCCAAGGATTCTTCTCTTCTCATGAGGTGGCCAAAGTATTGGAGCCTCAGCTTCACGATCTGTCCTTCCAGTGAGCACTCGGGGCTGATTTCCTTCAGAATGGATAGGTTTGATCTTCTTGCAGTCCATGGGACTCTCAAGAGTCTCCTCCAGCACCATAATTCAAAAGCATCAATTCTTCGGCGATCAGCCTTCTTTATGGTCCAGCTCTCACTTCCATACATCACTACTGGGAAAACCATAGCTTTAACTATACGGACCTTTGTAGGCAAGGTGATGTCTCTGCTTTTTAAGATGCTGTCTAGGTTTGTCATTGCTTTTCTCCCAACATACAGTATGTAGCCCTTGTTAAATGTTATAAAATTTTAGGATCAGTTCATGGGGGAGGATGAGCACTTGCGTTGTAAGTCGTTGATGGAAGGAGTTGAGAGTTTTTCACATTGTGAAGACTATGTCTAGAAGTGTGCCGAATGAAGATTCATTGCCAAGCTCAGAAGGAACTACTGCCAGACCAGTGAGGAATCATATATGATACTACCTGATCCCTGTGAATGCTTCCAGTTCAGCTGTGCTAACTGATCTGAGCTAGGAGGAGAGTGTTCCTGTGTTTTCCTTGACGGAAAAGCATTCTGTTAAGTAATTTAGTTGGATTATCAATGGCTAATTCCACCTCCCCAGATTCTGCCCCCTCCCCCACATTAGTTAAGTCAAATTCTTACACATCAAGATGCAAGTATGCATGACATTTTACTTCTGATTAAAAAACCTACTTGCCAGTCTAGCCATGACAAAGTCAAGTCCCACAGATCAATATAACAAATGAATTACAGTTGCAAAACAAAGTCTCAGGTTATAACTGATATAGAAAGAAAACAATAATAATATCTCCTTTTTGGTGCACAGAGATAGACGGCCCTACGAACCTGAAAACAGACCAAGCAACAGAGAACACAGCCACTATCTCTTGGAGCAAGGCATTGGCTCTTATAGACCGATACATACTTAGCTACACCTCTGCTGATGGAGACACTAGAGAGATCACAGTTGGGAAGGATAAGACCAGCACCACCTTGACTGGACTGAAGCCAGGCATGGAGTATGTCATTTACATCTGGGCTGTGAAGGGGAGCCAGCAGAGCAAGAGGACAATCACAAAGACACTGACAGGTAACTTAAGTGGGGAGCAGTGGAGAGAGGTGATGGGATTGTTGGTTTTTAATGATGTGGTTAAAGAACTAAAAGGAGAATTCCCTGGATGCCTAGATCCAGGTTTGGGGCAAGTATTCTTTGCTGAGAGAGGCTTGGCAGAGATTTAAAATAGCAAAACATGCAGCAAAGTAAAGTATGGAAATGTTGGTGTTAGACCTTTAAGATCTCCCCTTCTAAGCCTCTTCCAAAGTGCCCCACTTCCCTTAGCAAAGAGACAACACATTTGGCAAGTTAAAAGTAGTTTACTTACAAACTCTTCAAAGGTCAGATTCATGTGCTTTTCTATACAGCAGCAAGAAAAGATGGGCAGTAGAACTTAGTTTAAAAAATGGTAAGAGTTTCTAAATTATCTGGATCGAAACACGAATATGGCTTGCCAAAGCTTAGACATCCTTACTGGTCAGGTTTACAAGGTGGAGGATGAGAGAACAAAGAGTTTGATAACCCTTATTCCCAAGGTGAGGGGATGTGATCTAGCTAAGCCTGGCAGGGCAGCTTTCTCTATGGTCTTAAGCCCTCCATGCATTAATTAGAGTTAAGCATTAACAAGGCTGTCCAATCTCTATTGGCTCCAGAGCTTCTTTGGGTGATTGTGACAATCATACTTATTTCAGTAATCTGTTCCTCAGCCCTATAAGGCAAGGCCCAGGAGTATTATCCTCTTAATTAAAAAAATATGCAGGGCTGTTTCTAAAAGAGGTATTGAAATTACAGCTGGTCTAGAATGTAGTGGTCAGTTTGTTAAGTGGACTTGCCACTCTGGGCATTGTACAGTTGTGTTCGGATATCTGCACTCGTTTCTGTGTTGGTTTCAGGGCCCAACTCATTTTTAAAACCATAAAACAGAATCATAAAGGTAAAGGTAAAGGGGCCCCTGACCATCAGGTCCAGTCGTGTCCGACTCTGGGGTTGCGGCACTCATCTCACTCTATAGGCCGAGGGAGCCAGCGTTTGTCCGCAGACAGCTTCCAGGTCATGTGGCCAGCATGGCAAAGCTGCTTCTAGCGAACCAGAGCAGCACACGGAAACGCCGTTTACCTTCCCACTGTAGTGGTCCCTATTTATCTACTTGCACTTTGAGGTGCTTTCGAACTGCTAGGTGGGCAGGAGCTGGGACCGAGCAATGGGAGCTCACCCCGTTGCAGGGATTCGAACCGCCGACCTTCTGATCAGCAAGCCCTAGGCTCTGCGGTTTAACCCACAGCACCACCTGGGTCCCCAGAATCATAGAGGTTTTTTTTTTTTTTAAAGCAACAATGATACAAGCGAGATTAAACCACATTTCTAACCCCATGTATGCGTTGACATGTATGCTAAGCGTTGCTAAGGCTTAGCAGTTATGCAGCACTGAAGAATTTCTGCTCTCAGTGATGCTTCTGGCTCTGTGCTACATCACCCCACAGGGAAATAGGTGTATCTGCTCTGTGGATTTCTCCCAACACTATAATGGAATACTAATGGAGCTTCCTTCATTATACAAATAGCAGTATTATGGACATAGTGAGATATTACAAAATTTGCGGAAGCCGCACTGCATAATACTAATGGCAAGCCTACTGACATACCTTGTCCTAGGAAGGTGAATTCGGGGCCCTGCAGCTCCCTCTGTTGTCCACATGAGAAGAAGCTGGCACTGGACCTTTTTCAGGCTCTTTCTCTGCCAGTTTCCCTCTCCTGCAGCCAATATTGCCTGCTCAGAGTCTTCATATTACAGTATAATTTATTTTTTTTAATGCCAAATTCATGCATACCTAGCTAGCTAACTCTTATTAGACAACACTAACTTTGCTGGTGGCGCTGTGGGTTAAACCACAGAGCCTAGGGTTTGCTGATCAGAAGGTCGGCGGTTTGAATCCCCGCGACGGGGTGAGCTCCCGTTGCTCGGTCCCAGCTCTTGTCAACCTAGCAGTTCGAAAGCACATCAAAGTGCAAGTAGATAAATAGGTAACACTCCGGCGGGAAGGTAAATGGCGTTTCCGTGCGCTGCTCTGGTTCGCCAGAAGCGGCTTTGTCATGCTGGCCACATGACCTGGAAGCTGTACGCCGGCTCCCTCAGCCAATAACGTGAGATGAGCGTCGCAACCCCAGAGTCTGTCATGACTGGACCTATTGGTCAGGGGTCCCTTTAACTTTGCTGGGGTGTGTGTGCACGCAGGACTGGGAACTTGACTTCTCTAAGGGACAGTAAGGTAAAAGTAAAAGGGTAAAGGACCCCTGGACGGTTAAGTCCAGTCAAAGGCAACTATGGGGTGCTGTGCTGATCTCGCTTTTCAGGCCGAGGGAGCTGGTGTTTGTCCACAGACAGATTTCCGGGTCATGTGGCCAGCTGGACTAAACTGCTTCTTAAGCTGGAATGCAAAATGCTGAGGGTAGTGTTTCAAAACGGCTTTGCAAAATGTTTGTTCAAATGAACATCAATGGATGTTGCAGTAAAATTCATTCCTCTCCTTTTGAGGTACAAGTGGTTGCACAATGCAAGTGGCAGTATTTGCTGGGGTGATTCATGTGAAAATAGGTTGGGAGGGGGAACATCCTTTAAACCAGATTTGGCTAATGTATGACCTGGCCAGGTGATCCCTGCCCATTGACCATGCTGGTTGGGACTGATGGGAATTGGAGTCAAACCCATCTGCAGGGCACCTTGTTGGCTAGACCCATCCACAGTCAGCTTACAAACAAACTTAATCATTTATACTCATGAGCCCCATTGAGTTCAGTGTGATTTACCTCCAGGTAAGTGTTTATGGGAGAATGAACTGAATGTGTTCTCACACTGCTCCTGGCTGGTGTGTTCATTTATCCCACATCACCTCTGGTAAACAGGTTTTGTGGATTCGTATTGTTTCAAAAAAACTGCAAAACTTGTTTGACCAAATGCAACTGTGGGATGAAAGATATGTGTGAAGCCATGTGGGAATCAAAGTCTCCATCAAAGTACTCTTAAAAACTAAGAGGAGCTTTATTATGCTCATGAAAATAAGTTTTCTTTTAGTGGGATTGAATTTGGTTGGTGATGTTTACAGATACTCTGACATGTGTGTTGACCCTCTGTAATTTTTTGTAGCTGTATGGCTATGGAGATCTGATAGTTGTGACAACTCTATGTTGTATGTTTGCCTTGAAATAGCACAGTCTGCTCTTATGGCTGCAGTTCAAGAGTCAACTAAACAGGAGGTTGGCAAAGCATTGATTTATGTGTCCTGGCATTTTTAAATTTTATTTTATAGTAGCCTATGGGCTGAGCTTGCTCAGCTACCAGCCAGAAGCATGGATTGGTCTGGCATGTGTGTTGCTGTTTGTCTGCCAGTTTGCCAGTCGTGATGAGAGTTCCAGACATGTGGAAGGGCAGCCAGAGAACACAGAACCACAGGCTTTGTGCACAGAGCTAACTTCATAATACTGGAGCTTCAGCACAAGATGCCTGGCCTCTTAGACTGCCGTGAATCTTTTCTGAAACTGATTTATGTAAGCAAGTTCTTAGATAACGAGTCTGACAAAAATAAAATCCACCCATTCTTTCTCACAGAGATCTGAAGTACTAATTACCGTATTTTTCCATGTATAAGACGCCCCCAGGTATAAGATGACCCCTAATTTTTGGGACTCAAAATTAAGAAAATGCACTATGCACTAACTGTGTATAAGACGACCCCTTATTTTAAACTTCAAAAATTTAGGAAAAATATAGTCTTATACATGGAAAAATATGGTATATTACCTGTTTTTTGAATGCTCCAACTACCGCACAATTGCGCTCATTTCACACGCTAGCAAGGTTATGCTTAAAATTCTACAAGGCAGGCTTAGGCAGTATGTGGACCGAGAACTCCCAGAAGTGCAAGCTGGATTTCGAAAGGGCAGAGGAACCAGAGACCAAATAGCAAACATGCGCTGGATTATGGAGAAAGCTAGAGAGTTCCAGAAAAACGTCTACTTCTGCTTCATTGACTATGCAAAAGCCTTTGACTGTGTCGACCACAGCAAACTATGGCAAGTTCTTAAAGAAATGGGAGTGCCTGATCACCTCATCTGTCTCCTGAGAAATCTCTATGTGGGACAAGAAGCTACAGTTAGAACTGGATATGGAACAACTGAGTGGTTCAAAATTGGGAAAGGAGTACGACAAGGTTGTATATTGTCTCCCTGCTTATTTAACTTATATGCAGAATTCATCATGCGAAAGGCTGGACTAGATGAATCCCAAGACGGAATTAAGATTGCCGGAAGAAATATCAACAACCTCAGATATGCAGATGACACAACCTTGATGGCAGAAAGCGAGGAGGAATTAAAGAACCTTTTAATGAGGGTGAAAGAGGAGAGCGCAAAATATGGTCTGAAGCTCAACATCAAAAAAACCAAGATCATGGCCACTGGTCCCATCACCTCCTGGCAAATAGAAGGGGAAGAAATGGAGGCAGTGAGAGATTTTACCTTCTTGGGCTCCTTGATCACTGCAGATGGTGACAGCAGTCACGAAATTAAAAGACGCCTGCTTCTTGGGAGAAAAGCAATGACAAACCTAGACAGCATCTTAAAAAGCAGAGACATCACCTTGCCGACAAAGGTCCGTATAGTTAAAGCTATGGTTTTCCCAGTAGTGATGTATGGAAGTGAGAGCTGGACCATAAAGAAGGCTGATCGCCGAAGAATTGATGCTTTTGAATTATGGTGCTGGAGGAGACTCTTGAGAGTCCCATGGACTGCAAGAAGATCAAACCTATCCATTCTTAAGGAAATCAGCCCTGAGTGCTCCCTGGAAGGACAGATCGTGAAGCTGAGGCTCCAATACTTTGGCCACCTCATGAGAAGAGAAGAATCGTTGGAAAAGACCCTGATGTTGGGAAAGATTGAGGGCACTAGGAGAAGGGGACGTCAGAGGACAAGATGGTTGGACAGTGTTCTCGAAGCTACGAACATGAGTTTGACCAAACTGCGGGAGGCAGTGCAAGACAGGAGTGCCTGGCGTTCTATGGTCCATGGGGTCACGAAGAGTCGGACACGACTAAACGACTAAACAACAACAACAACCTGTTTTTTAAATGATCTTGTGAGATTTTTTCCCTTCTTAAGCCAGGTTGAAACACATCTGTTCCCATGTTATACTGATTCAGGGGCCAAAGTAGTTACTTATTCTTTCTTACCTTTGAACTTGACTTGGAGTGGGCACAGCTTTTCAGTCAGAAAACTCTCCCCAATGTCAGGCAGGTATCCCTAAGGAGGGCATTCTAGAACTGGTGGCCACCACAAAGAAGGCCAAGGGGAAGTCAATTTCCCTGTTAACCAAAAGCCATCTTGCTGAGCTTAAGTAGAGGAGCTACAATGCACAAGAACTGCTTTACTATTTTCCTTCTGATTACTTTTCTGGCCTCTTCCCCCTCTCCACTTAAGACTACAGCCTCTTGCATGGGCGTAGCCAGGATTTTTGTTAGAGGGTGCAGGCTTCATGTTGGGGGGGGGGGAGAATAACCTCAATTAAGTATTTTTATTGATTTACTTGATTGGGGGGCAGACACCTCCCTGTTCCCCCTGGCTATTCCCATGGTCTCTCTTGTACCTGATTTTCATTAAAGGGGGGGGGAGCTGTGAGACTGCCATGTAAAATCTAATGTGGCTCTAAATAATTTCTGAAACCACATTCACAAGTCTAGTTCCATCCTGACATTCCCCCCCCCCCCCCGCTAAACAATGTCAACACTTTGTGATAGCTTGATGGCCCTGAATGTTTCTAATGGCCTTTGGGGTCTGGTTCACTACTTTGAGGCACTGAAGTATGCAGCACTCCCAAGCTCTTTGGGATGGAGGCTGAATAAAACTGTTAAATAGTGAGTAGACGACACATTGATTCTTCAAAGCAGCTCTTTATTTGGAAGCTGGAACAGAACTGAACTGACTGCTGAGCCGGCCTGCTTTTGTAGACGGCTGACTCAAACCATGTATCAAACCTAATTCAAAGTTCCCTCCTAAAGTTCCCTCCTAAAACAACTGCCAAGGACCTGAGGGAAAACTATATACACCAATACATAACAAAAACGGTGTTGCAATTTGCATCTTGGTGGAAATAAGATGTACTGTATGCTATCCCAGAGACAGAGCTGGCATGAAGCAGAGGTGGAGAAACTGCTATTGTCTTTTGCAAAGCAGGATGGGGGAGGGTGTGTGTGTGTGGGGGGGGACTGATGCTGCTTTAGATAGTAGCACTG
Organism: Zootoca vivipara; assembly: GCF_963506605.1. Lineage (NCBI taxonomy): Eukaryota > Metazoa > Chordata > Lepidosauria > Squamata > Lacertidae > Zootoca > Zootoca vivipara. Next base: position 5,163,170 of record NC_083282.1, on the reverse strand, counting down.
TTTTGCAAAATATTTTAATACTCCTAACAAGGTAAAATTAAGGCTGACCTTTCTAACCACTCTGGGAAATGTGGAGGGCAAAATGGTTCTTGCAATAGTTTGTTCAATTCCTCTTAGGAATATGGGGAGGTCAAATCTCTTTCTTTCTATACAAGTTATTGTAATGAATAAACCATATGACAGGTTAAACTCCTTCACCCACTTTGTCTTTTGCCTAGAAATTGACCCTCCCAGGAATGTCCGTGTGTCAGATGTAACACAGTCCAGTGGATTGGTCACTTGGACACCACCTGTTGCTCAGATCAGTGGCTATCTTATCACCTATCGGGAACCAGATGGTACTATCAAGGTAAGTTTGTAAATTGCTATGTGAGCAAATGTAAGTATAGCTAAGCCAACAGTTCAACAATGCACAAGCTTTTCACCCACGGACCCAGATCTGATACAGAGAGAAAGCCGCAGCCATTCCTACCTGCATAAAACAGGCACTTTCCAAACCTGTTCGCTACATATGCTTTGCATTTAATGTTTTTAAGTTATATGAAAAGTTGGTAAGAGGTGGCATAACTGTAAAATCATCATGAAGATTTGGCATGTAGCCCATATATAGTCAGGGGGCCCCTTTTGACTCATTTTAGTTTTGAAAATGTCCAGCCCACACGCAAGATGGTTTATGATATACAATTATAGTGAGGCATTAAAACCACATAAAAGCAAATTATAGAAACAGCAGTTATAAAAGCAATCTTGAAATGCAGCCTAGAGATAAAACAGTATTTTTTAACAGCCTTTTAAAAGGCAGAAAAAGAACAGTTGACTTCAGAGATCGAGAGTGAAGCTTTTAATTTGACTTGCCCATATAAATACAGCCTATTCCCTTCAAGTACTGGATCTTATTCTATGAATGCCATGAACTATGAACGTCAACTATTATTCACCAAGTACTGTGTGCATCTGACTTGCTCCTCTAGGAAGGGCAGTCTGTGGCTCTTTGGATCCTGTGAGACCCCAATTCCAACCAGCCCCAGCCAGCATGCCTGATGGTCAGGGATGATGGAAGCTGCAATCCAGCAACACCTGGAGGGCCACATGTTCCCCTACCCTCCTCTAGAGAAACTGCATTTTTCATTTCCCCGTGGATCACAACCATCCTTTGATAGCCAATCACCCCTCTCCCTGCCTCTTACAGGGATTGGGTGGGGAAGGTCAAGAAGGGCTGGAGCCAAATTGCCAGTGAAATGTAATTGTTGCCTCTCTTTTCTTTTGTGTGTCAGGAAGTGCGGTTAGGTCCTAATGAGGAAAGGTTTGTGCTAGAAGGCCTTACTCGAGGAACCAAATACACCATACATATCATGGCCTTTAAGGGAGACCGCTGGAGTCGAAAAACAGCCACCACCTTTTCTACAGGTAGGCTTTGGGGACTGCAGTAAAATTTCCTCGACCTGTTGTCCAGGATGGTGCTTGCCTTCAAAACAGGTCACGTGGCGTTGCCAGATGAATCTGTGTTGATCTTCTGAGGATTTTTTTTATATTATGAAGGCTTGGGAAGAGGCCAGGAGTTGAAGGATTAGGTCAGTGTGGTCTTTGGACCTGAAATTTCAGGATTTTAGCCGCCTTCTCAGGGTCTCCAGGGGAAGAAGTAATTTGCACCACACGGAATCTTAGTAGGAAAATATGTGACAGAAAACCATAATCACAAATCATACACATTCATTTTTATAACCAAGTATTTGATGATGTCATCAGGAGCAGAATGGAACGCAAATTGAGCTCAGATTAAACTTAATATAGTTTTGTTTGCCAAACCCAATACCGAATTGAGCTGAGGGAATGTTGCCATCACCATCTAACATGTATTTTTGCTTTGAGAGGTTGAACCCCTGTTTCTGGTGATCTGAGAAGTATTATGGGTGTATTTAAAAGAATCCTGAGATCAATATCTTAACAGTCTATTCTGAAGACATTCTAAATTTGATGATTTTGCATCTCAGATTTGAATAGTAATAGTGGAATAAGTTTTAACAGGTCAGGAACTGGCAGCACTTTCAGATCTTACATAGTAAATATGCCAGAATTTCAAAGTACCACATACTTGTTGTCCAGTTTTTAATTTTCCGTAATGTAGATGAGACTGCTGACCCCCTTAACCGGAAAATAAACTCAGTTATGAGGTTGATCATCAAGACCAGTTAGGAAGAGCTCATCTGTGGTGAGCAAGAACAACTTTGGTTTTAGCTTATACCTGAGACATTTTGTGGCAAAACGCATTCAAGGGTGCGAACTACGGGTATCTGTGAAGCCTCAACAGGGAATGAGATGGGAGAATCTTACCATCAGCTCAGAGAAGCATAAATAGCTTTCTATCCCTGACCATAACCAGAAAGTAGGGACCCTGTTTTCATCCAGATGTTTACATCATTATTAAATAAGTTTAAAAGGTGAGGCTCTGGTATAAAACCTTGTTTGATGCTACTAGATTTGGGAATACAGTGGAAGAAGAGTTCAGTGTGATGAAATCTTACATTCAGACTGGTATTTGAATATGACATCCTTACACAAAATGGCAAGAGGTTTGGGCGTTTGATAATTTGTTGAACAATGTGTGCTGATGGAGCCAAAGGCAACGTTAAAGTTGACAAAGGCTACAAACAAATCCATTTTTCAAAATGTTGGCATACTTAAGAATTAAGTGGGCAAGCACAAAACAATTGTCTAATAACAACAAGTAGACAGCTTTAAAGCTGGATTGTTCAGCCATTACCTTATGCGGGAAAACCCCTTCTTCGAACTTAAACAGGAGTGTTTTCCATGTAGATTTACTATAATATCTATCCATTGATTTGGTCTTTGTGAGTTCATGACTCAAGTGAGATTTGAAGTGGGAGCTCACAAGTCATGCTGGGTTATCTGCTACACTGAATCAACACAGAAAGATATATGGACAAACCCATCAGGGTCACAGGCCTACTGTTTATTTGAAAGGAACAATTGGATTCTCCATCCTTCATTTGCTCCCTGAGAAGCATATACAGTAATCTGAAAGACTGACAGTGGGAAAAACAGTAAGAGAGAAGGAAAGACAAAGGTTTGGAGAGATGGCTATAAGGAAACACAGCTAGATATAAATGCTGTGCAATCCTATGCATGTCTTCTCAGAAGTAAATCCTATTGCATTCCATGGGACTTGCTCCCAGGTAAGTGCTGGAAGTGACACAATGCTGCTCAATTTGCACTGCAGGCTGATGTAACTGCATGGGAGAGAGCAGACAGAGAGAGGAAACTCCAGACTTTTATTTAAGTTTTTTATTATTATTAAAGATTTTCTTGGCTGTCCTCCTTTTGTTGACCTTCCTTCAGACTGATAATCTTTAGGGTTGGTAGTTTCCCTTCCTACTCAGCTTCCTTCTCCTTCATGCTTCCCTGATGACAGCAGACATACTTTGAGCTCTCCCTCTACAGGTGCAAAAGTCTCCATTGTAGGTACCTTAGATGGAACTAGAGATATTTTCCGCCGAGCATGCATTTCTGGTGACAAATATTAGATTTCTTATTTTCCTAAACTCATTATGTCTGTGTGATTGTGTGCTCCTCCAGCAGGGATTCTATATCCAATTCAGTTTCTGCTGGGTGTTCCACACAAATGCTAACAGTAAGCCTTTGGTTTATGGAACTGTATTTGATCATGTTCAATCATGCCTCCCTTTGGGTCTCTCCCTGCCTTCCGCCCTTCGTGGTCTGTGCAGGATAGGGGATAGATTTATTTGGCCTAATCTTGCTCTTTCCATCACAAACTGAAGTGCAGCTATCAATTGAAATTTGTGGTTCTCCAAATTTTGCAAAGCAGTCGTCAAAACAAAAAACCGTATATAAAAAAAACAGGGAGAGTGCACAAAAATGCACACATTAGTGAAAATGATGTATAAAATGCATTTGATTAAGCTGTGTGCAAAATGTGCATTAGGAGGAAGGCACAGAAAATGCATGTGAACTTGCATACAATTCCCCCCTCCCCAACATTTTTGCAAACTGATGCAGAAAGGGAGCAAACTGAACATAAGAATGGAAAGCTGGAAAATCTAGAGAAACGGTTGCCTTGGCCTCCTTTATATTGCAGTGCTGTACAAATATTCCTTGTTTTTCATCTTTCTTTTTGAACGTATTCACTTGGCTTTCCCCCTCCTTTGCTCCTGCAGTCAGTTTGCACTATCCCTTCCCTGCGGACTGCAGCCAGACCCAGGAAAACGGACTCTCTGCCAGCGGCATGTACACCATCTACCTGAACGGTGATGTCAACAGACCCCTGCAGGTGTACTGTGACATGGCCACTGATGGAGGTGGATGGATCGTGAGTTCCGCTCTTAAACAGCTCTATTTTCAATCCTTTCACAAAGCACTCAGGCGATAGATTTGGCACTTTTCACCAAGGGGAATGATGCAGCATACTATCACTTGGTGGTCATATTGCAACCAACCACACCAAAAGCATACTTGCCTCTGCAGGACATGCACCAAAATTCAGACAGTATTGTGGGGGATGAGGTGAGTAGCAGCACACAGGTCAAAGCACAAACCCCACAGTTAGGTGTGCCCTGGAAAGTTAGGTAGGGTCTTCATATGCTTCAAAAAGCCTACCTTGGAGTTTCCTTGTTAGGGGTGAGTGGGTGTCCTGCATGGCCTTCCTGTTCTGGCTTGTGGGCTGGTTCTGCCCCTTGGTTTCCTTTTCCTGCATTATCATTTAACCAGGAGAATTTCTAATTTGGGAACTGGTTTCTCCATGCTGTTTACTTTGTCCTCTCTCCCCTCCCTGCCTTTATTTCATGTACACAATGGTTAAAACTCTGCACAAAAAGGAATATTGGTGGGATAAGGAGTTCCTTTTCCTCCTGTGATTTAATCAATAACCACATGTGCTTGAGCTCATTGATAACCTGTTGAAGTGGGGAGAGAGAGGAGAACCAAAAGCTGCATAGGTGCCATGGAAATAAAGAAAGAAAGAAAGAAAGAAAGAGAGAGAGAGAGAGAGAGAGAGAGAGAGATAGAAATACTTTATTGTCACTGTACCACTTGTTTACAGTGAGATTAAACAAGCCCCCCTCCCCCCCACAATCTCTCAGTCCTTATTACACTCTGTGTGCTTTCCTACGACCACCAGCCCCAAACGTCAGCTGCAATGTTGCTGTCTTCCATTCAGCAACCTCACGGCCCATGGGTAGAAACTGTTCTTTAATCTGTTTGTGCAGCTTATCATGCTTCTATATCTCCTGCCCGAGGGCAGGAGATTTAAAAGGTGCTGGCCAGGGTGTGAGTCATCCCTGAGAATGTTCCTCACTCTTCTGAGGCAACAGTCTCCCGCGATAACATCTAGCGGACTCAGGGGACAGCCCACGATATCGTGTGCTGTCTTCACCACCCTCCGTAGGGTCTCTGTCCATGGCTGTCAAACCAGCACACCACACCATAATGCAGTATGAGAGAACATTTTATATTGTGGACCAATAGACGGAAATCATCAGTTGCTGTCCAACCTTGGTCTTTCGCAAGACCCTAAGGAAATGAAGTCTCTCTTGGGCCTTCCTAACCACCTGGGCTGTATTGACCTTCCAAGTTAGGTCTTCACTAGGGATGGACTCCCAAGTATTTAAAGGAAGTGACTCTCTCCACACAGCCCCCCCAATATACAACGGGGCTAGCTCCCCTCTCTTCCTCCGAAAGTCCAAAACCATCTCCTTTGTCTTGCCAATATTTAGGTAAAGAAAGAAAGAAAGAAAGAACAGTGGATCACTAAAGCATTGGTGTTACAAAATAGAGATATTCAGATGGGGAGAATTCTATAATTCATGGTCAAATTACGTTGGTCTCATCAGGTTAGGTATTTCTTATTGTGCCTATTGTTTGAGCCTTCTTATCTTCAGTTTCCATCTATCATCCTATCATTGGTGTCCTGTGTTCAGGGGACCAGACCTATCTCTTGGTTTTTGTTTGCTTTTGCAGGTGTTTCAGAGACGGAACACAGGGCAGCTGGACTTCTTTAAGCGCTGGAGGAATTACGTTGAAGGCTTTGGAGACCCTGCTGGGGAATTTTGGCTTGGTACTGTATCTGCATTCTGTATGTGACCAGGGAAGAAGGCTGCCACATGTTTTGTAAAAAGTGTCGCTGCTTTTGCACTGGCCTGTGCTATGGCTAAGTGAGCTCAGTGGCTTAGGGTGGGCAGGTCGAGAGGGGCTGTGGCCCCGGGTGCAAGATTTGTAGGGGCTCAACTGCCAGTATTGCCAACTAGCTGCACTGGAGAAGATGCACAAGGGAGGGAGTGGGAAGGAAAGGAACTATGTACAAAAAGGACGGGGGAGTCTCTTTCTCAATGCTTCCCCCCTCTCTTTCTCTCTCTCTTTCTCTCTTTCTTTGCTTGCAATTTCCAGATGCTGCTGCCGACACCCCCAAAAGTCCTTCTCCCCCGGGAGCTTGTGGGTGGGTGGGTACACTGCCATTGCTCGCTCAGTTCACCAAGGCAGTGCCAAGCGGCAGAAGCCTGTCGTGCTGGAGGGCTCTTTGAGCTGCTCCCTTCTCTCCCTTTGCATACAAATCAGTTGCCAGGAGCTGAGCGGGTAGAGTAGAGGTGGCACCCTCCCTCAATGGCAAGGAAGGGCAAAAGGAGGGAGAGCAGAGATTGGAGAGGAGGGAGGACTCCAAGCAGGGAACTGGGGGCGGTCTTCAAAGTTTTCTCTCCCCCCCCCCGGCCAGCCCTGTCTCTTACCAAAGGAGAGCACACACTTCTGATGAGTCCCCCGCAAGAGCTGTGGCTGAGCTGCCATTGCCACCTTTACCTGTGTCCCCACTGCCTCCAAGCTACCTTGCCTCATCACTCATGTCAAGCTGGCTATCAGACTGCCCTAGCCTGCCAGCTTGCGCTTGGCTCAGGCTGGCGGAGCGGGTGCAGGAAGCAGCCCCCCAGGCAGCAGGAAAGGTGAAGGCGCTGGAGGAATTACGTTGAAGGCTTTGGAGACCCTGCAGGGGAATTTTGGCTTGGTACTGTATCTGCATTCTGTATCTGCCTGCGAAGAGCTCTCGGTATGCAAAAACAATGGGTGGCGTACAGCTAAGTTTACTTTAGACATACTGAAATTTATAGACCTAGCTTTGTCAGGAAAACTTCCTGGCCTTGTTGCCTGGAAATATTTCTTACTGGCCACAGACAATTGGAACCGTGGTTGTCTGCAAACTTACTCTGAATTGTTTCTTTCAGGCCTTGAAAAGCTGCACCAGCTCACCAGTAGCGCCCCCGTCCCCTATGAACTGAGGGTGGATTTACGAACCCACAATGAGTCTGCCTATGCTGTCTACGACCTCTTCCAGGTGGGCTCCAGCAGAGATCGATACAGGCTCTCCGTGGGGAAGTACAGAGGCACCGCTGGTAAGGGAAACGTTATTTGGCTTGCAGTATCATGTGTTGACACTGGATACAGAAGCAGTGAGACAGACACCCTTCACTGGGTGGAGCTAACTAACTTGTCAGGTGTTAAAATGGCCAGAATCTAAATAGTTTATGTACTGACCTGGTGCTCTCCTGCTCTTCTGGGCCACAGCACTCATTGGCCACAGCCAGCACATGGGGCTGTAGTCCAAAAAAGCTGGAGGGCACCAGGTTGGGGAAGGCTGGTTTAACAGTTTCTTTGCAATTCTTCCCCATGAAATCATTTTATGACCCATGTACAAAGAGAGAGATATGCAGTTGTGGTTTTATAGATGAAGCAATATATTGTACTATATATGTAAGTGGGAGTATGTGTAAAGAGACAATACTAGCACAGGCAACATAAATTTTATGCATACATTGAGTATGACCCTGGCACTTAAGGAGCCAGTATTATTTTTGCATTACCCTTCCAACCAAAATCATTATTCCCTTTAGTAGGTGCTATAGCATATTGACAGAAAAGCATATTTGCCCCCCTTCTCAATACTCCAGTCGTTTGTTGACTTCATCAGTGTAGTGATTTTTCAGCTTCCCAAAAGCCACTCCTCTGCCAGAAGGGATACCTTTTGATGCTTCAGTGGTAGGTGCTATGAAGAGATTGATTGCTAGCTATTTATTTGCTTCATTATTAGTTACTCCTTTAACTGTGCAGTCTGAGGTCTGCCTACTCAGAAGTATGCCCAGCTCAGAAGAACAAAAGGTGCCATTACAGAATCCTGCAGGAGAAAATTCCCTATAATACTTTTAATAATTTACTTGCAGGATTACTAGCAGTGAATAAAGTCCACTATGAGATGACTACATTTCCAATATCCCTCTAAGCTGCACATTTTCGTAGGAGAAGCCGATGCTGATACGAATCTTGCATAGTTGGCATTTGTGTCCTCTCCTTTTAGCAGTAGTTGTGTATCTTCATGTTGGCCCTTGAGAAAAGTTCCCTTGTGTTTCTGATTCCTCTAGGCAGGCTTTCGCAGCTCTGATTTCAGGTACCAAGGTGCACTCGGGTGTTAATGAAGCCAGGACCCCCGTAGTCCTAATGCTGCCTTTCTCCCCCCAATTCAGGGGATGCCATGACTTACCACAATGGCTGGAAATTTACCACCTGGGACAGGGACAGCGACATCGCTCTCAGCAACTGCGCAATCACACATCATGGTGGCTGGTGGTACAAGAACTGCCACTTGGCCAATCTGAATGGGAAATATGGTGAAGACAAGCACAGCGAGGTGAGTCCTAGGCACTCTGCCCAGCATATGTGGAAAACCTTTAGCCCTTCAAAAGCTGCAGAACCACAACTCCCATCATCCTTGGCCACTGGCCATGCTGGCTGGCGCTGATGGTAGTTGTAGTCAGCAACACCTGGAAGGCCACAGGTTCACACCTGCTGTATGGTTCTCCTTTTATAAATCAGGTGTGTGATTTTTTTTCAAGTGCCTACTAAAGTTCTGGCAACATGAGGCACTTCCCTGCAGTTGTCATTAAAAGTTTGGAACCGCCTTACCTGTCTCACAAATGGAATGGGAACCCTTTCTATTCTGCCTTCTCTTAACTCTGAATTTATATCAGGAGTTGTTATTCCTTGGGGTGCAATGTTTGATTTGTTTTTTTTCATTGGATTCATCCATGAAAACATTTTTACGCATGTCTACTGAAATGTGAGCCCCACTGACACCTATTCCCAGGTACGGGTGTATATAGGATTGCAGTACAGTAGTAGGTTTTCTCATGCAGTTGTTAGGAAAATCTGAAAACTGAAAATCTCACAACTTAATCAGACTCCCCCTGCCCCAGAATATGTCAGGAAATGGCTGATGAGGTCTGGAACAATGAGCCTGAAAGATGGGAAGGTGAGTCCTTGTGTTCTTTTGCTGCATTTCTGCTGAAAAGCACATTGCAGCAGATTTATGGAGAAAGAGGTGCCACAGAGCAGTGCAGTACCTTAGTGGTTCAGAGACAACTATGACTCAGGAAAGGCTCTTCCTCCCCAGGTTGAATCTCACAGCCAGCTGGTAGCCTTTGGCAAGCTCTTCCTGCACAAAGAATAAGAGGCTAATAATATTGACCTACCTTGCTAGGTTACAAGACAGTGTGTGTGAAATCCTTTGATCACTCAGAATTACTATGCTCAAAAGTATTGCACACTTTTCTTCCTCCTCCTCTTTCCACCCTTCCTCATACAGAGACAAGAATAGCTAACAACATTCATAAAATGCAACATAAAAGTGAAATTAAAACCACAATTCACAGTAATACATGATAACAATAGGATATGACCCCAGTGTTGAAGCCGGAAACGTTTTAGACAGTTAGACAAACAGAGGTTCTCCACCTGTGCTCTGAAGACCTGCAAAAATAAGCTGATGCCTAATATAATTTGGGGGCACTCTGATCTGTACCGGGAGAGAGTTTCATACGTAGATGGGGTACATGGCAGTTTATCAACACCTATTGAAAGGTTTGAGGACTGGATCTAATCCGTGAGGTTGTTATAGGCCATAACAGTAAGTGAAAAATAATGTGGTTGAAATGGTATTATTTCTACTATAAACATGGGCAGGAGTTTTATTTTTTGCCCACAGATTCAAGAAGTTTCTTTGGAATGCAAAAGATCCCAGGTGTTTCCAGTTAAGAGCTGGAAAAGATTCTTGTTTGAAGCCCCAGAGAACCACAGCCAGGCAGTCGACAGGGTCAGGCCAGTGGTCTGACTTGGTATAGCTCAGGGCAGTGCCCCTTTTTCCTATGTGATGCTTGATTACCTATTTTTCTCTTTCCAGGGAATTAACTGGGAGCCATGGAAAGGCCACCTGTTCTCCATCCCTTACACTGAGATGAAGCTCCGCCCACGCTCTCGAAGCTTTGAGCCAATCTTGGGGAGAAAAAGAAGATCTCTAGCAGTGAAGGAGCCCAGGGTTTAAAATGGATGAAATGTGGTGCTTGTCAAGTGAAGCATGGCAATGCATTACTGTATCATGTAACCATTTAACCTTGGGTTGCTTATTTTAGTACATTTATAATCACATACAAATGGTTACAGGCTTCCTCAGAAGAATTATCTGGTTTAATTGGTTGGGATCAGCACAGAACCTGCGCTGCACTCCGAGTGCAATTTGAAAAGAACAGGCATCCCCAAACTGCGACCCTCCAGATGTTTTGGCCTACAACTCCCATGATCCCTAGCTAACAGGACCAGTGGTTGGGGAAGATGGGAACTGTAGTCCAAAACATCTGGAGGGCCGAAGTTTGGGGATGCCTGGAAAAGAATAAGGTCGGAGACTAAGGGCTGGTTTAGAATTCTTCTTCTTGTGGAGGGCCATGTCTATTGACGCTCCCTCTGCTTGTAGTGGCCTCTGGTTCTGACAGCTACCATGGATCAGGAGGGCCCATTTCAGCCCTCCAATTTTTCCATGTTCTTGACAAGGAAGGGGCTTCTTGCCATCCAGCTTCCTTGCCGGAGAAAACAAAGAAGTCACCACACCATCTCTTTTCTTTCTTTCTCCTCTCTCTCTCTCGGGTGGCTTTGCTTATTCTGCTCAACAAGGGCCTGATTGGGGGTCTGCTGTGCTATGATTTCTGAGATGTAGCTTTGCAAAACCCAAGGTGCTAATTCAACATATTTTCCTATCCATGGTGTTTCCTACAAGACAATTGTCAGGTCACCAAAATCCAACCGTATCAAACTCTCAAGCGCTGCTGAGAATGATGCGGTTGTATCTCAAAGATGCCTTTCTTACACAAAACACGACCTTTCTAGCTTTCTATTTGCCCTTTTTCAGGGCCGACCCCGTCCATGAGGCAAGAGGAGGCAAGTGCCTCAAGCGGCAAAAGACCATGAGGTGGGGCCCCCACCCTGCCGCCAGAAAAGTGGCGCCACCAGCAGCAGCACTGGTTTCTGGCGAGATCTAACCAAATCTCACATGATCTGACTGAAATATTGCAAGATCTCACAGAGCATGTGAGATCTCACTGGAAACCAGAACTGCTGCACAACGCAGATGAGGCAGGCTTCAGCGGGTTTCTGTTTCGCCCCTGTCCGTTCTTGTTCTTTGGCTCTATTCCATCCCCTTTTCTCCCACCCTCTTTTCACTTGAGAAATTGTTTCTCTAGTAAGTCACGAAACAGTACCATTTCATACTCCTGTACAAGTGTTCCTCCATGTCCTCCTGCCCCAAACGCCTTGCGAAGGGGGAACACTCCTCTCAGACATGTACAGTGCTGTCAACTTTCCCATTTTTTGGAGGGAAATTCCCTTATTCAGTGCCCTTACTTTCATATCCGGGAGTTGACAGCACAATAGGATTTCCTTATCTTCAAATCCGGAGGTTGACAGCCATGGACATGTAGTTTTCTATGTGCAGATATTGTGCTGTGGAGAAGCATGCAGTCATTTTAAGCCTGTCTGCAGCCTGAAGTGACTCAGCCCTGACAGAAGTTTGCCAAGCCATGTGTAAAACTTTAGTTATAGCACCACCTAATGTTGATTTCAAGTATGACTAAAAAGGGGCTTATACTGTTGTATCAAAATAAAAAAATTCCTTCCAGCAGCACCTTAGAGACCAACTAAGTTTGTCATTGGTATGAGCTTTCATGTGCATGCACACTTCTTCAATGACAAGCTTGGTCTCTAAGGTGCTGCTGGAAGGATTTTTATTATTTTATTTTGTTTCGACTACGTCAGACCAACAGGGCTACCTACTGGTATCTAATGTTGTATACTGTATATGCTTTACTAGGGTGTGTGCTGCTCACGAACACCCTCCTGCCATTCCCCTCACATTCACCCCCTCCAGCTTTCCCAAGGTTTGTAATCTTTAGTGGTTATATTGGTTCCAAGTCGCACTGAAAGCAAATGTGGGTCAATAATTAGATTTCTATCTAGTGGCCTGGTTTTAAATCCCAACTGAGCCTGGAGTACAGAGGAGAGTCTTGGACAAGTGTTTCTCAACTTCCAGTTTAAAAATGGTTATCAGATTTTGGGAGAATGAATAACTACAAAAACTGTTATAAAAACACTTTAAATAACAAATACTGAGAAGTCCAGGAGACACAAATTTCACTAAAACTATACAGGGTCCCAAGTATCTAACTTGTTGGTTTTTTGTTTTTAAATAACTCTTTACAGACAGAAACATAAATAGCTTAGTTTAAAGAAAGCTTTAAATTCTGCTGTAATCAAGTTAGTACCTGTCTTGTTTGCTTCTGCATTCTGCTCAAATTTTATTTTTGACCACTATGTCTAATTACTTATGCTTGTTAGAAAAAATGCATTTCTATACGATTGCCAATTTTGATACTGTGGATCTTGAAATATTTCAGAAATATTTCACGTTGTTTAGCAAAGTTTATAATTTAGCCACAGACTGTAATCCTGGGAAGATCCTTATTACTTATAAATAAAGATTTTTAAAAATCATATTCTTAGAGTTCTTTATGAAATCCAATCTACACAGAACATAAAAAGGAGCACACATCTAGTTGAAGCCGGTGTACCTGGTGAACTTACATGGTTTCTCGAATCTGAAAGGCACCCAACTCAGTTGGCCGGTGTCCGCCCACATGCTCTGTTTTGACAAAACATTTTACACTTTAGAGCAGGCACCCCCAAACTTCGGCCCTCCAGATGTTTTGGGCTACAATTCCCATCATCCCTGACCACTGGTCCTCTTAGCTAGGGATCATGGGAGTTGTAGGCCAAAACATCTGGAGGGCCGCAGTTGGGGGATGCCTGCTTTAGAGTAATACCTGTAAGATAAGCTAAGAGAAGATGATCTGTAACAGCAAGTAGACCAATTTGACCCGGGCGCAGGGGTTGCTGCAGCAAATCAAGAATCGCACATTGTGGTTGTGATGTTGCACTGATGTGATGATTTGTGACTATGCCAGTGTGCTAGGCACGGCCACACCTGAGCATTTGTGCCGTAAGGGCGAGGAGGAGGAGGAGGAGGAGGAGGAGGAAGGCAGGCACAGACATCAAGGCTTGCTTCAGTCACACTGTCCCCTCCCTTGCCTGACAACTTTACAAGTTGTACCATCTGCTTTAGTCCTTTAAAACGGTGAACCGCCTTGGGTGCCTTAGTACAAAAGCGGTATATAAGTGCAATTGACCAGTTGCTAAGCTTTTCCAAAGCACAGGAATTGGTTGCATGACAGGGATGATTCGGAAGATTTAGTGGTTGCAGTCTTCCACCCACCAATATATTGGTAATAAACCATTGGAATGATTGCTGCCAGAATGGAAAGAATTATCTTATTGACTAAATTAATTGACTCACTGCTTACATTTATGTAGCTACATATCCAAAATCTCTGTATCTGTGCTTTTTTTTGTGAGGTAACACAATGGAAGCAAGTATGGAAAACCACTCTTAATAAGAAGCTAGGCCATCTGTAGTATTTTTTCATTTACTGTGACAGAAATGGCACCACAGCAGTCTCAAAAAGTTAAACAGCTATGTCCTTAACTCCATCACTCAATTTAAGTTGACCCCCCACTTAACTAAGGTTCAGCAGCAAGGGCCTTCTGGCAATTCCCTCACTGCGAGAAGGGAAGTTACAGGGAACCAAGCAAAGGGCCTTCTCGGTAGTGGCGCCCTCCCCGTGGAACACCCTCCCTTCAGACATCAAACAGATAAACAATTATACAACCTTCCATAGGCAGCTGAAGGCAACCCTGTGTCGGGAAGCTTTTAATGTCTGGTGTACTGTGTGTTCTTTTATATTATGTTGACAGCCACCCAGAGTACTTGGGCAACTAGATTGGGGGTGGGGGTGTTACTAGTAATGAATAAGGCTATAAAATGCACAAGAGAATGTCTCATTGAATTCAGTTGGAATTACTCCTGAGTAATTGTTTAGGCTTCTGCTTCATTGCTTGCTTAGCCAGGCAGTCCCACTTGTAGGTACAACAGCTGACTAACAAGAACTAGGCAGGCCTGTACCACTTGCCTTACCAAATAAAAGCTACAAATTCTCTCTCTCTCTCTCTCTCTCTCTGTGTGTGTGTGTGTGTGTGTGAAGCACCCAGCACACAACACAACAACTGGGTGTTATGCTTGGTAGGTTATAATTTGTGCAGGCCTGAATCTGTGGACGAGAGCTTTTGTGATTGTCCTCAGATTTCAGCAAAGAAAAGAGAAGCATTTCAGCTCCCTTTTCATCTCTGTGCAAACCGCTTCCCTGCGGCCAGTAAAATAATAATTTTCTTTTCTCTCCCACCCAGTAAATGAGAAGTAGAGGCTGAGACACAATAAATAATCAGGTTAGTTTCATTTAAATAAATTTATTTTTTAAATAAAAGGCTTGTTGGGTTGGGTGCTTTTTTTGTTTTTTGTTTTGCATGTGTGCATAAACTGTGCAATATAAGGACAACCTTGGAATGCATATACAAAAACAAGGCACAGGACAAGTATTGATGAAAGAAAGGCAGTTAGTCACACCACTGCCTAAGCCTGGGGGTATCTAAAAATACACCAGCAATTGCCTTGTCAGAGAATTCATTAGCATTCCATCTACAGATGACCTGGAATGTTGGCCCAAGTTGAAATTTCTCCCAAATTCCTGGATGTGCTGATGGGTATGAAGCCCTCATAGAAACGAGTTTCATAGCTCTATCCCATTTACGTTTACACAGAAGCAGGTCCTACCGTATCCAGGGGGGTTTGCTCTTAGGCGACAGCCAGTAACTCCAGGGAGTTAGATATGGGCTTGAGGGAGGCTCTGATCTGCTGTGTGGAACCTGGGAAGAAACTCTGTCCAGGATCAGAAAGGAAAGGAAGCTTTGGGATGAAGACGGAAATGGAGACACCACTTCTAAAGCTGAGGAAGGGACGGAGGTGCTGAACCTCACTGCCTAGAAATCCTGCTCAAGGCAGGATTTAACCAGACTCGTGAGACTGTGGGCAAGAAACCTAAAACCCATTGAAGCGTTGAAATTCTTGGTTATATGGAATTCTGTGGCAACAATAGTACACAAAGCCCTAATTATAGCCTTTGGGGCAGATATTGTGGCGGATTTGTGAAATCTGGCATCAGAGTTAGGGGACTCTTGTCAGGGCGAAGGTCCACCCAATTCAACATCCGTTTCCAACAGTGGAGAAGCAAGGTGCTTCCAGGAAGCCCACAGGCAAGGGGTTAAGGTTGCTGCCTTCTCTCATTATTTGTCTCCCGGCATGTGGTACAATGACTTGCACTACCTTGAAACCTAGAATATCTCTTAGGCCGGCGTTTCTCAAACCTGGTTCCCCACTGTTGTTGGACTATTCTCTCTGACCACTGACCCTGCTGGCCGGTGATGATGGGAGTTGTAGCGCAACAAGAGTGGAGACCCAATTTGAGAAACTGAGGGGGAAAGCCACTGATGGCCTTGTCCCGCCCCACTAATCCCCTCTTAAAGCCATCTAAGCCAGTGCCCATATAACACCTTTCGAAGAAGTCCTCTGTCCCTGTGGGTAGGCATATGGTGACAGTGCTGGTTTATAAGTACATAAGTTTGTCAGGACATAGTTTGCTAGTGCTAGTCCAAGGCTTGTTTAAGAGTCACAGATACCTGTTCCTTAACTGCAAAAAGGGCTGGCAAGTCTGTTCAAGCAAGTCGTTCTATACACATTGGACTAGTATGTCTGTTGGCATGGCTGTTGGCTCATGCCACCTGTTTGTGATCAGCAGTGTGCATGTAAATGTGTGCCCAGCTGAAGACTCCCCAGATCACCCCGGTGATGGGCCAAGATAGCTTCTTCAATCCAAACACCTTTATAAAAAGGAAAAGGGAGGAAAAAGATGAAAATCAGTGCTTAAAGGGGAGGGAGCCAGCATGATTTGTCCTCAGTCTTAGGCTATGTGGCCCAAAGTGCAATGTGAAACCTTTAACAGAAGGGGTGTGTGTGTGTGTGTGAACATGCACAAGCTCCTGTCCATCCCTCCCTTTCTCTAGGCCAGCAGCGATGGCCTCTTTTCCAGCACGAGCGCTTTGGGCTGTGCAGAAATCCACAGGTCCTCTTCCTTCTTTCTCCTCCTCAACTTCTTTCTCCTCTTCTCACTCGTGCTGTAGCTCCCGCTGTCCTTCCTCCGACCGCCGCAGAAACAGCAGTGGCAACAGACAAAGATGCTGAGCAGGAGCACGAGGGTGGGCAGCCCCAGAAGCACAGCCAGGCAGACGGTGTTGTAGACCCCCTCCTGGTGTTTGGAGAGGATGAAAGTCCAGATGGAGTGGAAAAACTGACTGATCTGCTCCATGGCTGGAGGACGGGTGGGTGGGCTGTTAGGCCACTCCTCTCGCCTGCTGGGTCCCCGTCTGCTGCCCAGAGCACATGGGTCTTGTGTGCCAATTCCTCTCACCAGCCCCTACACAGGTGGAAGATGAAAGGTAAAGCAAGGCTGCCATCGGGTATCCCCTTCAGGTATTAGCCAAAGATCTCTGCTGGTAAGGCTATTATGACACTCCACAGCTTTAAGAGAGTCAAGGTGGCATATATGGCTCTCCCACTTTCATTTTATTCTCACAACAAGCCTCTGAGGTGGGTTGGCTGGGAGACAGTGACTGACTCAAGATCACCCAGTGGAGCCTTCAGATGTTGGATTTCCATAACCCTTGAGCCATAAACTAGGGAGGGTGGGAGATGTAGCTGAATGACATGGGGGGGGGGAGGTTTAAAGCAGGCATTTCGTGCAGGTCCAGTATACCCGAAGAAGCGTCTCCACCCCCATCGTTCTGCCCGGACACTGAGGTCCAATGCCGAGGGCCTTCTGGCCGTTCCCTCATTGCGAGAAGCCAAGTTACACGGAACCAGGCAGAGGGCCTTCTCGGTAGTGGCACCCGCCCTGTGGAACGTCCTCCCATCAGATGTCAAAGAGGAAAAAAAAACAGCTACCAGATTTTTAGAAGACATCTGAAGGCAGCCCTGTTTAGGGCATAGGTGCCAACTCCCAGATTGAAAAATCTGGGATCGGCAGCAGCGCTGCACCGGAAGTCGTGCTGCGGCCATCTTGGAACTGGGCTGAGTGGCATCGGAAGTTGCTTCTATGCATGCTCTGCCCATTTCCAAAATGGCCACAGTGCCGGAAGTCGCGCTGCGGCCATTTTGAAACTGGGCAGAGCAGCACCGGAAATCGCTTCTACACATGCTCTGCCCATTTCCAAAATGGCCACAGCGCCAGAAATCGCTTCTGCGCATGTCCAGAGACTCCAGACATGCGCAGAAGGAGACTCCCTGGGCCGGTAAGAATCCGGGGGATTTACGGGGTTTTTAAAAATCCGGGCTGTCAGCGGGAAATGGCTGGAAAAACGGGGTTTTCCCAGGGAATACAGGAGACTTGGCAGCTATGGTTTAGGGAAGCTTTTAATGTTTAACAGATTATTGTATTTTAATGTTCTGATAGATTCCGCCCAGAGATTCACCTCACCTCACAAAAGGCGAAATGCCACCTGCTTTTCATTATTATTATTTTATTGTTCATTCCAGTTCTATACTGCTTTATATTTTTAGGGAGGGGAATAACAAAGCAGTTTAGAGCTTACATTAAAATGTTAAATGAAACATTCCAAAATAAAACATTGCGGAAGAAAATAAAATATAAAAATAATATCCTGTGAATGATGCCACAAAATGGGGGTAACGATTTACCACATGTAGGTATAATTGGAGTCAACCCCCCCCCATTTTGAAACTAGCTTCTCAAGTGTGACTTGTTTTGTTTCCAAAAGGCTGAATGGACTTTTTTTTCCAGCTAAATGTGTATTTGTGCCTCTCTCTCCCCCCTTTTCCTTTAAAAGGCAGTATAAAATCCAAATACCTTGAGAAATTGCTTCAGGGAGGGGTGGAGGGGGGATGCCAGCAGAGGCTTCCAAGCCAATCAGCACAGTGCACAGGTGTCTTCTGCAGTAAACATACAGAACCAAGTTTGATCTAGGAGAGAAGATTGCACATTTAAGCAAAATCTGCAATGGGCGCTTCGTCAAAAAGTTCAGTGCTCAAATTATATACATCTGCACCCCCACCTTCCCAGACTGATTCTGACTTGCTGTTGAAGGTTATCATGAACCACACAGAGCTTGACAATGCTTTGAGGAACAGCCCTAGGGAAAACAGCAGCAGCAGCAGCAACAACAGATGACATCAGAGGATGTCAAGGGGGCAAATACCTTTGGTATTTTTATTTGCACTTCCTGTGACCCTTGGCCTCAGGCTTAGTCACGTTCTCTTGGGCTTCCAGGACAACTGTCACCCCAGCTCTTATAATCAAAGCCTGTGGTCCAGCACCGAGGGCCTTCTGGCGGTTCCCTCGTTGCGAGAAGCCAAGTTGCAGGGAACTAGGCAGAGGGCCTTCTCGGTGGTGGCGCCTGCCCTGTGGAATGCCCTCTCAACAGATGTCAAAGAGGAAAACGACTACCAGACTTTTAGAAGACATCTGAAGGCAGCCCTGTTCAGGGAGGCTTTTAATGTTTAATAGATTACTGTGTTTTATTTTTCTGTTGGAAGCTGCCCAGAGTGGCTGGGGAAACCCAGCCAGATGGGCGGGGTATAAATAATAAATTATTTATTATTATTATTATTATTATTATTATTATTATTATTATTATTATTGTGCAGTTTTGCAACTTTTCATATGGTTCCTGTTTCTAAACGTACATCTGGTTTTTGCTATAGCCACAGCATATCAATGAATTTCTATGGAATAGGCTGTGAAGAGATAGGTCTGATTCTCATCTCCAGTACAAATACTAGGCATGTGGGTGCTTTTGGTGTGAGGTGTGTGTGTGTCATGGCTTTCTGTCTCCCCCCCCCACTTCCTACAACAAATCACATTGCCAACATGTAGGGTTCTCTGAAAGGACTTAGCAGAGTTCTTTCTGCAGCTGCAAATGCTGGGGCTGCTGTGGTAAAGAGGGAGGGAGGAATTAGGCAGCTAGGTGCTTAGCATCCTCCTACTGAACAAGTATCTAACACCCAATGAACTAGCTTTGCTTATTTTCAACAGGGATTTCACCTCATGAAAGCTCTCCTGCCTAAAGCTTCCCAGTGGCAAAGTTTCTATGTTGCTCTGGGGGTATAAGGTTGACCAGTTTTCTCTAGATCAGGGGTCAGCAAACTTTTTCAGCAGGGGGCTGGTCCACTGTCCCTCAGACCTTGTGGGGGGCCGGACTATATTTTGGGAAAAAATATGAATGAATTCCTATGCCCCACAAATAACCCAGACATGCATTTTAAATAAAAGAACACATTCTACTAATGTAAAAACATGCTGATTCCTGGACTGTTCGCGGGCCGGATTTAGAAGGCAACTGGGCCGCATCCAGCCCTCGGGCCTTAGTTTGGGGACCCCTACTCTAGATCCAACCTGGAGACATATGAAACACACAAACAATTGTATTGTTCGGACTTTTGGTGTGCCCACTGTGGTGGCTTTGCATTTGGTAGCCCAGAGCCCATACCCCTGCCTCTTTTCCTATCTGTTCCAGCCGTATGTATGTAAATACATGCACATTTGCACTATGGCAAGACTGCCTATACCAGGGGTCAGCAAACTTTTTCAGCAGGGGGCTGCTCCACAGACCTTGTTGGGGGTGTGTGTCGAAATATCTATCTATCTATCTATCTATCTATCTATCTATCTATCTATCTATCTATCTATCTATCTATCTATCTATATTGGGGGAGGGGGAGGGGAAATGAACGAATTCCTATGCCCCACAAATAACCCAGAGATGCATTTTAAATAAAAGGGCACAGTCTACTCATGTAAAAACATGCTGATTCCCGGACTGTCCGCCAGGCCGGATTGAGAAGGTAATTGGGCTGGATCCGGCCCCCGGTCCTTAGTTTGCCTACCCATGGCCTATACAACAATACCCTCATGGAAGACTAGTCTAGGATAGATAAGGTGGTGAAAGGATGAACAGAGACAAAATCGCAATGCAAATGTTTCTTGTGCCCAACAATTCAGAAACAGCACCTGAGCAATATATCTAAAGAAAGTGTCGAGCTTCTCAAAATGAACCAACCACACCACTATGATGCACCACACCATACAAGGTACATGAGCATCATGTCCAGCCCAATGCTTTGTTTTGGTGTAAAGCAGTCAAGCACAGCCAATATACAAATGGGTAAAGAAGCTGAGTTTCCACTATTTTTGTTTTAAGCAATCACTGTTTGGGAGAGATATGACCCTCTTGACTCTCCACTTCCTTTTTAAACTTTCCCCTAATTTTTAGATGTTTTCTTTAGAAGTCAAATGTGACCACGTGGGACTTTTTTGGCAGCTTAGCTTGGTGAAATTAGCACATTGCTCAGCCTACTGTCTGGTTTTCTACTGAACTTAAAATAGAACTTAAAAGAAACTGAAGCCTTAGCCAGTAAAGTTAATTCACACAAGACGTACTGAAGGTACACTCTTCTAGATGTCTACTTAGAACTGAGCCACACCGAGTTCAATGAAGCTTACTGCCAGGTAAGTATGCATAGGATTGCAGGCTAAAGTAACTTTTCCTGTTGCTAAGTTTGCTTGGGGCTCTTCTCAATTTAAAGGTGCTTTGCCCCTTTTAAAATTAGCTTTAGTTTGGGTTTCTCCTTTAAGATTGAACTGCAGTCAATCAAACCTTAACTGTTACGGCAGAAATAAACCCCTACAGGATAAGTTGCTACAGAATTACCTCTCTAGCAGGGGTAGCCAACTCCCAAGAGACTGCAATCTACTCACAGAGTTAAAAACAGGCAGTGATCTACTCCATTTTTTTGGGTTCAGGTTGTTGAGCTTTTTTAGGGAGGAAAGCCCATTTTTAGGGGTTCAGGTCAAAGTTGTTGAGCTTTTTTAGGGGAGTCAAAGTTGTCTTTGAGGGGAGCCAGTGATCTACCTGTTGGACATGCCTGGTCTATAGGATTCAGCTTCCAACTTTTCTTTGTGTGAGCTAAATAAAAACCTTCTCCTTGCAGAGATGATTAACTTGCCTGTCTGTTTTATTCCTCTATGCTTTCGTTGCCTTCAGCTTGCTTGCTTGCTTTTATTATCTTAAAGCTGTGCCACAATGCAGAAGGCACATCCCAGGCTTGGAGTAGCAAGAGAGAGGAGACACAACACCGCAAAAAGACCACACACAGTTGCATAAAATGTGCATATGCTAATCTATCCGTATAGATGCAAATTTAGGAAATTGGTTACTATCATTTCAGCCCAAATATTGTTGCATGCCACCCTAACCTCCAGGCAGGAAGAGCTTCCAGGGGTTCCAGACACTTACCCAGGGTTTGGTTTTCTCAGAATGAGAAACAGTAGAGACTGTGGTGTTTAGGTTTATTTACACATAGAGCCTACAATGGAGGAGCTCACAGCATTGACACCCCAAGAGGGTCTTGGGCTCAAGCCCTCTGGTTTTCACCTGCTCTAGAGGTGAGGCTTAATTTCTCAGCTACCATCACCTGGCCTGGGTGTATGTATGTCCCCCATGATCCACAGCTGGGCAAAAACAATCCACAGCTGGGCCATCTCCAAGAACTCAGGTTTGGAAGAAGGGTTAATTGCACAAGGCCACCTACAGCTCCTCGGCTACAATTCTTCCACATCTCCACTACAACAGTGTTTTAAGAACTTTGTTGAGGGGGGAAAAGAATACCCATGTCTGTTGGGTTAATAAATGCTGGTCATTTCTGAAGTGATGTGATCTGTGCGGCTTCTTTGTTGATGGAAAACAGGAAATATGCACATCGACAAACCATGCTTGTATAACTAATCTTCTATGAAGCTCTGTTAAGAAATTATATTATATTGTGTGGCTGGTCTAGACTGTTAAGCAACTTAATTATATCTTTATATTGAATTGTACTGACTTTCATTTTAATGATTATAGTAATTTAGTTCTTATACTACTTTTCTCCAGTATCATTTTTCTGCTATTTTCTCCAGGACTAAACTCAAGGCTCAGTGGTTCTGGCCATTGGTTCCCTTAGGTCCTGTTGACACCAATGGGACTTAGGTTAGTCATGGGCCAGACCAAGATATTTTGGCACCCGAGGCAAATGACAAAATGGTGTCAGATAGGAGAGCTCATTCCCCCCCCCCCCCAAACTGGCAACCAGTACATGGGTAGATGAGTCAAAAAAGCCTGGGACAAAAATTTTCACACCCCTCTAGCAGCTGTGGTGGCTCATTTATCAAAAGTAATGTATTTAGCATAAACTCTGCAAGTGTATACTCGCATTATGACCAAACTAACCCTCCTGGTGTATATTTTGCTCTAGGAGGCTTAGTTTGGTCAGAATTGAGTACACACTTGCCGAGTTAATGCTAAATACATTGCTTCCAGTAAATGAGCCGCCAGAGGACTGTGAAAATTTGTGTCCTGGGATTTTTAGACTCATCTTTCCATGTACCATCTGAAACCCAAGGGGCACGTTTGTTGCCAGATATGAAATATGTTGGCATTGTTTTCAGTTCTCCTATCCCACTCTGAAGATCTACATTCAGCACAAGGGGCCGGGGGGGGGGGGGGAGAGAGAAGAACAAATATCTACATTGGGATCCTGCTACTTGAAGCTGTCACCTCCCCTTGCCTCATTGTTGGGCCGGCTCTGCTAATGCCCCATTGACAGCAACAGAATTTAGGCATAACTAAATTTCTGTTGCTTGGAGCAAACGTTTTCTTATTTCAATCCTTCATACAACAGCTTTAGTTGGTGGATTATGCTGTATCACCAAACTAACTGAAACCACATCAGCGTCAGCTGAGAGCCCAATTTATTTATTGGTTGGCCTTATAGGATGTTATCTCCCTGTTCTGCAATTGGAAGCAATCTGGTGTTACTTGAGGTCACGGAGAGCTGCATGAATATCTAAATGGACAAAGGGAGCCTCATCACACCCTGCCAAGCCCCCACATGGCAGAGAGCCATGCGAGTTGCCTGAGGATGCTCAGGAAGTTTCAGGCATAGCCAAGAACGGAACCCCATTCTCTCCTTAATGTATTCTTTCCCTGAAGCACAACAGCCTCCTTCTCCTCTGACCTAAATAGACTCTTCAGCACCATCAGAAGGTGTCAACCCTCAAACACATGCATCCCAGCCCTTACTTCAGGTTTACGAGGCTTCCCTTTCTCTTGTCAACAGGGGACAGAGAATAATAAGACTTTAGAGTTGGAAGGGAACCTAAGGATCATCTAGTCCAGGCATCCCCAAACTGCGGCCCTCCAGATGTTTTGGCCTACAACTCCCATGATCCCTCGCTAACAGGACCAGTGGTTGGGAAAGATGGGAATTGTAGTCCAAAATATCTGGAGGGCCGAAGTTTGGGGATGCCTGATCTAGTCCAACCCGCTGCAATGCAGGAATGTGCAATTGTCCCATATGGGGACTGGACCTGCAATGTTGGTGTTATCAGCCCCATGGTCTAACCAGCTAAGCTACTGCGACTGTTGCTTGGAAGGTGAATTTTTCGAAAACCTTTCAAGAGAATATGAAGAACAATTATGTTAGTTTTTCCTTCTGATTTCCCTTCAGTTAATGTTTAACTATCAAAGCATGGCAGTGCGTGGCACTTTTGGAATGACGTGGCACCAGGGCCTATTTTTAATATCAATCAACTATAAATATTAGATTGCAAAGAGCTGGTGAGGGTACAATTCATAGTTTTAAAAAAGGTGATGGTTGGATGCAGATCCTGGCTTAGTCTGGTGTCTGAGCTCTACTCTTGTTCACTCCTTTAATTATTTCATCTGTTCCATTATACTAGAAATAGTCTGATTTGCAGAATGCTGCTCCGATTTGGCCTAATTAGTACAGCAATCAATAAATCAGAATAAAACACATAGTATGAAATCCCTACCATGTGCCTCTTTTTTTCTTGATCTGCAGAACTGTACAGGCACAGCATGTTTGATGAGCAAAAAGAAACAGAAAAGGTAGGAGTGGTGCATAATTCTCGCCGGGAATTTTTCAAGAGAGAGGTTAGAAACTGGAAACTTGCAAGATGAAATTCCAGATCTAAAGGGGCACACAGAGCTTTTAATAGCCTCCTTGGCATCAAACTGTTTGCACAGAGAGAGAGAGCAGACTCAACAAGAAAGTGAGGAATTCCAACTAACATATACAGTTACCAATCCTGCCAACATGTTCTAATAGCAAACATGGTGTTTCTTGTGCCAACTAGTAAGGCAGTGGAGTCAGATCATCATCAGACAAGGTGGAAGACTCCCCAAGTGTGCAGGAAATTATTATTTTGTAAAAGAGAAGGGAAGGACAAAAGGAGACAATCCCACTAGACGTCCAAAAAGGGTGAACACAAGCAGAGTCCTGTTGGTGGAGCAGAATGTCTGAAACAGTTGAAAGCCCCCCTCCCCTGCTCCTGGATGAAAACAAGACTGTATTGTCCCAAGCAGAGGAGCAAGAACAGCCTCCTGAACAACATAAAAAAAGAAAATATGCCTTCTGGCATCTTGAAAAGAGAATTTCAAGATGTTCATTATTGATTTTGCATGTACTCAGGCAAAGAAAAGAAAATGATACCGCTACTTCCTCTTCCAGAAGAAAATGCTTATTCTTTTAAGATTTGCATTGTTGTTGTTAATTATAGTAATACTGTATATTGATTTTTTAAATCACATTTTCTTCTATTGAACTATACTAGCATTTGTAAAGGAGGAAGCCAAACCCATCAACCAAAAGCCCTACCATCAAATGAGTCATTTAATAGAATCATAGAATAGAGCAGAAAGGGACCCCAAGGGCCATCTAGTCCAACCCCCTGCAGTGCAGGAATCTCAATTTATAGAAGGGTAGCAAATGCTGTGCCCTCCAGTTGCTTTGGACTACAATTCTCATCATTCCTGCCATGCTGCCAGGGGTTGATGAGAGTTGGAGTTCAACATATCTACAGGATACATTATTGGCTATCCTTGATTTTTAGGATTGTGTGGTGCATCATGGCTCTAGTCTGGTCCAGACATGTATGCTAGCAAATGGGAGCTTTTGTCAGCCTGTTTCCAATTTCCTTTGCCTTCTAACCCTGAAAGGCTCTTTCATTTGTTTTTTTTAGGGTGGTGAGGGGGAGAGAATCAATCCATATAGTGTGCAACCCTTTGAATGCTTTTTAGCAGGGTGTGTTACAGGAAAAGGGGAAGGGTGTGCAGTGCTCAGAGAGTTTCCTCTTTTAACACTCAACTCCAGCCTGCGTGGCATAGCACAGATATACATCAAAGCTACAGGCTTCACACTTTTTACTCCCAAGCATTCTGTGGGTTGGTAGGCATGACTAGAGATTAATGGTGCAAGAGTTGCTAGGTCACATTACACCACACATGGAGAAACAGGGAGGAGATGGCGGACAGAAAGTGTGCAGGAAAAAATAAATTCAAAATACATTGGGCCAATAAAATATTTATTTTTGTGCACATTGATAATGTTCTCTCTCTCCCCTTTTAATTATTATTATTTATTTTCCTGTCATTGGTGCTTTCCCATTCTTTGCATGCAAGATAAAGTTCCAGCAACCACCCGCAAGTCTTCATGCCATCACTGTGTCAACATGTTTAAAGGATTAATTGGAAGAGTGAAAACGTTTTTTTTTTTTAAAAAAAAACATAGTCCGTGCAAAAATACCCCCTTTTCAAAATTGTACTGACAATTATCCATAATAATGAGGGAATATCTTAAAAACACGAAGGCATGTTTCCAGTGAGTTGAAAATGGTTTGAAAGAGGAATTGCAGCCAGAGCCGTCTTTCCTATTAGTCTTAGTGGTTCATTGCGCCAGCCCCCTAGCGAGTGGGGTACCTGTGCGGCTTTGCCGGCAGCCTCCCCTTTCCCTGCACGCCCGCCAGCTGCGCCCCGCCAACTATATGGCTGGTGGGCGTGCAGCTTCCTTCCCAAGCCTCCGCAGGAGGAGAGCGATCCCTGCAGAGGCTTAGGATGGAAGCTGCTTCCCTCCCAAGCCGCTGCATCTGCTAAAGACGGCCCTGCTCCCGGTTGTTGTCCTCCTCCTGCTTCCTGGCAAAAGGCGGCGTGCAGCCTTCCCGGGCGCCCCGACGCCAGAGAACATGTCCACCAGCACATTTTCCTGCTTGATCGCCACCATGCTGGGATCGGGGTGGGGTGGGGAGGCAGAGGACATTTTCTACCGCCCCCTCCCTTGTTTGGGAGTTGCTGGGGGGTGGGTGGGTGCAGGATATGCTTAAGACGGCCATGATCGCAGCTCATGGTACTCACCCCTCTTACACTTTTGATTCTGGTAAACATGTTTTGTAGGTTTTATTTTTTTACTTTCAAAATCCCGCAAAACCTGTTTGGTCAGTGGAGAAGGACATGTGTGTGTTCCCTGTGGAAAGCAAAATCTCTCTCAAGCCACTTTCTTTTACAAAACTCCTCCAGAGGTGCTTTTTTTCCTCCACTGTTCCTTTACCAGCAGTTGGCAAATTTAAGTCTGACAGATAAAGCTTCCTCCGCCATTTACATTCATGCTAGGAAAAGCTTCTTCTCCTGACAATACAATCCTATGCATGTCTACTCAGAAGTAAGCACCAGTAAATTCAGCTGGACTTACTCCTGGGTTAGTGCGCCCAACTTCTACTATGGTACAGGTCAATGCTACAGATAGAAAACACACACACACACACACACACACACACACAGGGCCGGCCCTACGGCCAAGCTGGGTGGCGCAGGGCACCACGGCGCCGGCCCGCCAGGGGGGCGCCGCGAGCTGCGCCCGCCCGCTGGCCGGTCTGCCGCGCAGCTGCACCCACGGCAACCGTGCTGTGCCTGCCCGCCCGCCGCGCAGCAGCGCCTGTGGCAGCCGCGCTGGGAAACGGGGGGGGGGGGTGCCGAAGGCATCCGTTGCACCACGGTGCCAGGGGCGCTTAAGACGGTACACTATAGCAAGTGGAGAGAACAATGTGAAGAAGACGACTCACCCAAGACATTTTGCTGCCTGAGGCAAAGGAAAAGCTGGCATTTCCCACACTCCAAATCCAGAAGCCAACTGAACTGGAGACTAAATTTTCCCTTTACACTGTGTGTGTGTGTGTGTGTGGGGTGTTGCACAGAGGGAACAACTGTGGGGCTCAGGATCTGCCCCCTGAGGAAGAGGCAGGCCCCAGTACAGCATATTTTTTGCCTATAAAGGTTTAAATGCTTTGGCACTTTCCAATACAAAAAAAAAGCTAAAGAATGCTAAAATGATTAAGAATTGTAAAATTGTGAACCCTCCCTGGAGATGTTTGTTACATGAAGCAATGTTGCCAGCAGAATGTCTGAGATCAAGAAGTGATGTTTGGGCAGCAAGATTATATTGTGTGTATGTGTTTTATTAAAAGGGTTCATGTCCTGCCTGCAAATATGATGAATCACAGACTCATTCCATTTAGGTTTTGGGTCCTGTGAGGTTAATAAACAACAAGGTGGCTGGCCAGTCTGTATTTTGATGTGTGCAGGACTGGGTGATGGTAGAGAAGCATCTGGCTGGTTGAAGAGCCCTAATGTCAAAAGGGGCAGGATTAGTAGTATGACTGGGATGGGGAGATAGGAGCACTAGCCTTCAGCGCAATCTGGAGGGAGGTACAAAAGGGGAATCAAAACATTATAATGATGTTAATGTATGCAATCATATCAAAATGGTAGGTGAAAAGCTTGACCTGACCTTGGCCAGAGGTTTAATGGAGGAAGCAGGCCAGCAAGAGTGTCCCGATTGTTGCTTCCCATTTCCCTCGCACTACAGTCAAACATCATAGATCCCATTCAACCTCAATACTGCAGGAGGGGTAGAAAAACCACCACCCTTGAAGGTAGTATGGAATCTGCAGCTGGTGTGGTGTAGCACAATGGAGTCATATAACAATTATTTAGAATCTGCACTGGCTTTTTTTGCTACTGGACCCAATTCAAGTGTTGACATTGAACTCTGAAGTCCTGAACAACTTGGAAACCTAATACTTGAAGGAGGGCCTCTCCCCATTTCTGCTGGTCCAGGATTTGGATCTGCAGGGGAGGCCCTTCTCATTGTTCCACCAACTGATGAAACCTCTTGTGTGGTGCTGTGAGTAAGTGCCTTCTCTTTGGTGCCACCCCACAGGTGGGACTTCCTCTCTCTGCAAGTACTGTACTGGTGTCTTCCCCTTTACTGACTTACTGGCATCGGCTTACCAAGGTTCCTCCCCCTCCCGGGTGTGTGTGTGTGTGTGTGTGTGTGTGTCAGACTGGGATCTGAGATGGCTAGTAGTGGGGCTCCTTTTCTTGGGAGTTCAGATCCCTGGCATGCTAAACCTCTAGAGAGAAAAGCAAATCCTTTGCTTTCTAGAATTCAGCATATGGCCACCACTTTTTTCTTTGCGAAAGAAACAAGACAATTCCAACATGTATCCTTTCTCCCCATCATTGCATCTACTAATCAGAAAGACAGTGAACACAAACTGGATTTCTGCTTGCCATTCAGCTGGCAAGAGGGAAAAATGCTATGCTTGTGGATAAGGGTCTTCATAGCACAGTAGTTTGGCTGCAATGACAAACCTCTGCTGCTGGGAGGAAAATGTGTCTGGCTCTGCCCTCGCATCACAGCAGGAGGGCGCACACACGCACGCACACACGCACACACACGCACACACACACACTACATTCCCATTGCATTCTCTTAATCCTAAACATAGTTATTAGGGAGCAAGCCCAGTGTAAAATCAATGGGCTCAGTTCTAAGTAAATATGACCAAGGTCAAAGTGCAGAAAATATAAAGTGTATCTGAGAAAAATTTAGGTAGGTTGGTCTGAAGCAGTCGAAAAAATTAGAAAATTGTCCCGTGGCATCTTAGAGACCAACTACATTTGTTCTGAGTATAAGCTTGCTGAAGAAGTATCTGAAGAAGTGTGCATGCACACGAAAGCTTATACCCAGAACAAACTTAGTTGGTCTCTAAGGGACAAATTTTAATTTTTAAAAAATTTTTCGACTGAGAAAAAATTAATAACTTTAACCACAGACGCTACTGCAGCAAACTTGAGTCTACTGCAACATCTAAACTGGCTGCATACAGAATTACCAAGGACGAAGGCACACAGTTTCATCATATAAATCACAGAAGGTTTTATTCCCACCCATTTTATTCCAATCCTTGTATATATGCTCATGTTTCTTTAGTTTCTCAGACATTAAGAACAGGAAATGTATTTTTAGGAAACCAAATGCCAAGATTCTCACCTAATCATTTGGATGATCAAGACAGAAAGTGGGCTTTCCTGGGAACCCTAGGCTTGTTCGGACAATTATTAAGAGCTCCTCACTGACAAGATGGGAGGCGAGCATCCCTGAACGGCATCTTGTCCATCCCTAATAATCTTCCCCCACTGCAATAGGCAGCTACAGGTGAGTCGTGAATTTACTTCACAGGGTCAAACTGATGGTAAAACCGTGGAACAGCCCACGGAATCTCCAGTAACATGCAGGGATTTCATGGCACATGTGTAAGTGGTTCCTTGATACCCTGTTTCTCATATTTTAAGACATACCCATAAAATAAGCCATAGCAGGATTTTTAAGCATTCAAGGAATTTAAGCCATACCCCGAAAATAAGACATAGTGATAGGCGCAGCAGCAATGCCGGCCGCGGCAGGAGGAGGAGGAGGGAAAAAATAAGACATCCCTTGAAAATAAGCCATAGTGTGTTTTTTTGAGGAAAAAATAAATATAAGACATGTCTTATAATATGAGAAACACGGTAGTCAGGTCAACATGGAAAGGATTCTCTAGGTAAGGTAAGAAAAATGTGCCACAGAGCTACTAAGGAGGGAAAAAAACCACTCTTCTGACTCGGGGTGACTGACTTATCTCCATGTGAACCAAGATACAGGCAAAAGCTCTTTTTGAGCATCAACAGTGGCTTGGTCAGAATCCTTCCCATAACCATCTGAGCTGCTCATAAGCATTTCCTGCAGTGTCTGATTCCTCCATGGCTACTAATTCCAGCCTTTGAGTCCCTTGAGTTTCACTTTCATCCATTCGTCTAGTTTTTCTTTCCTTGGTCAAAAATTGCATGAAAATCTGAATCACAGACACACACATTTTACAAAACAAAACTGAGAGGCAGAGTGTGGTGTGCTCACTGAATTTGCTTTCGCTTTTGTCCCTCAACGAATACACACAAACTGTGGTAATTTGACAGCCATTATTCAAGGCACCTTCTTTTCTGCCTATCATTAACACCCTACAACAATTCACTGAATGAATAAAGACTTAAGCTGAAATCCTATAATCACTTACCTGGGAAGCTCCATTTAACTCAATGGGACTCACTAAACATGTATAACATTGCACGGTAAGGGATGCAACTAAAGATGGATTTTGTAGGCAATGTGGCTCCCTTTGAAATGCAGAATTCCAGTGCAGTGCAATTTAAGAAGCAGTCACTTAATGGTACTAGGTATTAAAGTTGGCTGTTGCACAGGACCCTGAGAGCTGGACCCTTTTTGTCCTACTCACGGGGCCAAGATTTGCATTTAACTTACTGGACATGCCTGATGGGTTTTGGTACTCCACCTCAATGGATGCTGCAAGTCTCTTGAGACAGCCCCTCCTCACCCACCCATCCTGCCAGGCCCTGTGGCTTGCCTTGCCCACTTGGGCCTCCTACACATAGCAGGTGCACCTTCCCCCAATGTGACCACAGGAACATGCAAAAGAGAGGTTTTCTAAATGCACCATTGCTCCCAAGTCAACTGTCTGAGGGACGGGCGCGTTAAAGGCAAGTGCAGAGGCCAGAGAAAATCACTAAACTAACCCCCAGGATCTGTACACCCCACCCCTTTTAAAAGATTTGGAAATAAAAGCAACTTTTTGGCAAGCATCCTTCTAATTCCTGAGCACAGACAACAACAATCTTCAGCAGAGCTCTTTGCTCTGACCCCTGTTCTAAACTCCAGGGAGAAATGTGACAGTGTTCATAAACAACATGGTGAAGCTCTGACAAGTACTTGGCCGCTCAGAGAATCCCGTTTTTGGCCTCCAGCATGGCTCCTTCCCCATTCCCTCTGGCTCAGCCTCCACAGCAGGGCCTTCTGATGCCCCCATCCTCTGCCTTAGGAGGGCTCCTGCTTAGAGAGGCGTATGTATCACCTGGAACCCACCACAAGTGTTCCAGGGGCCCCAGGCTAGTCACAAGCAAGAGCTGAAGAGCCAACAAGATTGTCTGACAAAGGCAAAACAAAGGCAAAGGGCCTTTTAGCCCCCTCCCCTGCTAGTGTGA
The DNA here is from genome assembly GCF_963506605.1 of Zootoca vivipara. Classification (NCBI taxonomy): domain Eukaryota; kingdom Metazoa; phylum Chordata; class Lepidosauria; order Squamata; family Lacertidae; genus Zootoca; species Zootoca vivipara. The sequence goes on along the minus strand of NC_083282.1, from coordinate 5,131,496 downwards.
AAAGCACCAGAGACCCTTTCTTGAAGCACACAGGACGTATGTTATCCATGACTGCAACTCCCAGTGTTGCACCTGCAAGTTCCTGAATTGCTTGGAGGGTAAAGCACATTCTCTACCTGTCCCAATCAAACACCCGCCCCTTCATGAAGCTGTTATTAGCTCCACCAGTGGGTATAGGGCACCAGCATTTTGTCTGTCTTTCCCCCTCTACTGAAGCTACTAGCAACTTCAGAAGTTCACATATGGATGGCTGCAGGATGATACTATTTCCATCAGGAAAATTATGCAAGAGAAAAGGTGGCTGCCCCAACCAAAATCAGACCTGCTTCTGATTTCAGAATACAGTAGATATCTGAAGATGAAACCACAGATTCCTTGTGTCACTCGCATGCAGCTTGGCTGCCAGTTGCTCACTGTTTTTCACTGCACCGTGGATGGAGGACGAGTGCCCAGTAAGGGAAGCTCTGCCAAACTGGCCTCCCTTGCTGTTCACACTGGAAAGGGAGGGGTTAAAGAGCCTCTGGCTTGTGTCTCAGCTTGGGAGAAATAGGCCTAATGTGCCTATAGATTGCAGGTGAGTAATAAGAGAGACAACCTCTGGGATCTAGACTTGGCCCCTGTGACTTCCAGTCGCCCATCCCTATGGTTAAGTCATGCGTTTCTTCATTTCTAGCACTGTTCCTGTGCCAAAGTGTGAGCGAATACTGAGATGTGCAAGTTTTGGGCATGTCAGGGATGAATAACCTATCTGTGCACCAGTGGTGGAACAGCGGTGTGGAATTCCAGGAAGCCAATGCAAGTGAAATATGTGTCGTTTTTAGTCTAGGTCTGAGGTAACCAACCTAGGGTACTCCGTATGTTATTGGACTACAACTTCCATCATCCCTGACCCTTGGTTACGCTGGCTGAAGTTGATAGGGACGCCGTCCACAGCTTGAGGAGGGCACCATGTTGCCTACCCTTGTTCTATATGGACTTTGGCAAACTGGCCATTAACTCCACATATGCCGGGTCACACACTCAGCCATCAGCAAACCAGAATGGCCACCATCCCAGGGATCTCCACCCCATTCACATTTTTTTCTTTTTCTTTTCTTTTCTTTTCCCCATCCCATTCACAATTGCTCAGCTGCTAGTCTGGTCCTTTTTGTTTTATGAACACACCACAGCAAGAGCATCATCTGCCCTTCCACGACAGCATTTTCTCTTGTGAAAAATTCTGGGCCGTCATGCCCACTATTTGAAATCCCTGGCATTAAAGCCAGTGGCCATCTTCTTATCACGGCACATAATCTCTTTTCTTTCATTATATATGTTTATAGGTAAAATATGGCTGGTTTTTTTTTTAAAAAAAAAGAAATCTGGGTTACTTTCAGTTTACACCTCTGTGTTAAAACAGCCTCACAGGACATACAATATGTAATTCTGTTTGCCCTATAGCACTACAAGTCCCACTTCCCCAAAAAGATGCCCAGCAAAACACTTTTCTTTTTAAAAAAAAGCTCTGTTCTCCCTCTAGCAGTGATACTACAGTCTCCAAGCCGAACAGATCCCACATTGTCTCAGGGCTCCAGCAAGAGCACTGGGGGACTCTTACCAGTTGTTTGTGGGGCTGGCACTGCCTGGCTAAGCGGACTTGGGCACGTCGTTTTTCCGTGTGAACCCAATTTTCTCCCCCGCAAGGAATATAATCCGGAGAGTCCTTCCTACCTTCCCTCCCTGGACGAGTCTCGAGCTCTTCTCAATATTTCTTGAAGTGTGGTCTTGCCCAGGTCTAGATCAAAACTAAGGCAGAAGCCCAGGGGCGGAGATGAAGAACAACACAACCTCCCTCCCGGCTCCCCCAGAGCCAGTGGTCAGGAGCGCGCCGCCTCTCACATGAGGCTTCCGCGTGGCTAACAGTTGCGGGTGGAATGAAACCACGAGTTTTTCCGATCCCGTCTTAAAGCCATCTCCACCACCTCTTGCGGCAGTCAGTTCCGGAGAAGGGCTCTTTTGTCTGCCCCTGGATCCGTTGCCCGTCAAATGCGGCAGCCGCTCCGGAGCTCCCCAGGTCGGGGCTGGGGAACCGCCAAACCGCTGAGCGCGCCCGGAGCTTCCGGGAATCGGGATCTACTTGGGGAGGAAGCAGGCGAGACCCGGACCCAGAACCGACGACAGGCTTTAAACCGGCTTCGGCTGGTCCCGAGTGTTTGGATCCCCGTCCCGGACCGGTCTCGCCGCAACACGCATTTACTTGTGCGCGCAAAGCAGCACTTTGCGCAACGCGACGCGTTTCCAAGGAAGGGCCGGGAGCGCCAAAACGGCGGGGAAACGGATGCGAGGATGGACGGCGGGGTGGGGAGAAGGGGCCAAGGTTGTTGGGCCGCTTGGGCTGACCCGGGTCCGGGTCTAGCTGGATTCTGGACGGCAGGGAATAAAAGCAGCGCGCCCGCTCAAACTTACCGGCTGCTCCTCCATCCACCCGGGCGGCTCAGAAGTTTCCGAGCTGAGACGAAAGCAAAACAAGCCACCCGGCCGGAGGGCGGCCGCGCCTCCCTCTTCCTTCCCGCCGGCTGTCAGCCTCTCTTGCTTTCCCCGCCCCGCTCCTCCTCGGCTGCACCTGGGCGGGAGCGAGACTCCTGGGGCGCCGCTTTCTCTCGCGCTTTCCCCTCCCTTTGGCGCCGGACGGCACCCGACTCGCTGCCCAAACAGGCCGGCTCCGCACTCGCGCCCAGCGTAGGCCGGGGACGGGGAGATGCCGGGCAGGCGGTCGTCGGGAGCCCAAGATACTTCCATTTTAATCTTGGATTGATGTGCGTCCCCTGGTCAAAAAGTATGTTGTTTTTTGGTACAGGAAACAGGAACTTTCACCCTACACGCCTGCTGCCCAGTGCTCAGATTATGGCGGGTGGCTGGCCGAGGGGCACCTAACCTTATCCACAAGTCCCACTCCTGACTCATCCTAGTTTTCTCCAAACCACCCTTCCCCTCGCTGCCCCCCAAAAATAGTACCAAAGAGGATCATGGGAAAAACAGAAGCAGGTCATTCCCACTCTGGGTTTCCTCCACTTACACAGCAGGTATGAAGTGGAAGGACAGAAAGGGCATTGAAACTGTGACCTCAGTAAGGACTTAAAAAAAAGAAAAGTACCTGCTTCCTCTCTCCCTCCTTTCTCTCCATTTCCTGTTACGAAATTTCTTTCTTTTTTTAAAGACAATCAGCGAGTCAAGGTGTGATTTTTATGGGGTTTGGCACTAACCCCATGGTGTAGTGGTGTAGTAACATAGTGTAGTGGTTAAGAGCGGTGGACTCGTAATCTGGGGAATCGGGTTTGCTTCCCTGCTCCTCCACATGCAGCTGCTGGGTGACCTTAGGCTAGTCACACTTCTCTGAAGTCTCGCAGCCTCACTCACCTCACAGAGTGTTTGTTGTGGGGGAGGAAGGGAAAGGAGAATGTTTTAGATGCTTTGAGACTCCTTAAGGGGAATGAAAGGCGGGATATCAAGTCCAAACTCCTCCTCCTCCTCCTCCTTCACTACAGGTTCATGGTCTTTTCACCAGGGTATATCACAGTCCAAATCTGAAGAGCTCTGCCAGGTCAGGCTGAAGGCCCACCTAGTCGAGCATCCTGTTCTCACAGTGGCCAATCCTGCAAACAAGGACATGAACACAACAGCCCTCTTGCTTCCAGTGATTCCCAGCAACTAGTTCAACACCACCACCACCACTCATAGACACTGACAGCCTGGGTGAGTTTCAACAGGAGTTGCTCCTGAGTAAGTCTGCAGAGGAGTATAGCCAAACCAACTGATTGTATGCATGCTCTTTTAACAGTGCTTACTACTGCCATGTAAATTTGTGTCGGGTTTTAGCAACGATGGGGAACCATAGGCCTGGGGTGGGGGGCAAATGCAGCCCTACATGCTTCTCTCTAGTGGGTGCTCAGGACTCTTCCCCAGGCAACACATCCTTTCAAGCCACACCTTTCAGTTGCCCTTGCTTTGCACCCTCCTTGAATGTTTTCGCCTTGCTGGAATGTAAGGCTTGAACTCTGATAATGCCTCTTTCTTGCCTGCATGGAGACAGATGACTGAGTGTGAAGAAGTTTCGTGTACTGTACAAAGGCTAAAATTTACATTTCTCTCTCTCGCTCTGCCCACTTTTGCTTTAGGCCTTGCCTGCCAGTGACATGAAGCCTCCTAAAGGCTGGTCAGAAGGGAATGTGATCCTTGAGCGAAAAAAACATTTTCCCAGGCCCGGATCACAGACTTGGCTGAATGTACTCACCTGTGCATTGCACTCAATCAGGTCTGCACAACTCAAGAGCCAAGCAAGAGGAAGACCGCCTGTCATGTGGCCAATAAGTGGCCCTTTTAAATAGTCCCGGGCAGAGAGCAAAAGCTGGAGTTGTTTGTCTGGTGGGCTGTATTTGGCTTGGTGAGCCATAAGTTGTGCAGGCCTGTGCTAGAGAAAGCTTGCTGCTGTGCCATTCCTGTATTAGGTCTACAGTTTTCTTGTGGGTATGGGTGGGTGACTGAGGAGCTGTGGCTTAATTTAAGTTTGGGTTCAGCTGGGGGAAGGAGATGTAAAAGAGAACGGGGTTTGTTTTCTTTTAACAGCTGTACAAGATTCTGAATTTTTACAGGTGTTAGGGTAGGGAGCAAAGCTGACATTTCTTCCTTGTTTAAAGTCACAGGAACTGTTTGCATTGTGTCTGGTCATCTTCAGCTCAATAGCCAGGAGGGGCCCGTGGATGCTGTTCTTGCGAAAAGCAGGCTTTTGAACTTGTGGCATGATAGCTTCCATGTAAACAAAGAGAGCTTGTATTTAGAACTGGAATATTTCTGGGTTGTTTTTTTTAAGCCACTGCTGTCTGAAGATCAATGGTTGTGCTCCGGACTCCACCCACCTGAGTCACCCAGCTCTGGGCACCCGTGACTCTACCTGGCTCCAAGGGGGATTTTCCAGATTTCTATCTGCCTTCTCATACTTAAGTCATTCCGGGGGGGGGGGGGGGGGAGGGGAGGATCTCCATTTAGCAGCTATGGCTGTGAGCATGGCAATTTATTATTTAAGGACAGGGTTGGTTTATAAGTAGATGAAAAACTAAAACTTCTGGGCATATAAATAACTTACTTATTCAATGTATACTTTTCTGGTGCTGAGAGTTCATAGACACTCAAAGCCAAACTAGACGTGAGTTGCTTTTGTAAAATATTAAAAGCAGTAACAGAGGGAGAGGCAATTTGATTGTGATTGTGGTACTGGTAGAAGGTTTGTTTAATGCTCCCCCCCCATTTTAACCCTTTCCGGGAGTTATTTGCCACCTTTCAGCTTTGGGTGGATCAAGTCAGAAGATGTTCTCCCTCCTTCCACCATTGCTGTGGTCCCAACCAGACTCCCCCCCCCCATCCCTGTAGGACTGCTTTTAAACTATTAAACTTTTTAAAAGGTGGGCAATCTGGGAACAGGGTTTTTAACACCTTGGTCCCGCGATACGCATAAATGCTTGAGGCAGGCCACAGGATTATAGACGTTTCTGGGTGGGATATGTGGAAATGATTGGTTTTTGCATCATTTCTTTGAAGACAAAAACACCTGTAGCCAATCTGCTTGAAGCCACACTCTCCACGTGCAAGACTCCCCAAAGTGAATGTGTCTGTGGTAGGAGAAAACAGTATGAAGGTAGGGAGGCCCAGAAACTTTGGGCCAGAAAGATGAGTAGGAAGACGACTTCCTGGGAAATAAGGGAGATGAAAGACAAAAAGCACAGAGCAGGATGTTTGTAAGAAGAGTTGGCTGACAAACAGAAGCGGATGGAAAGATGGACACTCTTAGGCAGGCATCCCCAAACTGTGGCCCTCCAGATGTTTTGGCCTACAACTCCCATGATCCCTAGCTAACAGGACCAGTGGTCAGGGATGATGGGAATTGTAGTCCAAAAATCTGGAGGGCCAAAGTTTGGGGATGCCTGCTCTTAGGAGCCCCAGGGTGGGAGGGATGCAAGTTAGCCAGGCTTCCAAGTGAGGGGTGGAATGCTGATCCGCTGCTTCCATGCTAAGTGTATGGATGTGGCTCATAAATGCCTGTCTGGCCTGAATGGTGGGTGTTTAGTGATGGACTTGATGGTATTTACCTTTGCTGTATCTTTCTTTCTTTTATCAAAATGGTGCTCACTACTTTGAAGCCCCAAAGTGGTGCATCACTAAACCACAATGCAACATTGGGGGAGAGGAAAGACTGAGGGAACAGGAAGCTGAGGAAAGGAAGGACAAGTGAGAAAGCAGTAAGGACAGTATATGAAGAATACTGAAAACCTCATTCTTGTTCTCTGTAGGAGAAGAGGAAGTGGTTGTAACTCTGCACCTTGCTGGTGGTTTTCTCCCTTGTTACTATCGAGTGCATTGTGCTTTTGCTAAGAGAGAGTTCTTATTTATCACTGTGTTGACTTACTAAAGACACTGCTTCTCAGAATCGCCCCCATCCGCATATCCAGGCAAAACGTCTACTCTTCTTAAAAACATAAAACCAAAAAGTAATAATATGTCAGGAGTAGGTCTTGCCCTGATGAGTCAGTTATAGAGACTGAAGGTTCCTTCCTTCCCACTGCCACTTTTAAGTCTCAGTCTCTCAGGGCTTCACCCAAGCAATCTGAGACTGTGCCAGTGTGTCTGCCTTTGCTTCTTCCACTTAATGCCTCTCCTGGTCCTGGGAGATCAAGGGGGAGGGAATTTTGTGACAGCAGGAGGGGGAGACACCCATGCTTCTTCAGCAGCCTAACTCATTTTTGCCTCTTGGCCTCCCCCCTCCCACTCCCCTGGTTCTGCTTCCAATCTTTTCTCTGCTACAGACTCTCCCAGCTCACTAAGGTGGAATCTACACACATGTTAAAAACGGTGTCAAAATGTTTTTTTTAAAAATCATTTTGAAAAATGCATTGAATTTGCTTTAGCTCACAGTCGCCACCTAGTGTCACAATTGTATATTGCGCTTTACAACACATTCAAAACATTTTACAGTGGTACCTCTAGTTACGAACGTTCTGGAGGTCCGTTCTTAAACTGAAACTGTCTCAACTAGAGGTGTGCTTTTGCTAATGTGGCCTCTTGCTGCCGTTGCGCTGCCGGCACACGATTTCCGTTCTCATCCTGGGGTTAACGTTCTTAACTCAAGGTAAGTCTTCCAGGTTAGTGGATTTTGTAACCTGAAGCATTTGTAACCTGAGGCGTTTGTAACTCGAGGTACCACTGTATTTGCAGCTGTATAGCCGAGTCCTAAGCCCTGTTACCTCTTCAGCTTCTGGCACCTCCTATTCCCAGTCTTCTCCATCTTCTGCTTCTGATCACTCATTGTCGTCCCACCACCAATCCCCAGGTTCTGAGCTTTATTCCCTTGGTGGTTCTCCAGCCGGTGCCTCCCACCATTCCTCTGCAGCCAAGCAGACATAAAATAAAATAGGGATGGGCAAGGAGCCTTGGTCTCAGGGTATCATGGTGCCCAGGGCACCCCACTGGGGACAACGGACTAATGTACAGAGTTACCTCATACCAGGTCAGACTATTGTTCATCTAGCCCAGAATGGTCTACACAAGTGGTTTCCAATTAGCTAAATATGGTGGACTTTTGAAAATGTTGATATCTCTATGGTAAAGGTAAAGGTAAAGGGACCCCTGACCGTTAGGTCCAGTCACAGACGACCCTGGGATTGCGCACTCATCTCGCTCTATGGGCCAAAGGAGCCGGTGTTTGTCCGCAGACAGCTTCTGGGTCATGTGGCCAGCATGACTAAGCCACTTCTGGCGAAACCAGAACAGCGCATGGAAATGCCGTTTACCTTTCCGCCGGAGCAGTACCTACTTATCTACTTGCACTTTGACATCCTTTCAAACTGCTACCGGTAGGTGGGCAGGAGCTGGGACCGAACAACGGGAGCTCACCCCATCGCGGGGATTCGAACCGCCAACCTTCTGATCGGCAAGCCCTAGGCTCTGTGGTTTAGACAGCGCTATTATCTCTATGGTAGTTTTGGTTATATGAATGGTGCTGCCACGGACTACCAGTTGGGAACTACTGGTCTACACTAATTGGCAGCAGCTCACCAGAATTTCAGACAGGAGTCTTTCAACCTGCAGGTTGATCCTTTTCATTTCAGATACGAGGGAGCGCGACCTTCAGCTAGCAAACGTCTACTACACCATGGACCTGTGATCCTGCCTTTGGTGAACTTTTCCCTTGCAGGACCAATCTTGTGGCTTTGGAAATTGGGTTGACCCCAGGGAAAAATGAAGGCAATGAGGTTAAACCTCTCCTCCAGTGCCAAATTAGCACTTTGAATTGTTGCTTTCTTGAATTCAGCTAGTGTTTGTGGGAAGAAGAGTAGATTCACGCAGCACTTACGCCAACTTATTGGCTTATGCAAACACGTTTCTCTTACAATTGTCCTTCAGTTGTGTCTTGCACACCTCGTAACTCTCTGAAAACTCTTTTAAAAACACGAGTATTGTATGGAAAGGCTAGGCTGTTTAAGGCAGGGTTTTCCCATCTCTCAAAATGGACCATGTTGGCTGGGCTGATGGGAGTTGGAGTCCCAATAACATTTAGAGAACTACAAGTTACCCCCCCCGGTTTCTACAGAAGAAATCTACTCCCTGGGGGGGGGGACTGTGTCCATACCAACATTATTTTCCCACTCTGGTTCTCTGCACATATTGACTGGGATTAAACTGAGTAATGGAAAATCTTTCTCCTCAAACAACATTCCTTTCAGAGCATTTTCCAAGATTGCCTCCCCCTCCATTGCCACCCCCTAGAAACAGTCCAGTTAAATACTAAAAATAAAGTGAACTAGAAGTAGGTTTCCTAAAAATAGACTATTTTTTAGCTCTCTCTTTTTGGTATGTCAACAGCGGCTATTTATTGCAGCCGGAAACTGAAGACGTAAGAGGGGGTGGAGGTGACCATTTAAAAGAGCAGAGCTCCTTCTTTCAAAGTTCCCCACTTACCTTCTTCTGCTTGTCCAGCTCAGCACATCTGGTGGGAAACAGCAGACACTTCAGTCGGAAGTGCTCACTTTGCCCATCCTTTTTTTCACTGGGTCTTGAGGTTGTTGTTGCTTTTTTAGTCAAACTTCCTGGTACTTCTCTCAGCTCTGCCTCAGAGTTACAAAAGCTACTACTGACCTTCTGTAGATCATGGTTTTTATTCCCACCCCAGCCTCCAAAAAGGGAAGGAAGCCACGCTTTCTCGGGAGTATCCTGAAGACAAGGACTTCCATTCCTCTTAAGACAGGTGATCTTTCACAGTGGGTAGGATGTGGGCTGAGCTGCAGACTCAAGCAAGATTAGCGGGAATGTATTTTTGCCGCTAACACACAGAAGCTGCTTTGAGGCATGATTTCAAGCTGTGGTGTAATGAGAATGCACAGGTCTTGGGCTTCAGGCTCCCTCTATCTATGCCAAGGGAGGAGCTTACTTGGTAGTCTCTGATCTGGGCTTGGGGCAAATCACAGACCACCATTTCATCTGAATCTAGCAAATGGTAAACCCTACTGAGGTGTTCGTTGTATACAGCAGCATCACTCTACATGGGAGCAGGTAGTTTCACAGGCAAAGATAGCCCTCTGCCCCCAGGGAGCTTACAATAAAAAAGACAGGAAAACAACAGAGGAAGAGATAATCAATGACAGATGAATTCTGAAGGTGGTGAGCAGTTATGCATGCATATTTCAGTAAAATGTGCATTTTTCTGAATAAAATATGTACTACAGTATATTGCTTCAAAACTGGGTCTTTTTCTTGGTATTTTCCTATGCTGATGATAGCTGCTTATCTTGGTTCATTAGTGTTGTGCTTAGGTAAAGGTAAAGGGACCCCTGACCATTGGGTCCAGTCGTGACCGACCCTGGGGTTGCGCGCTCATCTCGCATTATTGGCCGAGGGAGCCGGCGTACAGCTTCCAGGTCATGTGGCCAGCATGACAAAGCCACTTCTGGCGAACCAGAGCAGCACACGGAAATGCCGTTTACCTTCCCGCTGTAGCGGTTCCTATTTATCTACTTGCATTTTTTGACGTGCTTTCGAACTGCTAGGTTGGCAGGAGCTGGGACTGAGCAACGGGAGCTCACCCCGTCACAGGGATTCAAACCGCTGACCTTCTGATCAGCAAGCCCTAGACTCTGTGGTTTAACCCACAGCGCCACCTGGGTCCCCTAGTGTTGTGCTTAAATCCCACCAAAAACTGAGAAGTGAAGCCTAAATTTCGTTTTAGTTATCTGAAATGCCAAAAAATCCCAAAGTTGATGATTTTTTCCTACTAGACAATTGATGAAAGGAGAATGCAGAGCCCACTGATAGGTCAGGATTTTGACCAGCAAAGGCTCTCAGTCTGTGGGGTGTGGGGTGAGTCCAGGCCATGCAATTTCCAAGGGCTGCTTCTCTCCACCCCTGTCCGCCCCCCAACCTCTTCATGTGGTGCTGGTCTGATTCCCTTGCCGTGCGGCAAACTGAGGGCTCTGTTTCCTGCTTCCACGGGTGGTCTAGGGTGAACCCCCACCAGGGGATAGGAAGCAGTGCTTGTGGGCCTTATTTCCCCTCCCACAGAAACTTCCTCTCCTCACCAGGCTGAGAAGGCTTCACCTTTGTTTCAAGTCAGTGTCAGCCAAGTGGAAACCTATAGCAGTGAAGCCTGTCATTTGGTGAGGGTTGTTTTTCTAGTTAATGTTTTGAACTGCCCAGTTAATTTTGGATCTGATGGGGGCTATACATTTTGAGCAAACAAAGAGGATGCTCTTCACACAGTACATGTTGCTGAAATGCTTTGGTTATAACTATCCAGTCCTGAAGCTGCAGCCGTTGTGAGTTACCTATTTCTAATCCAGCAGCTCCTTATCTTCTTACAGTACTTAGGTGGATGAAGTCCAAAGATTGAATTGCGAATTAATAGAATGAACATGATTATTTTAATAAATAGCTCATTTTCTTCCATATATTTTGTGATAGCAACAAAGATAACGTTTTTGCTTTTTGAATTTCTACGTTTTCTTAAATGATTAATTTGATCTTTTTTACTGATATTGTAAAAGACGATTGAATGCAAAAAACAAACAAGCCATTCTTGTGTAAAATATCAGGTGCCCATCATGTTACAAAATGGTCATTAAGCTTCATTCTGACAAACGCACATGGAACTGACAATAAACCTTTCAGTTGATATCATTTGATATAAGAATTGCATATAAATTTAAAGATACTGATTTTTTAACACTGTGAGAAATAGATTTCAAATGATACTTAATTTAGTTCCCATAATATCGCCATTCTCATCTGGTGAGCTCAGGCACATAGCAAAAACAGGCCTTAGTGAGAAAGAAGAGCCCCAAGGTTTGCTGGGGGGGGGGAGTTTTTTGAGGGTGGGGACCCTAAGGGAGCAAAAAGCTGCAAAAAATAAATAAATAGCTGAATGAAGAGCTAGGAAAAGTAAATGAAAACTGGCAGAAGGGGAAATGAAAACTGGCAGTATGGGGAATCTTTGGGGGGAACAGATGATGGCTGGGTGTCTGGAACTCTCCATTTTGCCGTTTTTTTTGTAGGTGCCATTTGTCATAGCATACTGTTCACCTAACAGAGCACATGAACCTGGAATCGTAGGCAAGAGTGAGGAAGGACAGGGAGCTCCCCGCTGTCCTCTATCAGAAATGTGTAATAAACTTTTTTCGACATCTCCCATGTCTTTTTGCCGCAAGCGTGTCTACAGGAATCACACATGCTCCCAGGCTCCTTACAGCGGAATGGAAATTTACAAATGCAAAACTATGAAACAGAATGTGCTGTTAGCTGATCGGTGCTGTTTGGGTATTTCCCCATTTTATGGGTCTTGGGAAGACTTGGCTGGCCAGAGAGATGTGGCCAAGAGCCTAAGTACACTTGGCCCTTTAAGGTTTATTTTGCAGTTGTTGTTGTTGTTGCTGCTGCTGTTTTCATGAAGGCACTTTCTTTTCTCTGTATCTGGGCTCCCTGCCTTGCCTTCCATTCGGTGCCAGCTGCAGCTGGCAGCTGTTTGTAGTTCTTTCCAAGAGTAACCTCATCTTTGGCCTGTGGCCTCACTGGAGCTTCCCTTTCTGGCCTCACCTTCTAGAGACATAACTCTTCTAGACATAGCAAATATGTCCTGATATCCTTTCAGCTCCCTACCTGGAGACTACGATTCTGAGGGAAACAGACAGCAAGGAGGCAGTTGCTCAAACACAGCCCTGCTTCTGTCTGCCATCCAAAAATCTGAGTATTGTGCCCAGTTCCACCCTGTTGGCATGCCTAAAGCTTTAATTAGATAAGAGTTGACACCTTTCTTTTTTCTGGTTTAATATGGTTTTTTCACTAATTCATCTTCTGTAAACCAAGCTACATGTTCTGTTTAGCTCCATGATCATTTTCTCTAAAGGGTTTGTTTTTATTACAGAAAGTGTTTGTGAAAGGTTCTGAATAAATGCGAATTTACAGACTTTTACTGGGTGTACTATAATTCGGTTGTAATACCGCACAGTGAAGGCAATTGTCCTCCTTTGATAATGTTACCTGATTCATCAACTAACAATAGTTGGAGCCCCCAGACAAGAATTATTTTACTCAAGTGCTTCTGTTCATATTCTTCTCTTTTTCCTTTCCTCCTTATATGGTCAGATTTTAAATTGTAAGCCCTTTGGGGACAAGGAATTGTATTTCTCGAGGTGCTTTTCTAAAAACAATGTCTCCTGCAAAGTGCTACTGTTCTACACCACTACAAACCACCACAGCAGAAATAATAAGGATACAGTAGTGGTAAAGCTGTGTCGCTCCAGCACTATTGGTTGCAAACACACTTCTGGGTTTTGTCAGTGAGGTCCCTCCTGGGGTCCCTTTCCCTTTCTTCTCCAGCTGCTTGGAGCTTTTCATCAATGAGGCCTCTGAGGCCTTGGTGGGAGGAGGACTTACAACACAAACAACCTTGCTCATTCCTGGATAGAGGGACGGCATGAGTAAAGTAATTCTTGTGTGGTGGCTGCCCATTCTGGCATTTGGGGCACCTTGTGTAGCCCTTGTTGGGTTGAGTCTGGCTGTTATGTGTGATTGAGTGATGCTTGAAGAATTAGTGTTGCTTTTGTTGTCTCCTGTTGTGAGACCTTCTTGTCTTTGTAGCTTCTTGGCTCTGACAAAGAATTCCTTCCTGAGGAAATCCTTAGAGCGCTGCTTTCGTTGCTGAGGATGTGGAGGCTGACAAAGAGGCCTCGGACCAAAGAGCTTTGGTAGAAACACAAGGGGTGCTCGGGAGAAATCTGTCGGGTGGTTGTGCACGATGGGAAAGGAAAAAGCACCTTCCCATTGTCAGCCAGTGCTCAGAGCAGTCTTGCTCCAGACAGCTATTCCCATTTGCCTCATTTTAATAAGGAAGGGCTTCTATCCCCAGCAAGATGTGAGGTTCACAAGGATGGATGTTTCAGAGGAAAACCAACACATCAAAGCAAATGTTGTTTCTGGCAACCCAGAGGGAAAACATTACAAAATACAGGATACAACGCCTTATAATGGTTGGAAGTAGCTTCTGATCTGTCACTTGGAACTGGTGGCAGTGAACACAAAGACAGAAGGCAAACACTGTTTTGTTTTTAAAAAAATCTATATTGTATTCACAACAACACTGAAGCTACATAGCTTCTTATTATTTTAGACAACTGTTATTTTTTAAAGCAAAAAGCAACTGATGAAACTTCAATAAGAATGGAAGAAAGGGAGTGTCATTTTTCCTTTTTTTTTTTAAAGCACCTTTCATTGGGTTTCCCCCCTGCAGGGAAATTATATGGGTTCATTGTATGTTTTCTCTGCCAAAAGGTGGGGGCTTGAGAGGGAAATGTTTGGGGATGGTGGAAATTACACAGAACTTTGTGTAACTTGTAGTCGGGCCCCAAGAGATGCCGACTTGTTCATGATCACCAAGGACCAAGCTAGACTTTGTGTAAACTGACATGCAGGTTTTTGTGTTATATAAATGGCAGCCAAAGAGAAGCCTGGGCAGTTTTGGGACTATGGGTTGGAGGATGTTAAACCTTTTGTTTCCCCTGCCAGTCTTGATAAAAATTACTGCTCAGAGGCTGCAAATTGTGCTTTGCCTCCAGAGCAATCACAGTTGGGGAGGATGAACCTAATACCAGCCTCACATTTAGGTGCAGGTGGTTCTCCTGCGCAGCACACCAAGTTGAAGGGACGCAAAATAATACTATCCTATATTTATATGGGCACCTACTGAGAAGATCCTCAAAAAGCAACTGTACCAAAAGGAATTATTGTTAAAATAGGAAATAATTAGCAGGGCGAGGGCACCAAATTTGTCCAAGCTCAGGGCACCATATTATCAAATTTTCCCCCTGCTAATGGGGACCCTAGCAGGGTGGGGGGAAAGGGCTAAACCACTATGACGCCTTTAGCATCTAATTTGGTCCTGTGAGATGGTGATTTATCCAAAGCCACCATGTGAACTTCGTAGCTCAGAAGCCAGGATTGCAGCATAGATTGTTTTCATCTCTCCAGTTCAACCTACTAGTCCAGGCCTTCCCAATTTGTGACCCTTCAACCATGAATGGCAGCCCAACGGTGAACTTGATGCACCTCTTTTTGCTTCCTGATGGGGATTTGTGAAGATTCACAGAATCGTAGAATTTGGACATTCTAGTGTGAAAGTTTTCCATTGCTTTCAGTGATACACACACTCTTATTCCAGCCTGGATAGCTTGCACACCAAGATTATGAAATGTTTATGTCCTTATGGAAATTTAAGTAGATACAACCAGACAAAAGATAAGCTTGGGACAACTGCATAATCAGCCACATAGTATTTGTCTTGGAAATAAAACTTGCCGGGTTACTGTAGCACTTCTAGATATAATATTGTTGAGGAACTTCAGAGTCCCCAATTTCTTCCTGCCTTCCATCTTGAATGACAGCTCCACATGCTGACGAAATGGCACTTGACTTGGTTACATAGTTTAGGTTGCAATGGCTGTTAAAAAGTGTTAGTGATTTTTGTCAAGGGAAACATCTCGTAGTGACGTTTTCTTCTTTTAAGGAGGAAGACATCAAAAGGAAGATAGCAGATGCAGTCTCCTGATGTCTTGCAAAGATACTTCATACTGAGCGTATGAAAAGAATAAAAATACCTTAGGGGTACAATTCAATTAGATCATCACCAAAATGGCATGCATGAGATTAACAGCCTCGAAAACCACACTGGCAAGTGCAATTTTTACCCAAGGAAGGGGAAATATTTTCAGTGCAGAGATGAATTATGGGAATTGGATAAGTTACATTTGGTAGTGAAATTTGGGTTGTTTTTTTTTTGGTAGTGCTCTTGTGCTTACTGGTTTTCCACCACTGATATGCACAGGTACAGGGATTCCAGCAAAGCCCTAATTTTGGACTGGGTGAATGGCCAAATCCAAAATGTTGCAAAAAATGTGCATGATTCCGAATCTTCCCAACCTCTTTATCCGGCCAGATGGTCAATAAAACCAGGGGGAGGGGAGAAGGAGGGAAAGGTTGGGATAATGTTGAAGTCATGGGTGTAGCTGGTAACATTTTGGTTGGTTTAATAAAGGTATTGCCTTAACCTAGATTTTGTTTTTTTCTCATGTGTCCACATGGCTATAACCTTTGCTTTTCGTGTGACAAGAAAAATGTCTGATGAAACAGCTGCAAAGGCATGTGTTGGGTTAAACAGGGTGATTCTTTAATATTCAATTATGTATTCTCAGGCTGATTGGAGACAGCTGATTGCAAGTCTCTTTAAAATACCATATATTCAAAGGATATACTATTGCATATGGATATCATAACACACGGTTGCTTTGTATGACACGATTATCCCCTGCAATGCTGTCTTGCCTTTATGAATTAACATATTACATATCCTCTTAGAACAGCATTTGTGGCTGATGCTTTTGGCCATCCTAGGTGGCAGAAATATTAAAATGTTGATAATCTATCATCTTTCTTTCCTGGTCAGAAGGCTGTTGAGAATCTTGTCCATTACATTTTGCACTCCTAGTTTTCGTGCTCCCAGATGAAATTAATTTGGGAGCTTTGTAATTGATGTTCCAGTTTTTGATTAGACTTCCTATCTCCTTTTGGATCAGGATAAGCAAAGTACTTACAAAACCTGCTTGCTCGCTGTAGCCACTGAAGTGTAGGTGTCATATCTGAATAATTGTTGTATCTTGCTACGCTAAACATTTGTTAAAGGAAATTGCTGTGAAGTGGTGGACAAAAAGAAAGAAGGGGCCGCACTAGAGACTGGAAAGCAAAAAGATTGATGGAGCCTCAGCCTGGAAGGCAGGGGTGGCAAACTTGCATCTCTTCAGATGCTGCTGGGTATCAGGCTGCTGCCAGCGACTCCTGGCTGGTTGCCCAGGAATGTACAAAGACAAGATAATGTTTCTTACCGTCCTATTTTTATTTAGTATTTACAGAGCAAGGCTATAGAACCCAGCCTCTTGGATAATGGCGTCCCAAGTGAATCTCCACCCCCATCTATCCCACTTCCTCATTCCTCTCCTCCACGGGTGCTGCTACGTCCCCTCTGTCTTTGAGCTCTTTGCTCTCCTACTTTCAGGCTTGCCGGGTTCTGGGAGAGGGGGGTTTGGAATGCTTTCTAAAGACACCGTGTCCATCAGCTGCTTTCTCCTCCTCCTCTCCCATTATTTCCCAACTTTCCCCCTCATCTGCCTCTGAGCTGTGACCTTCCTCAAGCCCCTGTTGTAAATCAAAACTGTCTTCCTCTTCCTCCTCCCTGGAAGGGTCAGGATGGGGAGGCAGCCTCCACAATTCCTGCTCTGGCCAGGCCCTCATACTGGGCCACAGCTCCCATCACCAACCATTGGCCATGGTAGCTGGAACTGATGCGAGTTTGAGTGCAGCAGCACCTGAAGGGCCTTGCTCTTTCTGTAAGGCAGTTTGGGCAGTGGGGTCGTATTCTGCTGTCACTTCATCCTTGTAAGTGTGAAGGTGTGCACTTGCAATTTACAAGAAAGATTACATGTGGCAGGAAACAATGCAACTATATTGATTTCTGAACTGCAGTGAAGATGTCAAAGCATCCGGTCCGGAGGCCTTTATCCCAGACAGAACGTGTGTGTGTGCGCGCTGGAGTGACAAAAACAATAGAGCCAGGCATTCGTTGTAATAATAATAAATGCATGTATATTGGAAAGGGCTTTAACAACATTGTTTGCTTGGCATTCCCTTGGTACCAGGTGAATTTCACTCGTCCATAGTTGTGCTTTAAATGAGGTGGCGTTTTTGTTTTAATTTCCACTTTGTAGTACCTGAGCTCTCCTCAAACCTTCCACTCTGTGGGAAGCAGGGTATTAATTAATTGCGTTTTAGGTGGGACTTTCGGTGTCTATCAACTAGAAATGGATGGTCTCACACAACCAAGTTTGCACAGAGACAATCTCTGGACCAGTTCTTGGCATTTTGTAAGAATACTAGATTGCAAGGCAAGGAAAGATGCCTGCCTTAGGACTTGATAAGCTGCTGCAGATCAGTCAGTCCTGGAATAGAAGATGGACCAGCAGTCTGACTCAGCAGAATGCAGCTTTGCATGCTCATCTTCTTGGCTGGAGCTGGAGGTCAGTAGCTGAGCACCTGCTTTGCACGCAGAAGGTCCCAGGTTCTATCCCTGACATCTCCACATAGGGCTGGGGAGGCCCCCACCTGAAATCCCGAAGAGTCACTGCAAGTCAGTGTGGGCAATACTGAATTAGATGGATGAATGGTCTGACTTTTGTAAAGCAGCTTCCAGTGTGCAATAATCTCTGACGTGGATAAAGCAACTGTAGCTGCTGCTAAGGTCCCTGAAATATGGAACAGCAGAATCCTGGAAAGCAAGGGTGGATCTAGTTAACAACTTCTCTTCAAGCTAAGGAGGAAGTTTTTGTTTGCTTTTGGTTCTGAATGCTTGGTAGCTTTTTGGAGTCAATGGCACCTCCCCACCCACAACCCCAAACCAGCCAGCCACCTCATTCCGTCTGGATGTAGGGCTACGCTGCCAGCACAAGTTCAGTTCTAGTGGGTGGCAGGTTGTGTGCAGGGCTGGGCTGATGTGGCCACAGTGATGGGAAAGGCAGCAAGAGTGATGTGTTCAGAGGATACAGCAACAAGGGCAGGTGGGTGTGTCGCTCGCATTGTCTCGGAGTTCAAAAACCATGCAAAACCTGGGGAGATGGTAGGTGCATGCAATGGGTAAGAATACACTGAGGGATAGGAAGGATCAGGCCCAAGTTAACCCTCTGAATCCTTGCCAGAAAGCGACTCTCAAGAATTGCTTGGTAACTCTTGCATTGACCAGTCACACACCCATTTCTCCTTTGGAATCTTTTATTAACGTATAGAAAATGCATTAAAAAAGGAACTATACAGAGCCTAAGAGCAATCAGGACTAAAAATACTAGTTAACAATGGTTAACAAGCGTATATCCCCATTCTCTGAGCTACGGTTCCATTACGGGATCCTCGGGAGGGCAGCTGCTTTTCCTATCTCTCCCTCATTGTTCTACTGGTAAGGTTTAGTTTGTCATAGTCTCTCTGAGGGAGCTGCCACCTCATTTATTTCTTCTATTAAATAATAAACATAGTTCCAGAATAATGCATATACAAAGGAGGGGTCAGAGTTTTCAAAATCTTTGTTGAGTCGTCATCCTCTGAAAAAAGCAAACATGACACTTGCCAAAGTCTAGGGATTTTTATGCAGTTTGATCTTCTCTGCAGGATCTGGTTTCATTTTTTCTCCTCCCATCCTAGCTATCTTCCCTTGTTGAGACAGCAATATCTCAACTACTGTAGCTACTCACCAACCATTAGGCAGTATTGTTGGAGTGCTGTCAGCACCGTGGATTGAAGGGTTAGTGAGAATAATAAACAGAGCACCTAGTTATATCCCCAAGGAGGGGAAATGCCTTCACCCCACTCTTGCAAGGACATCATAAATCGGAAGGGAGTGTGCTGTTCTCAGCGTTCCCACTAAACTCCAGCATCACAGTGGTTTGTCACAGAGGCTTCCTTTCCCCTTGGAAAGGGTATAATCTCCTGTTCTGACAATGTTTGTCCCACTCTGCCTTTCAAGAAGTTGAGAGGTGTAGGGTAGAAAAAGGAACTCTTTAAACACTGTGTCAACATGGAGAGCGGAGAACCTAAATCTCCTCTTACTTTGAATGTATTAATGCAGAATAATGACCACTCCCTGGTTCTGTAGTTATGGACTATACAATTCTGGGATCCGCTTTCAGTCCATGCCATGGAGCTGTTCGCCCTTTCGACAGCAGCAGCAGCTCCCACTGTGATGCAAGCGGAAAATCACTTTGGAAATGGCCCCAAATGTGGGCTCACAAGTTGTGTGCTGTGCTGCTGCCAGAGAAAAAGACACAGAAGCCCTCCTGTCCACAGAGAGTTCCCCACAAAAAAGAACTTCTGTAATGGCCACACTGTTGCTTTATGCTCCTCCACAGTACAAATTTGTTCAGTGCCCACCTTTTCCATGCCTGGAATATACCAATTTACGCATACACAAAGAAGGGGGGGGGATGGATAAAAATTCAGCTTGAAAAGGGAATACTAGCCCACATTATATGCTCTAATAGATGTGCCCTTGAAGGCTTCATAATGTCCACAAAAGTTTTGAAGTGTACATCGTTTTTCCTGAGGGTCTGTTTTTGTCGGGGTGGGTGTTTCGGCCATTTTGCAGATATTTTGTGTTTGTGTGCCATTTTATTGCCCTTATTTTGTGCGGGAAATTCCAGAATAGTCGCATTACGGTGGTATCTCGGGTTACAAACTCTTCGGGTTACAGACTCCACTAACCCGGAAGTAGTACCTCAGGTTAAGAACTTTACCTCAGGATGAGAACAGAAATTGCATGCTGGCGGTGCAGCGGCAGCAGGAGGACCCATTAGCTAAAGTTGTACCTCAGGTTAAGAACGGACCTCTGGAATGAATTAAGTTTGTATCCAGAGTTTGTAACAGACTGTAGTCTGTTGTAGCACAAGCAACTTACAAGAGTGGTCTCCTAAAGAGTAAAACATTTATTGTGGCAAGAGTGTATGGGATTACTTTCAGGTAAACATGCAGAAGACTCATGTTAGCCCAGGGGTCCCCAGACTACGGCCCCCGGGCCGGATGCGGCCCAATTGGCCTCCCAATCTGGCCCGCGACGACCCCCGCCGCCCGCTGCCGGCTCTTGCGGTGCGCTGCGCGGCGGCGCGCTTCCAGATCTGAAAAAAATTGTCGAAAATCGTTTCTGCACATGCGTATGGGCCTCTCCCGACCCAGAAGAGGTCATTTCCGGTGCACTTCCGGGGCGGGGGAGGTGCACTTCCGGGTCGGGGGAGGCCCATACGCATGCGCACAAACAATTTTCGGCAATTTTTCCGGCCTGGAAGCGCGCCACCGCGCCAGTAAATGGATGTGCGCATGAGCACTGGCGGGCACTCCCCCACCCTCCGGCCCACTGCGCGCGCACTCCCCCGCCCTCCGGCCCGAAGGCGGGTAAGTCTGGGGACCCCTGTATTAGCCTAAAGGGCTAAGCTTCCACCGCTTCCAGTTGGTGACTCATTTGTGGGAAAACACCAGCCCATAAGCACCCAAAAGTGCTCATGGATCTAGCCCTTAGCCACATAATTCTCTGTTGGTTATGCATGAACAGCCGTCCGATCTTCACAATGAATAGACAGTTGATTGGAATGAAGCTACCATGGCAAGTAGAACATCAGTAGATGCTTACAAGTTGTCTGTGGCCTGTTGGGCTTATGGGGTTGGTGTGGTGGGTGGATACCTTGCTAATACCTGTAGTGTCTGAGTCAATGACTTAACTGGAAAAAAATGCCACAACAGAAATGGAGACAGGTTTCTGAGGAAACCTGCCACTCTTGTAGGTAAGTCTTGTTGCTCTGGGAAGAATGCCTATTAGATAGGAGTAAAAAACTGAGCTAATGGCCAAATTGCCACAGGAAACAATAGAATGAGCCACATTATAGGACATGGATATTCAAGTTATTTTTTGGCTCATCAGGTGCTACATGAGAAAAAGGAAAGCTACCTAAAAATGCTCTACAATGTTCTAATTGAGTTCTTTTCTGCTTTTGCGTGTTCAGTCTGTTGAATCTAGTCTACAGATTCAGGCCCCTCATCTGTTGATGACAGAACAGGTTTAATAAACAGGTTTATATATTGTTCCCTGATGGGCCTCAGAAGATGGACGCTGCCAGAGTGGAGTTTCTTTAAGGGAAGAATAGAACTGTAATCCTCTGCAAGTGGGACTGTTGTTTCTGCTCTGTTATATCTTAAGTATCAGCTGCCATGTGCAAAACTGCAGATTATCTTAAAAGCATTCCTGTGCAATGAGTAAAACAGGGATGTGGAACGCTCAGGTATCTACCCAGAGTGAGGTACTGCCTATATCAGGCTTCCTCAAACTCAGCCCTCCAGATGTTTTTGGCCTACAACTCCCATGATCCCTAGCTAGCAGAACCAGTGGCCAGGGATGATGCGAATTGTAGTCTCAAAACATCTGGAGTGCCAAGGCTGAGGAAGCCTGGCCTATAAAGAGGCCATTCGCTGTATTTTCTTATTCTCACCACAAGGTGTCAGTTTTGCACTGTTTCTACACTTGAATTTAAACGTTCCTTTTTGCTCCTGCATGCCAAGCGTTTGCTTTTAAAGATGGCCAGTGTTCATATTAATTATTGTTATGCTATTGCTAAACAGTTAGAGAAACTCATTGCTGAATCAGAGAATATTCAGTCGCTCCAGTCTCCTCATAGTTGATTTTAGAGGGGTGTTTCCTGTGAAACTAGCCTTTTCTTTTAAAAGATAAATTCTGTTCTTTGAATTCTAAATGTCGCATATATAATTTTGCTCAATTTTTATCAAAAACTTCACTACCTAACCTGGTGGTGGCCCACCTCTGAAAATGTGACTCTTTAGGACAAACTGTTGCCAGGCAGGAACAAGTTTGTGTGTGTCTAGAGCAGGCATGGCCAAACTTCACCCTCCAGCTGTTGTTGGACTACAGTTCCCATCATCCCTGACCACTGATCCTGTTAGCTAGGGATGATGGGAGTTGTAGTCCCAAAACATCTGGAGGGCCAAGTTTGGCCATGCCTGGTCGAGAGGATGCCATTATGCAGTGTTTTGCCCAGTGTTGTGTAGGGTTTCTGGGATTATGGGGTGATTTCTGGAATGGTGAAGTAGACACAACTCAGTGTTATGGCAGGGTGAAAGAGCTGGTTCAGAGAAGCCCTCATAGACATGGGAGTTTCAAGCTTCAAAGAGACTAGTCAGCCAGATTATTATTATTTTTTAAAATCTACTTAGGAAATTAATACAATTTTCTGGGACAATAGAGTTCTAAACTGATGCAGGCAGAATAACCTTGAGTGCTTCAAATGGATTAGGTGAACTTCCTGCACTCATCCAACTGAGGCCTAGATCCTTAATGAAGGTGACAGAGCCTGGACCTCGGTTGTCCCACCTCAGACGGCAGGTGATACTCACATGATTGAATGTTCTCCCATACCAAACGTTCCCTCTCCATAGAAAAATGGATGTCAAAGCAGAGATTCTAGCCAGGGGATCAGCTAGGGATCAGTTAGGTTGGATCCTGCCAAGGTCCAGGGTGTGTGTGTGTGCGTGCAAAAATTGCACCTCTCCACTCTGGCTTGGAGTGGCTCCCTGGGCCACTGTTCTGTGTGGCCAGCTTCTTAGCAAGGCTGCGAGGGACCCCAGATAGGCCTCTGGTCCTAGCATGGCCTTTCCCCTGATATGCTAGTTTTCTATGTGTAAGCTTCTTTTAAAAAAAAAATCTTTTTTTAAAAAAATTCTTTTAAAAAAAAATTCTGGAGAACATTTAATTGTGTGCCCCCCGCACTGCCTGAAGCAGGATAGCCCAGATTATCATCGTGGAAAGGACAGTTCTGTGATTCTTTTTTACAACCCTTTTTTTGTTGTTATAACAAAAAAGAAAAAGGAAAAGGGGAAAAAAAGAAACAGTTGCTGAGGCTGCAGTTTGGAGGGGCAGACTAGTGGAGATTCTGACTAGGAGAACAGCATGGAGGGGAAGGTTTAGTCATCACCATCGTCATCACATACATATCCCATGCACTGCTCCAAAGAACCTGGTGGACGGCCACCATTGCTGCATTTCATGTGGTGGGGGGGTTGGTGGCTTACCTTCCAAGTCCCGGACTGCAGAATCCGGGACCGGCAGCCGTGTGACACCGGAAGTTGCATCGACGCAACTTCCGGTGTCGCTCCGCCCATCTAAGGGCACCAAAAATGGCCGCCGCCACCACCGGAAGTCGCGTCTATGCACCTCCGGACATGCGTAGATGCAACTTTTGAAGCCGGTGGCAGCCATTTTTGGTGCCCATAGAAGGGCAAATCGGAAAGAAAAAAAATGGCCGCCGGCAGGAGAAAATAACGGAGAAAAACGGGAGACGAAGTGATATGGGGGACCACCGGGAAAAGGTAAGTAAAAATGGGGGTTTCCCGGGGAAAACGGGGTAACTTGGCAGCTATGGTTGGTGGTGGTGGGGGAATGTTGGTAGATCCCAACACAAATCTCAACATGACGTGTTGTTTCAGCCTCCAAACATTCTGCTCAAAGGTAGACAACAATTAAGGAGTTTTATGGGGGCTAGTGAGGAGTTAAGTGTCTCGCTTTTGTAATATTCACACGTTTCATGCCCAGGGATGTTCTTCTCCCCACACCCAAAAAAGAGGCTCAGGTTTGATGCATCGTGGTGTTAACTCAAAGCATCCCTCTGCTCTGCCCCTCCGTAGTCTTTGTAGGTTGTCTAGTCTGTGTCGATGCAACTGGAAGCCCCCTGCCACAGAATGAGTGGCTTCATAGGGAGGTGGCTGCACTCTGAAGTATTTTCACCAATGGACTGGTGAGGGGGAAGGGGCATACACTTTTTAAAGGGACATTGACTCTGTTAAACTCCGATTTCAGAAGTTGACTTTAAAGTCTGAGATAAATTTAGTTGGAGTGCCTATAAAATTGGTACAGCATGGGAGCAATACAGGTGAGAGACGTTTAGTTCCAAAATCAATTTGACACATGAGCAAGTAGATTTGCTTGCATTTGTTTTTGGGAACATGACCTAGGGTTTGTGTTGGGATGGAAGGATGAAGTGTCTTCGCCTGCCTTGTGTGAAGGGTGTGGCCTTTAAAGGAATGGAGCCACTTGGCCTCTGCAGGTGGGTTCAGTAAGTTTCCAGATTTTGGAATCTTCTTCCCCGACTGATGGAGATTTGCTGGCTCAGCAGGCATCACTGTGAAAATGTCACTGAGTTCATGTAGCAGCAGCAACAATGGGCAACCAGAACTCTGGGAACCGACCTTGGTACCCGCTGGCAGAACAGGCTGGCATGTGAAAAGAAGCACCACACGTACAGTAGAAACTGGGTTAAGAAGGAAAACCTTAAATAAAGCCATTTTCTAATAGGTTCAAGAGAGAACAAAAGAACTCTTCTTTTATGGAGGTGTGCTGGGTGGGTAGGGACTCAATAAAGTCACTGGGAATGACAGCAAAGCATCAAGGTTGTTCTCTTACCAAAGTGAGCCATCCCTCAGGGGCATCATGGCTTCCCTCAGCCACTCAGCATGGAGCAGGCTGCTACCTTTTGTCCTCTCCTTTTCAGATTATAAAATACAAACAAATGACAGAAAAGGACTGCTTGTCCAGAGGGATCCTGGCCCCTTCACAGCTGCAGGGACCGCCGCTTCCTCCCCAGGGTGTTGCGATGGTTGTAGGGCCGCATCTTCATTTCCACAAAAGGTATGGAGAACTCGTGTCCTTTCCAGTGGTACCAGTTAATACCCTGTGGGCAAAGCAGGGGGAAAGTCATTGCCAAGGGGATGGGGATACTTGGGATAATTCAGGTAGCATAACAAAAAGGGAGGATGCTAGGAGGAGTAGAACAGGGCACTCACAACTACTTCCTACTGAAATACTTTGAAGGCTTAAAAGAAGAAGAAGAAGGATTGGCTTTATAAGATTTAAACCTCAGAGCACTTTTATTCAAAGTACATTAGGCCTGATTTGCACATTCAGAAGAATGAAGTGATAGAGACCTAAGATGGTAAAGAGAACTGCTTTGGGTTTCAGCAGGAGGACCATATTAATGAATGCTCCCCATGTGAAAAGCTTAGTTTAAGTCAGGCATCCCCAAACTTCGGCCCTCCAGATGTTTTGGCCTACAATTCCCATCTTCCACGACCACTGGTCCTGTTAGCTAGGGATCATGGGAGTTGTAGGCCAAAACATCTGGAGGGCTGCAGTTTGGGGATGCCTGGTTTAAGTAGAATACTAACATAGCTGGGAGAGGGAGAGGCAAGGTAAACTTTCTCCCTGGTAGCCTAGTGCCCTCTGCCACCCCAGAAGTTGTAGCACTGCATTATTTAGCATTGTACGGACCAGGACTTGAAATGACAGAAGCCTCCGCTATACCACTTTAAACTGCAGGTAGGAAATTGTATTTTTTTAAAATAAAAAAACCCATTTCCCTGTATAAAAACTCCACACAGACATAAAACCACTCTATGAAAGAAAAATACTTTGTGTAGTGCTTCCACTGCTATGCTGGTATAAGCAGGGGGCTTGTCACCAGGTGATGAGAGCTCATGCTCTTAACCAGGCATCCCCAAACTGTGGCCCTCCGGATGTTTTGGCCTACAACTCCCATGATCCTTAGCTAACAGGACCAGTGGGCAAGGATGATGGGAATTGCAGTCCAAAACATCTGGAGGGCCCAAGTTTGGGGATGCCTGCTCTTAACCACACAGCTCTCTGCTGATGAGCTAAGAGGCTTGCAAAACGCATCATTAACAAGCAGAGAAGCTGAGCTCCTGTTTGCAGCTCTGAACTGACCCTCCACTTACCTGGCTGTGCCGGGACTCGCCATACTTGCCGTTGAGGTTGGTCCTGTGACAGTTCTTATACCACCAGGCCCCTTTGTATGACATGGCACAGTTTGTGACGGCAACATCGTTGTCTCTGTCTCTGGTGGAAAATGGGCGCCCTTGGTGATATGTGAGTGAATCCCCTGCAACAGAAGACAGGTCATTTTCCTTCCGCCTGCAAAGGGACACCTCAAGCTGAGTTCATGCATGTGTGTTTGTCGCTCGGTGGCTGCCCTGGTTTTGGCTCTGTGAGAACAAGCACTGAGGGCTTGTCCTCACTTCTGCTTGTCCCGCTGCTCTCTCCTGGGAAAACCCACGCTTTACCTCCTAATCAGAGCAAACGCCAGTCGGGTTTTTCAGTGGATTGACGTTTGATCTGATTCAGTGTTCCCGGGCAGGTGTTCCCGGGGAAAGCAGTGAGGCAAATGGAAAACTATTCTGACCCATGTCTAGGAAGCATGGGACAAATGGAAAAGTGCCTGGACCCCTGGCTTTCTAGGGGCAGGACAAGCAAAGTGCGCATGAGCCCCGAGTTGTGAGAGCTGGCCCAAATTTAGAAGCAAGCAGAAGCAACTTCTGGGGGTTGCTGCACATATGTGGTGCACAGCATGGGAGTCTTTTTGTGTTTCAGGCAGCCCGGCATATTGTTTGACACCCCAGTGCATGCTTCTTTTATGCTATTTCCAGAGCCATGTTTGTCAGTGGCAGCATTTTCTAGGCTGGTTCAGAGCATCGACACCCCTGTTTTCTCATCATCCCACCCTCAAGGAAAACTGGTGTAATTACATGACCCATTAGGCATGTCTACCTCATAGCATCACAGATGGCAAAGGAAACCCTCTCACTATCCTTATTCTAATCAGGAGGGCATAAGGCATGTATCCTCACTGCCTTGGCATCAGGGATGTGTGACAGTCTCCCCCCCCCCTTCAGAATGAAGAAATGAGTGCAGCATGGCGGAGGGTATACTCCCCACCCAAACTGTTTGTTTATGCGCATATACTTATGAACACACAAAGCAAATAATTGGGCCTAGTACACAGAGTTCTTAAACTCCCTAGCGAGGAACATCTGTGTGGTCACTTTTCCTCTGGGCGGGGATTCTATAACACAGGAGACTGTCCTTTTTACTTCCTTCTGCTTCTGAGGATTCTCTCTATTCTGTCATGCTTCTAAACTGATCAGACATGTGTCTGGGGGCTAACACACACACACAGCCTATTTTGAAGCCAGCTTTTGGGTTTTGTACCTGAGAGGTTTTCTTACCTGTATTGTATTTTCTGCCTGCATTGAAATGTAAGTAAACCTTTTTTTGCTTATCTTCCTAAAAATGTGTGGTTCCCTTTCTGCAATTAGGGTGACGAAGGGGAGGTCCAGAGACCACAAAAAGGGATAAAAATGTGTAATTGCCTTATTCCTAAACTTTAGTAAGATGCAAAACATGCAAGTGTTGTACTCTGCTAAAACGGCTTCACACCCCACCTACTTTTCATATTTCTTGCACACACATGGGATAGGAGGTATAAATTTTAATGTACAGATTTAATCATCAGTCCATCCCCTACACATTCCCATCAGTATGGTTTGAGGAACGTGGAAAGGGAATGTATCCCAGTTGCCATAACAGGTGAACACTTTGTCACCCTTTGAGCTCCTTTGAAAATTCACTGGCGGGGTGGGTGGGTGGGGTGAGAACGACAAAAATGTTTGCAAAAATCACCCCCAACTCTTTTTTTGGCTCAGCATTAGAGTGGGTTCCATTTTAGAAGCTCATCATCACTGATAGATACAAGCACAGAGGGAGACAGATGTTTACATCTTTTGGCCAAGTGTTATATGGGAGCATATGAATCTGCAGTCTAGGGTTTCAGATGGATGGGTCCATCTACCTCATCTAACCCACTGCGATATGAGATGATCTTACTTGGAGATGTCAGGGGTTGAACCTGGGACCTTTTGCATGCAAAGAAGGATCGCCACCAAGTTATGTTTGTTATATCCCCAGGAGACACTTGGGCTTACCTACTAACTATTAGAAAGGTGACATTGCATACTTTCAAAAAAGCTGCTGCATGGGTCCTATTTGTATATTACCACCTTATGGATTAAACTGGAGAAGGAGGAGAATGAAATACATGGATGGGGGTGGAGATAAATATAAATGTGATTGGTTTGCATGGAGAGAATTGGCTGCTCTCTTGTGTGGGTGAGATCAGGCGAGAGCTGTTAAGCCTGAGGAAAAAGTCTTGGAGTAGTAAGTGGGGAATGTGCCCTGAATTTGTACCAGCAGTGCCATTGTAGTCCCCTATCCGAAGCTTGTACAGGCTCCTGGCATCTCCAACGGAGAACTTGTCATAATATGCAAAGGCTGTTTCCTGGCCGTCTCTCATATCTATCCGCAGTTCATAGCGCCCCTGTGATGTGATCTTGTGCATATTGTCTAGTCCTAGAAAGACAATAAAAAAGAGTTTGTAGGATTGCATGCCTAGAAATCATGTGAACAGCACGGTGTAAGAACTGGCTCTCAATGCACATGTTGTGATGTGGAATTGAGAGTAAAAGCTGAGTGGAAATTTGCTCCATGTTGTTGTTCAAACCCCTCTGTCCTGAGTCTAGACTTTGTTGTCCAGGAGGTACATATCGGATGTGGGTTCTGGATAATGGGATCCAGAAGCCAAGCCTCATGCTGGAATGTCCATTTGTTGCTCTTCGCTTCCTCCCCAACCTAACTGCCTGTTATAAGAATGCATGGAGTCAAGTGTAGGTCAGCAATAAAAAACACCATTGTCTGTTAACTCTTTATAAAGTTCCATGAGAACTGGGAAATAACTATTTTATCCCAATAGTCCACAACCCAAGGGCGGGGAATTGCTGTTCCATGGGCATACATTGGGGAAGGGGAAAACAGGAAACCCCCCCCCCATGTTCTGTGTGCTACCTGTGTGGGGCCACCCATGTGTCAATCTCCTGACAGTAGAATCACAGAATCATAGAGTTGGAAGAGACCACAAGGGCCAGTACCATGGCATCAGCTGACAACTTCAAAGGACAAAATCAGGAATGCGCTCCTAATTTTTCCTTTCTTCCTTTGCAGGTGCAATGTGCATTTAAGAAAGATTTTTTGCCGTTGCCATCCATCGAGTTCAATCTGGGCAGCAAGGCACAATGTTCCTTTGCAGGAGCAACTTGAATCTGAGCTGTGTATGCCAAGACAGTGCCCTGCCACAAATGGGGCTTGCGGCTGGATTCGACTCTATGAGAAACCCTGCTTGCAGAAGAATTGTTGAGAGCACATTCTAAGACTCCTGACTCTTCTTTCTTTCTTTCTTTCTTTCTTTCTTTCTTTCTTTCTTTCTTTCTTTCTTTCTTTCTTTCTTTCTTTCTTTCTTTCTACTGTTTTTATTTATTTCCATGGTACAGAAGATAAATTTTGAGGAAACAATGGTTACAACAGTAAACAACAAGTAACTTGTCCTGATAAAGGTACAGACTTTTATCATGCCATGTGTTAAAGTTTCATTTGATTCCTCTAAGAGATCATGCCAGATTTCCCCATGAGTGCTGGGTGGATTCCTGCCACAGTCTGATCAACTTATGTATTCAATAAACATTTGCCATATGAGAAACTAACATGCCGGGTGAGAGCGGCAAAGGGCAAACACAATCCTGAGTGTTTCTTTGAAGCCGTGTCTTTTTCTGGCCCATACCTGACTTCAGGTGTGGGGCAGGTGGGCAGGGTTGTGGCAAAACAGCCTCATGAGCCACTTTTTGATCCCTGGTGGCCCCAATTTGGCCTATGTGACATAAGCTGTTGCCAGTACTCTGGCCTCTACAGTCAGCTCCTCCATGGTCCCCTGATTGCCCCCCCCACTGTTTCAAGAATGGAATAAACTCATCAGACGTAGCCTTGGGTCCATCGGCTACACATATTTCTGCCTGTAGGTTGAATTGTTTTTCTTTAATCTTTCTTCCTCACAGATGGCTCATGAGAAAATAAAAACTCAATAAAACAAGTTATATTTTCAGGAGTGCTAAAATCCCTACTTTTGCCACTAAAAATACTCCAGTTGTGTCTCTGCTCTGCCGGAGTTATATAGCAGTTTGCAAGCCAGGCTCCCCTTGCCCTCTGGAAGGATCCTGGTAATTGTAGCTTGGTGAACGCGTTGAGAATTGCGTGTTAGAGACCTTGAGCTCCTCTCATAGAACAGCACTTCCCAGAGTTCCCTGGGGTGGTGGAATTATTATCAAATCAGATTAATTATGTAGTGTTGATACATCCTTCCTACACACCAGAGATAGGGCTAACATATTTTGCGTTAGATGTACATTTGCTTGATGTAACCCAAAAGAATTCCTCAGTTTATGCTTGGGCTTTTCCCTTAGCAGAAACTGCCAATCATGCTGAATGGCAGAGTTTATCTGTGATGCAGACAAAGCGCATTGAAATGGAACGAAATGACTCCATCTAGCTTGTTTTGTGAGCGAAAGGATGTTTGACCACAGTTCCATGAGGGCTAGAGGGCAATTAAGCTTGCTGCACTACCTAACAAATGAAGCAGCGACCAGGTCCCAGTTACGAGCCTTTCATGCCACAGAGCCCATCATTAATGAGGAACACGGACAGGACAAAGAATGGAGAAACCTGATGAGTCAAAAAGCAGATTGATTGAGAATGCAGGAAGAGTGAAAGAGACAGATAACCGTCTGATGATGCACAGAAGGCAAAGAAGAAAAGAACGACTGGGAAAGAGAAACCAAATGTGCCTGTTGCAAGACGATATGATGGACAGGTGTCTGGTTTCGTGGCTGACAGGGACAGGGACAAGAAAAGGGTAAAGGTTTGTTACCCAGCCAGAACTCATCCTCTAGGTTTCCAAAGCCAATACGATAATCTGCCCACTTCCGGAAAAAATCTGTCAGCCCGTTCTGCCGTCTCTGAAACACCTGCAAAGGAAGGAAGGAGAATGGTGAGGCAGACCAATCCTTATGATATATGAGATGTGTATACCTGTGGATGGCCTTTGTGTGTATGCTGGGGAAATGGCCCCCATTTCCCTTCACAGACAAATCAGAAGCCAGTTTCTTTTTCAATAAAGTAAACACTATTCCCTGTTCAGCTAACTTCCTCCACAAACTCCCTCAATTGATTTTTCTTGGCTTACACATCCACCATAGTTAAGCTTAGAAAGGTACCATAGCTGCAAGAGTTCTGGTGCCAGCTTGCGCCTCCTACTGCCACATGTCAAGGTGCATCTACCTCCCTGTTTATTATTAACATTCAGGAGGAATTTAAATACATTCATGTTAACCTGAGAATTTGAGGGCTGAAATACACTGCTTCTGGCAACCATGAAATTGTTAGTTGTGAGGACATGTGTCATAGAGCGAGCTGGTCAGGAAATCACACAGTGATTTACTCTTTATTAGCAAAAACACGATCTTCATAGACTTAGCTGAGTGTCATGCCTAATGAGCACAACAGCTCATCCACGATAGGTCTTACTCCATGAAACCATTTGCTAAAATTAAGATCCCTGCCTCCCCAGCCGTCTATGTCTCTTCCTCTCTAGTGCTTTTTCCAAGCAATTGGAGTCTGCGCCTGGATGCAGCCCATCTTTGCTCCACCTGTTTCATCCCTCTCCTGGTTCTGGGATAAGGGGAGCTTGTCGCAGCTGGAGTGGTAGACACCTCTGACTCTTCACCTGCCTGACCTGACTCATCTCTGCTTCTTGACCTCCCTCCTCTCACTCGCCTACTTCAGATTCTGCCTCCGATTCTGGACTTCTCTCTCTCACAGACTCTCCCAGCTCACTAAACCCAGTTACCTCTTCTGACACCTCCTCTTCCTAGTCTTCTCCCTCTGACCACTCATCGTTGTCCCACTACCAATCCCTGGGCTCTGAGCCTTCTTCCCTTGGTGGTTTCTCAGCTGGTTCCCCCCACCATTTCTCCACGTCCAACCAGTCCATGACAAAATGTGACTCTTTTTAAATATTCTTCATGTTTAAAAAACAATTGCATTATTTTACTGTTTGGTTGTTTGCCACCCTAGGCTCCTTTGAGAGGAAAGATGGGGCAACAATGTAATCAATACTAATAGTGATAATGTTGGATGCCAGGCAGTTTATAGGCAAAAGTCAGCCCTATGTTATCCTGGCTTCTTTGCACACTTTGCAGCTGCAGCTATGCTATCACAGTGGGCTGCATTCTCTTGCTTTGAAATATTCACGTATGGTACCTGGTCACCCACCAGGTATCTACTTAGCCACCCACCAAGCAGCTGATGATGTCAGTCCCACAAGAAAAACTAACCGCCTTCCCTTTTGCTTGAGCAATGTTTGTTCCCTGGTGATAAGGCCACAGGCAACATTGGCCATTACTCTTGGATTGAAATCTTTATGATGGCACACCATCCCCTTCATTAGCAGCCTTCCTCTGTGCTCTGGTACATGGGGCCGGATTTCCCAGGTCCATGTTACTCGTACCTTAAGACAGGGATTGATCAACTGGTTCCACAAGGAATGACATTTCCCTAATGCAGAGGAGGCCTTCTCCAAGCTTTCCGAGCACAATTCAAAGTGTGGGTGCTAACCTTTAAAGCCCTAAATGGCCTCGGTCCAGTATACCTGAAGGAGCGTCTCCACCTCCATCATTCTGCCCGGACACTGAGGTCCAGCACCGGGGGCCTTCTGGGGGTTCCCTCGTTGCAAGAAGCCAAGTTGCAGGGAACTAGGCAGAGGGCCTTCTCGGTGGTGGCGCCTGCCCTGTGGAACGCCCTCCCAGCAGATGTCAAAGAGGAAAACAGCTACCAGACTTTTAGAAGACATCTGAAGGCAGCCCTGTTCAGGGAGGCTTTTAATGTTTAAAAGATTACTGTGTTTTATTTTTCTGCTGGAAGCCGCCCAGAGTGGCTAGGGAAACCCAGCCAGATGGGCGGGGTATAAATAATAAATTATTATTATTATTATTACTTAAGGGCCATTATACACTCTGGTTACCAGCCTGTGAGCAGGGACAATCCAATTGCCCTCATGCCCTCTGTAATCAATGTGGCGCCTCTTAGCAGCAAGCACTTCACAGCTATGGAAGGCTGTCAACAGGGGATACAAAGATATAATGCGCTTTCTGAAAGACGCTCTGGTCCTCTGCATTACCAGGAGGCACATTGGAAAGCAAGACGGTAATATTTATATGAAATGCAAGTGTAAAATCCTTACAAGTGAAAATGTAAGCAAAACCGACTTTGTACCACACCTTGATTAACATTTGGTTGGGACCACAAAGAACCAGGAAAAGTTGCTTCCGTGGGGAAATCCTGCCTGCAAGCCTTTCGGGGGCCATCCTGGGTCTATTGTGCGCTTCCCGTAGCTGCTATATGTTGAGCAGTGAAATGCAAATTTTGAAAGACATCCTCGATTAATTTCCTTGATAGCATCATGAATCAACTCCAGCCTCACTCTCCAAAGGAGTTGCATGTGTCAAATAAATCACCAGGAATCTCTCAGAGTGTAACTATTATTAACTTAGTCCCTAAGGCATGGAAAATAGAGTACCCTGGCGAGATGGTTCTAGTTATTGACTAGTGCCTCTTTCTTTCTTTCCTTCTTTCTTTCTTTCTTTCTTTCTTTCTTTCTTTCTTTCTTTCTTTCTTTCTTTCTTTCTTTGCCTAACTACACAATTAAAGGCATGCAACACTGTTCCCCACCCCTGGCCTCTTGGTTTTTCAAAGAGAAAAAGTTGCTTTGGGAGGGGCAATTTAAAAGTGGTACCGGGTGCTAATTAACCCTTTCCCTGGCTGTTGCTGGACTCCAAACCATTTCTCCAGGCTGCCACCTCCACAGATTATTGTGTATTATCCTCACAAAGATAGATGTGGAACTCTATGGGGAGAAAAGTAGTGTGGATTGGGAGCAGAGAAGCAGCAGAGAGAGAAAACATTTAAGGCCCATTTCTCCATTCTAACTCCTTCCCTCCTTTTTCTCAAAAAAGAAAAATTGTGAGTGAGAGAAAGAGAGATAGAGAGAGGCCTCTTCACGTGAATTTAAACAACAGTGTGTGCACTGTATCCTCCACAACAGCTAAAATGGATGCCATCTTGTCAAGCAAGCTGCAGGGTAGACCTTAGAACCCAGCAAAGTTGAGGTTCCTTCTGCAGAGTTGTCATTCATCATTGTGGGCCTGTGCCTCCAGGCTGCCCATTGCCTGTGCTCTCTTAAGATATGGGATGTAGTGGCCATATTTACACTGTTAGAACTGCTTCACATATTACATTTATCTAAAATACTATAGGGAGTACCTAAAAATGTAAAGTGTGAACAATGAGTGAGGATAAATTTGTTTTTGCAAATATATGCACCATATATATATTGGATCATATGTACTTACTAGTCACAAGGAGGTCAGGATTGGCTGAAGCACCCTACTGAAAAGATCCTTAGCATCCTGGCAGTCTGGCTCTTGCAAGAATGGGGATGACAATGTTCACCATATGTAGGCAGATTTCAAGTGCAGAAATGAACACTGAAGGGACATTGCCTGCTTTGGCTATGTGCTGGTTCAGGGAGCGAAGGTAATCACACTTCCCAGGCACAGAGTGACATTTTCATGTCTATTACCACTGTCTTGGTAAGGCTTGGCACCTGTTGTCCCTTAGAGCCCTGCCCTTCTAACTGTGGATTTTGCTGCAATAAAATTCCAACTTATTTTCTTGGTTTAAGGCTCTTTGAAAAAAGAAAGGGAAAGCTCTATTGTGTCAGCTGCCTTAGACTGTGCTATGCCAGTTTAAAAGCGAAGAGATAAGAAGAGAAGGAAAAACATTATCCTACGACATGTTGTCAAAAGTTCAAAATATAACTCAGTAGTTGCAGTGTGTGAAGTGGCATACATTGTGTTGCATCTTGCCTTAGTGCTCATGTGCGCGATCGTGAGCTTGATGCATATGCTTTTCCCTGCCCATGGAGAGACTTAATTTCTAGAGAGTAAGGAAAGTACGCAACCAGGAAGAATTATAACTTCAGCCACTCAGATTAACAAAATGTTAATAAGGCATTCCACACATACACAACTCAAATATTGGACTCATGAATCACATAACTCTGTGAAGCCATTAAACCCTCATAAATATGACTTTTTGATTGAAGAAGAAGAAGAAGAAGAGGACTTGCATAACAAGTTTGTTTGCTCACTTACAATCCATCCGCCTCCATCCGTGGTCATATCACAGTACACTTGCACTCTCTGGCCAAGATCCCCATTAAGAGAGATGGTGTAAACACCGTTCATCAGGTCGCCATTCATCAAATGTTGGGCACAATCTTGAGGATTCATAAACACACGACCTCCTGTAAAATGAGTGCAGTGAACACGTCAGCAGTCATATCACACCTCTGCTTGCATATCACATTGACAAACACTTTTGTTCATGATAAGCCAAGACCATGACAGGGAGGTCAGATCCTGTGAGTGCTCTTGCTGTTGTATGGAGAATAAACTGTGCCCATTTTAAAATTTAAATCAGTTTGCTTATAACGGGGACCCTAAGGGACACTTCGAGTGACTGATACTGCCCAAAGAAAAGATGGAAGACTGGAGGAAGTTGAGCTAAATAAGGCTATTGGTTTAATCTAGTCTAGGACTCCAGCTGGCAACAGTTATCAGGGATGAGTCTTCCTGAGAACTTTTTAACTTTGGACCTTCTGTACTTAAAGCATGGGTTCAACCAGACTTCCTTTTGTGACAAATTTCTAGGCATAGATCCAGACTTTAAAGCTCTGTGTCCAAGCAGGTTTGTTTTGGTCCCAGTACTTTCCCCTGGAAAAACCATGTTTTACTGCTGAATCAGAGCAAACGACAATCAGGTTTTCTGCGGATTGCTGTTTGATCCAATTCAGCGGTAAAACACAGGTTTTCCTGGAGCCCCATGAGGAAATAGGCCTCCCTAAGCAGAGGGTCATCTTCTTTCAAGGCGACTCCAGGTCCTTGACAAGACCATGGTAAACCTACAGGAAAATCTGGGTCTCCTACAGACAGAAATCAATGAAAGTAGGCTTTCCATTGGCCACAGGGCAGGGATTCAGTGCTCTGCAAGCTCTTTGTCCATCCCATGGCTAGTAGAAGTTGAGGAAATATATACAAAATTACCGAAAGAGAAATGGGGTGGGGAAACCAAATTTGATTAATTTCTGTAACTACACCATCGTTATTTGCTTTTTCCTGGCACCAATGAAGTTGTTTTATAAGCGTGGAATGTACTTTAAAAGTGTGGAATGTAGTCCGAGCAGTTTTGAAAATATTATTTATTTATTACATTTATATACCACCTTTGTCTTCCAAGGAGCTCAAGGTGGTATGTGTGGTTCTCTCCCTCCCCATTTCATCCTGACAACAACCCTGTGAGGTAGGTTAGGCTAAGAGATGGTGACTGGTCCAAGGTCACCCAGTGAGCTTTATGTGTGAGTGGGGATTCGAACCCTGGTCCACACTTCCCCTTGCCCTGCTACTCTTTAGTGGAAGACCTGGGCGACATTAATAATAAAGTTTCCTTTGTGCTGCTTATCTGGCAATTCTCCTAGAATCTCATGTACATATGAGCCACAACGGACAGCTATCATGGCTGGGGGAATGAAAGCACCTTGTTATGTCTCTAGTCAACCTGAGCACGTTCAAGACTTTCAGTGTACAGCTGGGGATTTTCTCTTTTGTTAATCACACCTTATTGTTCTCATGGAAAGCCTTATGAGAACTGGAGGCAGCTGGTGCTGCGCTTCGTAGCTTTCTAGGGTCAAACTGCACATTATGCTAAGGCAGGGGTCAGCAAACTTTTTCAGCAGGGGGCTGGTCCACTGTCCCTCAGACCTTGTGGGGGGCCAGACTATATTTTTTTAAAAAAATATGAACGAATTCCTATGCCCCACAAATAACCCAGAGGTGCATTTGAAATAAAAGGACACATTCTACTCATGTAAAAGCACCAGGCAGGCCCCACAAATAACCCAGAGGTGCATTTTAAATAAAAGGACACATTCTACTCATGTAAAAGCACCAGGCAGGCCCCACAAATAACCCAGAGGTGCATTTTAAATAAAAGGACACATTCTACTCATGCAAAAACATGCTGATTCCCGGACCGTCCGGGGGCCGGATTTAGAAGGAGATTGGGCTGCATCTGGCCCCTGGGCCTTAGTTTGGGCATGTTTGTGCTAAGGGCATATTTGAATCCTGCACTTGAGGTTCCCTGCATCTTTTGCTTTAGAACGATCAGCTGCTGAAGGTGGGGTTGGAAACTAAACTGGGGTTGTGATCTTCAGGGAGGTGTTCCTTCACCAGACCTTTCTCCTGCGCTGTATTTATGTGGGAATTCCCCCCCCCCCAATTATTATTTCTCTCTGGATTCACTATGTTCTGCAGATTTAGCTTGGGAGGCAAATGGCAGTGGCGCAAGGGATTGTCCACGGCTACCTGGTAAAGTCATCGTGACAGAGATAAAATTCAAATCAAGCTAGTTTTCCTGACCCGTAGCCCAGTCACTTAGCCACTATATTACACCAGCTTTCTGTCGTGTGCACCACAACCCTGAAGCTCTTACTGCTATGTTACGCTGACTTTTAAATAAAAATAAACTCTTTGGAGAGTACAGAAGTTGGTCACCTCAGCAGATATCAAAATATACCAACCATGTAAAAACCAGCGACACAACGCTGAATTACGCCAGGAGGTCTGATATGCTTTTCATCTGTCAGCAAAATCAATCTAAAAGCTCTGCATTGGCTTTCATCCCTAGCAACCTAAGTCACCCTAATCCTTTACACTAACTGAAGTGGAAGGGAGAATAATGCAACAGCCACCGATCTATACCTGTATGAGGCAAGCAGGGTTTTTGGCTATTGATAGCTGGTGCTGTTAACTGACAGCCTTTTCAAAAACCTTTTCATGCACATCAAGGAAGAATATATCCGCGGAAAGTTCAAAGGCAGCCCTTTTAGACTACTAGAGATATAAACACCAAGTGAGTGATTTCAGAACTATATGGGTGTGGACAGCTCCTTCCTGCTTCTTTTGAACAATTTAGGTACGGATGTAATTGGATTCAACATCCAACCACTTTTGTGCATCCCCTTTCTAAACAAGCCGTTCCACTCTGGGTGCCCTCTTGTGCTGTTTCACAATCCATGAGTCTACACAAGAGTACTCTCCAGTGCGATATTATTATTTCTGTAGAAACCCGCTTCTTCCAAATGCACCACTACCCGGATTACAACTATTTGTAGCATAAGCTAATCTAAATTCAGGCTGTGGAATCTGATTTTTTTTTAAAAATACTTGCTATATTATAAAGAAACAGATGTTAGGCAGTCAAAGCTGTAGACAGCTGTTCGTTTTCACTGACCCAGGAAAACACTGTTATGTATTGTTGGATGAACTTCAGTTATTTAGGCCTGGAGATGTGTATAGGATGCTTGGAGGACTTTGACCTAACACCTTAATGTCTGCCTTGCCTTGTAACAGTAGCTGCAATAGACCGACTGGTTCAGTCCTGTAGTTGATCAATCAATGGCTTCCTGCTGGTCCCAGGGGCATTTAAAGAGACGAGTGAATAGTAATTCCAGAAGAAACTCATGGCGGACTCAGAGGATCCTTTGGGGCAATGTACTCAAGTGGTGGTGGCTGCGCAATTCCATATACTATTGAATTTGCCTAGTCTAGTTCAATTTCAATCCAGTTTTGGGTAGAAACAGAGACTTACAGTGGAGGAAACACAGGAGGAGTGTGATCCTTCTGGACCTCGGAGCAGCTCTTGATACCACTGACCACGGTTCCTCCCAGTATTAACTATCTGTGGTGGGAACTGGGGGCCCAGAAAAATGGTGTTTCTGCTTCTATA
Source organism: Zootoca vivipara (assembly GCF_963506605.1). Classification (NCBI taxonomy): domain Eukaryota; kingdom Metazoa; phylum Chordata; class Lepidosauria; order Squamata; family Lacertidae; genus Zootoca; species Zootoca vivipara. Next base: position 5,092,654 of record NC_083282.1, on the reverse strand, counting down.
TTGATCAGGGGCTCCAGAAGCGGTGTTGGGAGATTCCCACTCTGTCCCCTGGCAGCTGTTCTATGGTTTGCCACAAGGTTTTATTTTGCCCCTTTTGCTATTTAGCGTCACTCAGAAGCTTCTTGTAGAGGTTATCTGGAAACTGGGAGTAATGTGCCATCAGTACATGGAAGACTCCCACTTCTACCCTTTCCATCACATTCAGGCGAAGCTGTGGAGGTGCTAAACTGCTGTCTGCAACTGGTCATGGACTGGATGGAGGCCAGTTAGCGGAAGCTTGGTCCATATTAAGGCAGGGGAGCTTTGGGTGAGTGATCTGTTTGGACTGGGGTGGTGGTATTCAGTCTGTTCTGAATAAGACCAAGGCTCCTCATACTGATTCCTTCGCTTATCGCCTCGGAAGACGACCACATGAAATTTCTATTGGTGGACGCTAACCCCAGGGTTACCCGCGGAGTGGCCGTTTATATCTTGCAGGCCCTGAAACTCAGAGCTCTCTCGACTGGCTAACTTTCTCTAGACGCGGATTTCACTAAACATTCCCCAGTGGACAAAACACACATGATGCATCCTAGTTTTTACCAAATTCTGTTTTATATCGCATGTTTTTATATCCAATGCTTTGTAAGTGTTTGATACATGTTCTGTATAATAGCGGTAGGTTACCGCTATTATTATTATTATTATTATTATTATTATTATTATTATTATTATTAATGTTTTATGTGTTATGTGCTATGGCCAACCAGCTAATGCAATAAAATTTTGATTTGTTTGGACTGGGGTGGTGGTATTCAGTCTGTTCTGGGTAGGGTTGAACTTTCTTTGAAGGATCATGTCTACTGTACAGTTTGAAGTGCTGTTAGATCTAGCCCTATCTGTAGATGCGTGAGTGGCCTCTGCTGTGATCCCTCATAGCCAGAGCTAGACTAGCCACACCTGCATTGGTAACATTTCACTCAGAGAGGTTCACAGACATCCACCTGGCAATGTCTCTATCCTCTTTTCAGTGCCCAGTGAACACTTTTCATTTGCCTAGGCCTTGCCCTTTACGTTTGTCCCTTTATGCTGGGTATTTCTGCCTCCCATGACTTGTTTGTTTTTGTATGCTTTTAAAAAATGCATTTGTATTCTTGCACTTTTATGCTTTGTTTGCAAACTGTGAGCCATGGCAGGGACGTGGCTAACAGATGTCCTATATAAAAATAAATGAAATGATAAAAAAGGAAGCCTCCCTCCTGCAATCTTGTCATGCACCCCATCAGATTTAAACTTGGAGCCAAACATCGCTCTGTGGGAAAAACCTTTGGGGCGGTTAAAGAGAAGGGCTTTAGTCAGCGGCAGAGCATCCACCTTGCATGCAGAAGGTCCCTGGTTCCACCCCCAACATCTCCAGGTGGGGCTGGGAGAGACTCCTGCCTGGAACCAGAGAGCTGCTGCCTGTCAATGTAGACAATAAGGAGCTGTTGTTGTTGTGGTTTAGTCGTTTAGTCGTGTCCGACTCTTTGTGACCCCATGGTTCAGAGCACGCCAGGCACTCCTGTCTTCCACTGCCTCCCGCAGTTTGGTCAAACTCATGTTCTTAGCTTCGAGAACACTGTCCAACCATCTCGTCCTCTGTCGTCCCCTTCTCCTTGTGCCCTCCATCTTTCCCAACATCAGGGTCTTTTCCAGGGAGTCTTCTCTTCTCATGAGGTGGCCTCAGCTTCAGGATCTGTCCTTCCAGTGAGCACTCAGGGCTGATTTCCTTAAGAATGGATAGGTTTGATCTTCTTGCAGTCCATGGGACTCTCAAGAGTCTCCTCCAGCACCATAATTCAAAAGCATCAATTCTTTGGCGATCAGCCTTCTTTATGGTCCAGCTCTCACTTCCATAATAAGGAGCTAGATAGAGCCATAGCTTGACTCAGGATAAGACAACTTACTATGTACCTCTGGTTTGAACTCTTAACTTTGTACCCCACTCCATACTCATTTTTGCTTTTGCCTTTTGTGTGTGGGGAAGAGGGAGGGTAACACATTTCAGCTATGAAATTTAAGTCAGCCATAGAAACCAGCCTGTGTATGTATGGAGGGGGTTAGTCTGGAAGTACTAAGTTTATCTGTTAAGCAACATCAACTTTGGCATGGGCCAAGGAATTGTCTCTTTAAATCTCAAGGGAAAAAAGATTACCGGTACATGTTTTCTTTTAAAAAACCCAATCTTCTGATGGAACCTCAGTTAAAAGTGATTGTGACTCAGCTGAGCAACCTCAACAAGCCTCTGGCTGGCAAGGAGACCCTCCTTGGAGCCCGATGGGATTGTCTTTGGGCTCTAGGGTGGGTTCTCCTCATAAACCACTAGGATTCTCCAGGGTTTTCCCCATTATACAGTGGTACCTCTACTTACGAATTTAATGCGTTCCGAACGCACATTTGTAAGTCAAAAAAAATGTAAGTCGAATCTCATAGGAATGCATTGGGAGAAAAAATTCGTAAGTCGAAGCAACCCTATCTAAAAATTCGTAAGTAGAAAAAATCCTATCTAAACCGCATCCAAGATGGCGGACGGAGCTCCATTTGTAAGTAGAAACATTCGTAAGTGGAGTTATTCGTAAGTAGAGGTACCACTGTACATGATTTCACCACTCCTGTGGTGAGTTCCACCACATTTTCTTCTAGAAAGAAAGCCCTGGGTAACCCTCTCACCTGTAGTGAAGATGGTAGAGGTGAATCCACTCCTCACAGCATCCTGGGCTGCTTGCAGGCGCACGGTGTATTCTGTGTTTTCCGAAAGCCCTTCTAGGCGGATCCAGGTGTCTTCTGCATCCACAATCAATTCCTGTGCTCAGTCACGAAAAGAGATGGAAAATCAGAGGTGAGCAAGAGAGATTTGTGGGGCTAACGTACACATACCTGCCAAGTTCCTCTCTGAAAAATAAGGGACCGGACCGAAAGTAGCATACCGGAAGTAGCGTGGTGGCTATTTTGGAACTGGGCGGAGCATGCTCAGAAGTGACTTTTGATGCTGCTGTGCCCAGTTCCAAAATGGCCGCCACACCAGAAGTTGCGCTGCAGCCATTTTGGAACTGGGCAGAGCAGCATCAAAAGTTGCTTCTGAGCATGCTCCGCCCAGTTCCAAAATGGCCGCCACGCCAGAATAAACCGGGGGGGGGGGAATCCGTTTTTTCGGCTGGGGACAGCCGGAAAAACGGGGGTTTCCCGGGGAAAACGGGAGACTTGGCAGCTATGCGTACATGGCTGGCCCAAGACATTTTGGTACCTGAGGCAGAACCCCAAATGGTGCCTGCCTCCCTGCCAGAGAAAAAGGGGTGAGGAAAGAACTATATCAGGAACAAGGGGAGGGGGTGGAGAGAAAGATCTACACCAGGATCTGCTGCCCCTGCCGCCTTAGGTGGTCACCTCACCTTGCCTCATGGGTGGGCCAGCCCTGCTCAGGTACATAACACAGAAGTGGAACCTGGAGGCATTTCGAGGATCAGGATTCTGGTCTTGAACTTACAACCTGAGGGGTGTCAGGTTGTGTGAAAGCAGTCCTTCAAATTTGAAAGAGGCTGGAAGTCAAATTGTGAGAATTGGAATACTGCTCAGGCACTTCCCTTGTGAATGTCTAGCAGGAAAACCAAGGGTTAAACACCCCCTTCCGGCCTGCCATTCTCCTGTGCAAGTGCCCTTGCCCCCAAATTTATGTTGCAAGAGAAACACAGGAGCGGGAGCCTCATGTTTCCTTTGTAACGTTGGCTTCTGCCCCTTGCTAATGGGTGTGTGTGTGTGTTAATTCCATAACTTCAGTTATGTCTGAACAAATCACACAAATCATTCCCACAAGATGTTTTCGGAGACAGGAGAGGCCTGCAGGAGTGATATGGGGTTGTGGGGCCCCAATGGATTTTCCCCATGATGAGTTTTGCCTAGTAAAACTTCTCTTGCTCCCCATTTGTAGCACACAGTCCATCTTCCAGCTTGTCTCGTGAATTTGCTATATTTCGTTGATTTATGGCAAAATGCAATATGTCACCCAGATAGTGCACACAAAGTCTTTTCAAATGCAGCGCTCACAACGGGGACATTAAATGTGCCATAGCTGATGCAGTTTTGGATAAGAGAATGACTCTATTCCCCTCCACACCCTGCAGTTTAGCTGTGGAAATGGTATCCCATAAAGTTTCATGACTTTCCCAATTGCTTGTTTTGTGTCCTCCTTGTGTGAGTGAAGGCCACAAATCATGGCATTAGAAGTGGCAGGCGAGGACAAGGGTATCCCACTCCCCTCCAAGAACCCACTTGTTAAAAGCAGGCAGTGATCAGGTGCTGCTTCTTGGCAAAACACCCATTGCCTGATTATTATGCAATGGCTCAAACAGGGGTGGGAGATGCTTTGAGAAACTGTGTGAGAAAATGTGGGCTCGTGCTAGGGAAGACTGCTGGCCAGTTTTACTTGTATGCTATTTCTTTCCATTAGTTTAATGTTATCCCATTAGTGGCAGGAACGCAGGTGGCGCTGTGGGTTAAACCACAGAGCCTAGGGCTTGCTGATCAGAAGGTCGGCGGTTTGAATCCCTGTGACGGGGTGAGCTCCCGTTGCTCGGTCCCAGCTCCTGCCAACCTAGCAGTTCGAAAGCACGTCAAAGTGCAAGTAGATAAATAGGAACCGCTACAGCGGGAAGGTAAACGGCATTTCCATGTGCTGCTCTGGTTTGCCAGAAGCGGCTTTGTCATGCTGGCCACATGACCTGGAAGCCCTATGCCGGCTCCCTCGCCCAATAGAGCGAGATGAGCGCCGCAACCCCAGAGTCGGTCACGACTGGACCTAATTGTCAGGGGTCCCTTTACCTTTTTATCCTATTAGTATTTATTTCATGCTATGCAAATACTGTGCTGAAATGGTAACACAGCAGAGCTACCGTAACATCAAACAAAGGACCTGAAACAGAAAAAAAATGGTCTCGATAGCAGTGACGAAAAGGGGAGGGGAAGTGACTATGAAAACTGCAAAAAAACAGAACAAAAAGGGATTGAGGGCTGTTTTTTTGGGGTGGTGGTGGTGGAGGAGGGGAATGAAATCACAACCCTCAGGCAAAAACAACAACCCCCCCCCTGCACATTTGGAGATCATCTGGCTCCACCCTGGCAGGAGAGACTTATTGGAAGAAAGGACTCACCTTGCGGCTCCCATCAGGTGACCGGTAAGTCATGATGTAGTTCTCAATCTCAGCCATAGGAGGCAGCCACGAAAGCAGTGCACTTCGCCGAGTCACTTCACTTGCAGTCAAATTTGAGGGAGGATCCAAAACTGTTGGCAAATGAATCAGAGTAGGGCAATGATTTTGTTGCAGGGTTTTGTGATATGCAAGCTACAGTTTGAATACTCAGGGATATAAAAACCCTTCATCGGAAAGTTTGTTTCCTATATCCCACAGGAAAACAAGTTGTCAGTTGTTGTGAATGTTATTTCCTGGCAGTGAGAATTAATAGGCTATACTTACGAGTTGTAAAGTTGGTGAAGATGGTTCTGCTGGTGACAGGCCCATTGGTGGCATACATGGTGACTCCGTAGCTCGTACTGGGCAGCAAACTGATGAGTTGGTACTCCTGGTTGGTCCCGTCCACTAAAATGGTTTCTCCGGCAACTGAAATCAGGGGTAGATTGTACAGAACATGAGGCTTTCGAAATGACAGCCTTCTAGTGTGAGATCCAACTTGAATAAAATAGGCTTTATGGTCAGATAGCCTTCAGGCAGGTCATAGCCTATGCAAATATGTCAAGTCTTAAATCAGGACTAATGGATACTTGTTGGAACTTGTGGATGGACCACTCATAAGACTGAGATCAATGTGGAGAACAATTATGTTGTCAGGACTGGGAGCTATGCCAAGGTGAAAGGAAACATCACTTCATGGTGGGGGGAAATTGATTGTGTGGATCCATCCTACTACAGGAGGAATGTTACACTGGAAGTAGAGAATGTTGCAGAAGGACAGCAAAAACTCCGGACACTTTGGTCTATAAGGTGCCAACTTGGCATCTAAGTGTGCCTGTCAATACCTTCTATAGGACTTGTGAAAGTTTTCAGTAAATATCCCCTCAAAAATGCACGATCCACAAGAGATTGCTTTTCCTGATTAGTTCCCATTTGCACTGGCTCACCCTCTCCTAGACTGAACATGCATCGGATTCCAAAATTAAACATCTGTTTTGGAATTGGCAGCCATTTTGTCTTGTGCTACATATCCCACTTTGTGATTGACACCAACAACGTTTTCTGAAAAACCCAAAAGTTCCTGATGGTCCCAAAAGTCTTGTGATCCCAACTCTGGTCTTCCTGGACCACTGCATTTTGTGACAGGGACTGTGAGAAGGGGTGGCGGTGACTTGCAAAGTTCTTCATTCCAAAGAGTTCCCTCTTTGGACGGTCAAGGCTGGTGTTCTGGAAGCAAAGCATGGGCCAGGTGGATGGACCAGGTCGGGACACTCTAAATGCAGCTGACCTTCACTCAGGAGCATAGCAAGGGTGTGTGTGCGGTGGGGGGCAGTCCACCCCATGTGTCACCACTGGGGTGTGTGACAAAATGCTGGGCGGCACTCACTGCGGGGCCTGAAGCGCGCCCAAGCTACGTGTGTCTTCTGGGAGTGACGCGGTGGGTTGGGCGCCTGCAGGCTCCACACTGCCCAAATGGTCCTCCCATTGCCCCCCCCGCCAGCTGTAGGGTGGCTGAGTGGGAGGAGGCAGGCAGATTCCAGAGGCCCCACGGTGCCCCTGTGAGTAGGTGGCCCCGCCTCCGCAGGCGCCACCCCAGGCACCCAATCGACTTGCTCCACTGCTGCCTTCACTCAGACAATACACAAGACTGAGGAGCCAGGCCAGAGTCTCAGACTTTCAAGGCCCAGATGAAATCCCATGGGCCCCTGTGTTATCGGCTGAACTACAGTCGTATCCTCTAGCACCAGCACAGTGCCCTAGAGAGTAAATTGGCTGCTAGGACCCTCCGTTCGAAACACACATATCCGTCCCCTGCTTCTTCACACCAACCTCCTCTATCTGCCTCTTTTGAATTCTCCCAACCTGTCACAGGGTGCTCCCTCCATGCCCCACACAGTACTGCATACCAGACACAGACATACCTGTGTCATGTGTGAGGACAATGACATAATTCTCAACTTCAGCCATGGGCGGGTCCCACTTCAGAAGGGTCTCTGTTGGGGTGATGTTTGTGGCAGTCAAGCTCTCTGGATTCTCCATGGCTGCAAAACAAAAAGGCAAGGTAAGGGAGTCAACACAGAAGTTGTTTCTTTGCTTCAGGCATCAGCCATGACAAGGACCTGGAAGCAGCTTAAAGTCCAAAACATGGGCGTACCCAGCATGGGGCAGGGGGGGGCAGCTGCCCCTCCTAAAAGCTGGGCAGCTGGAGAGGACAGGCAGGTACGCTGCCTGCTGTGCTCTGCTTCAGCCTGCTTGGCTGAAGCGAAACGGCAGCAGCGGCAGTGAAGCTGCCTCCGTTGAAAAAGACCTGGACCTGGGCTAACTTCAGCCCACACTCTTTCAAGTCACAGTGAGCACAGCACAGAAAGTGCTGCCCCACAATGCTCCGCGGCACCTCATTTGCATGCCGTGGAGCATTGTGGGGCAGCACTTTCTGTGCTGTGCTCGCTGTGACTTGAAAGAGTGTGGGCTGAAGTTAGCCCAGGTCCAGGTCTAGGCTTCCTTCAACGGAAGCAGCTTCGCTGCTGCTGCCTCGTTTTAGTCACCGCTGCCATTAAAGTAGCGGGCGAGGCAGGAGTGCAAGCGTGGGTGGCTCCGTGTGCTGCCTTGCAAACGGCCCCCTTTTCTCTGGGGGGCAGGGACGTTGACCATGCCTCCTGGGGGGATCCTGGCCATGTCATTGCCAGCTAACCAATCAGGTGGCTGGGGGTGTGGCTGGGGGCGTGGCTGGTGTGCCCCCCTAGCTTTGATTCTGGGTACGCCCATGGTCCAAAAACCATGGAGCAAAAATGTAAGGCAACTAGTAGGAACTATGAGGCAGACCTATGCTCATGATTCAGCAGCAAGTGCTGTATCCAAACCACAAGTCATTTGCATGTGAAGCAAAGCAAGCGCCGAAAGGAAAACGGTGCCATGGCTCTACAGCCTGAAGTTGAGGCCCAAATGCGATGTGATGGGACAGCCAGGTTATTTTTTGTAGATCAGTTCCATTCACACACAGAGTGGGGAGTGGGTTCTGAATTTGACACCAAAAGTAGTTAATGAGTTAGAGGTGAATCTTCCCCATCTGACCTCTCCATCCCTCCTTTACTTCACTACTTTACTTCACCCTCTTGTGGCCCAGCTCTGGTTCTGGGAGTGAACTGGGATGGAGAGAAAGGTGCTTGGAGCTATGGAGAAGCAAGAGGCACGTCCATTCAAATGTTAATAACCGACTCCCTCTGCCCTTTGTATGTGAATGAGGCCTGCAAGCAAACATAGAAAAATGTCTGCCCCATTGCGTATAGGTTGGCTCTTCTTTATTTTCATTACTCCGTAGGAAGTCCCTTTTCTATTGATCTAACAGTAGTTGTGATCTTTCGGCATCTTGGAATGGAAGTGCTTCTGCAGAGGTACAATTTGAGAGATAACACAGCAAAGCATATAATGGGGGATGTTTTCAACTGCCTCCTCCTCACAAAATCAATGACATGAGATGAATGGTATGAGATGAATGGAACATTATGATACACCACCAACCCAAAATTGCAGAAGGCATTTGCAAGGTAAGGGCATTAAGAAAAATTGGACTCTGTTTAGTATACTACCTGCCATGGGAGTAGCCAGGATTTTTGTTGTTGGGGGGTGGGCAGGACTTAGGGAGGGCAGAACCGATGTGAATGGTCAGTTAGTTACGTATTTATATTGCTTTAAGGGACCCAGGTGGCGCTGTGGGTTAAACCACTGAGCCTAGGACTTGCTGATCAGAAGGTCGGCGGTTCGAATCCCTGTGACGGGGTGAGCTCCCGTTGCTCAGTCCCAGCTCCTGCCAACCTAGCAGTTCGAAAGCATGTCAAGTACAAGTAGATAAATAGGAACCGCTACAGCGGGAAGGTAAACAGCGTTTCCGTGTGCTGCTCTGGTTTGCCAGAAGCGGCTTTGTCATGCTGGCCACATGACCCGGAAGCTATACACCGGCTCCCTCGGCCAATAATGTGAGATGAGCGCACAACCCCAGAGTCGGTCACGACTGGACCTAATGGTCAGGGGTCCCTTTACCTTTACCTTAATTGATCTAGAGGCGGCCCTGTTTAGGGAAGTTTTTAATGTTTGATACTGTACTGTTTTTAATATTCGGTTGGAAGCCGCCCAGAGTGGCTGGGGAGGCCCAGCCAGATGGGCGGGGTATAAATAATAAATTATTATTATTATTATTAATTATTATTATTATTATTATTATTATTATTATTATTATTATTACCTGCCCCCTGCCCCCTGGCCATGCCCATGCTACCTGCTACTACAATTCTCTCAGCAGATTCAGTTTTGAGCTTAACATTTCTGTGATGCTGCAGTACTTGTGAAAGTATGGGAAGTGAATGCTGTGCCCTCCCAGCTGTTCATTGGCAGCCACCAAATTACCTTGCCCCCGCCTAACATTTTTATTACTTAAATTTACCCAATGCCCTATATCCAAAGATCACAGGATGGTTTACAACATAAAAATAGAAAACAGGTTGTTTAATCAGCCGAAGTCCTGGTTACAGAGCAACGTTTTCGCTTGCTGCCTAAAGATATGTAACGAAGGTGCCAAATTCCTGAAGGAAGCTCTTGCTACCAACCATTTGATGCTTCTTTATCCTAATGCTTACCTTCCAAGTCCCGGACTGCTGAATCCGGGACCGGCAGCCGTGTGACACCGGAAGTTGCGTCGACGTAACTTCCGGTGTCGCTTTGCCCTTCTATGGGCACCAAAAATGGCCGCTGCCGGCTTCGAAATTCACTTGTACGCATGTCAGAAAGTGCGACGACGCAACTTCCGGTGTCGCTCCGCCCATCTATGGGCACCAAAAATGGCCGCCGCCGACACCGGATGTTGCGTCTATGCACTTATGGACATGCGTAGATGCGACTTTTGAAGCCGGCAGTGGCCATTTTTGGTGCCCATAGAAGGGCAAATTGGAAAGAAAGAAAATGGCCGCTGGCAGGAGAAAATAATGGAGAAAAACGGGAGACGAAGTGATACGGGGGACCACCGGGAAAAGGTAAGTAAAAACGGGGGTTTCCCGGGGAAAACGGGGTACTTGGCAGCTATGTTAATGCCACTTGCATTCACAAGTAAACTCTGGACAGTTCTGTATAACCCCCAAAATGCATTCCATACCTGTATACAGGATGTGTGAGAGAGGCTCACTTTCTTCTCTGCTTCGGACACTCTTCAAGCTGATCTCATACTCCGTGGCAGACTGCAGGTGGCTGAGCGTGTATTCAGTAACACCTTTGGCAATAACAAGGCTGTCCACTCGTCCTGTTTGGATGGAGAAAATGGCTCCATTATGACTAGCAAATCCAGGTGCACTAAAAATAGGCTAACAACAGCCAGGTGTCAGCCGCACAGACACCTTTCAGCCTTGATCGCCATGGAAGTCGCCAGAAGAGCACATCCTCTGGCTGCTTCTCTCTTGTATTTGTCCACATGGCTATCGGAGAGGTAGCCAAATGGGACTCCATGGAGCCCTTGGACTCAGGAGGAAAGATGTATGTTTTGATCAAAAGTTGGTCCAGTGCCAAGTGTGGTCGGAAGAGCTGCCCTAGCCAGGGCCAGCTCTGGAGAAATAAAGCTGCAAACCGGACTCACTGGCAGAGAACCCAACAGGGCCCCCTCCCTCATTCTACATGGGGAAGGCGCTAAGGCTGAATTTTCAGACTGCACACCTCCCATTCCCACATTCAGCGTCCCCTCCCTGAATCCTGATGCCACTACCCCAAGGTTGAAAGACATGCGCTAAACCAGCATTGCTAATTCATCTGCAACCAAGTGTGGCTCAAGACTGCAAGCAACAAGAAACTAAACAGTATTTAACTGGAAGCAGGAGAGAATAACCAAAGAGATTAGCTCAACTGTGGCCTCTTCTTCTATCAGCTAAAGGCATGGGGGGGATGGGAAAGGATCACTTCACAGCAAAATAAATAATTCTAGGTATATTGTATTGTTCTAAAAAGTTTAGCTTTTTTAATAGCTCAGAGATCACTTTAGGTTTCTGCATATGTCGGTTCAAATAATGCAGACACTCATCTTTGCCATTAAAAAAGGTGCAAATAGTGTACTAAATTTCTATGTGATTAATTTAAGGATATTATAGTAAAGATAGTAAATAATATTTAATGTGTGAGATATATACACATTAGAAAAATATATGCATCTCTTGAGAACAGCGTCATATGGGTGAAAAATAATCGCATGGTATTATATTAGTATCACAGAACCATAAAATTACAGAGTTGAAAGGGACTCTGTAATTTAAGGCCCATCTCTGTATAATAATATATTCTTGTTGGTTGTTTAAAGTTTGTCTCCAATAAGTTAATTTGTTCATTGGGGCAATTTCCCATAATTTCTGTAAGATGGAGTTATTTTTCTCTTTGCAGAGCTGAGGAAGCATAACCTTACTCGCATTAACAAACTTGCAACTAATTGCATAGCTATAAGTGCTGCTTCTGAGTTTAATATACACAGACCCTTAGCGGGTCTTTGAAATATTATAACCTGTAATTTCCTGTTCTAAAATATTTGGGCAACTTAATGAAGGGGGGGTAGGGGGTGGGGAAAGCAGCTCACCTTTATTTCTGCTTTGCATTCTATTCCTTCAACACCTCAACAGACTTGTGACTTGAGTATGTGGCACAGCAATAGTAAATCCCTTGCTCTAGAAAACTATTTGTCTACTCTAGTTTTTGAGGATGAGAATATTTAAAATGCGGAAGGAGCCCCAAACCCCACTCAATTCATTCTCTTTTGCAAATGCACAGCCTTGAAAAATACAAGAGCTTCCACAACACTCCCCTTGCTGAGGGAGAGATACTGTAGGTGTCAGCAAACATGTAGAAGTAACACATACTGTACACATATCCTAAGATACATGTTTATACCATGCAATGCACAAAGCACCTTTTGGATCCCAAAAGCGCAGGCTAATAGAATCAAATGCACAGTGTATTATTTCTAGAAAATGTGTATTTCAAAGTAATTACCAAAAGTCCTTTGGTTTGGAAGTAACTTGTTTGAGGCGCTTGTCAAATGCAAATGAAGGTTCCTCGCCAAAACCTTTAGCCTTCTTTTATTTTAATGACCTATCTCTGTCTTTGAGGTGATGAATTCTGAAAGTCTGGACTCTTTAATCTTGTGGAACCCAGTTGAAGAAGGTATTCAGGCTGCAACTGTATGTACACTTACCTGGAAGTCAGACCTATCTAACATACAGGGTCTTACTTCTGAGTAAACAGGCACAGGATTGTACAGTTAGCTTCAAAGGAAACACCCACATGCTAAGCTTTCCAGAGAGCAGTGGGTTTATGGGAGAGTTCTGTAGGTAGTGATGTTGTGGGAGGGGGTCAGCCAAAGGATACACCCTCCTCACACACGCCTCCTTAGGGACCTCCTAACTGGGAGCAGATGAAACAAGATGGGAGCAGGCAAATGAACCCCCTAAAGGGACAGGTTTGGTCAGTTCACACAAGACCCTGTAAGAAAGCAGGCACCCCAAAACACCCAGGTGAGCTGTTTCCACAGACCTCTGGGAGTGTTACCTTGGGCAGATTTGTAGGCTATCCTATAATGGTCAAAAGATGCAATAGGAGGAGCCCAGTGGACCGTCACAGAATCTGTAGTCACGTTGTCAATGGTCAGGTTCCTTGGTGGATCAATCCCTTAACGAAGCAAAGTAAAGAGATAAAAGCTGGCAAACACATTGCACATTGCACAATTCCCAACCGGAAATGCATCACTTCTTTTGATAACTGTGGTGGCTTCTTTTGATAACTGTGGTGTGCTATTGCACAGTTACTTATTGTATAATTCACACGCTTAACAATTGCTAGTTACAGGTAGGTTGCCGTGTTGGTCTGCCGTAGTTGAAACAAAATAAAAAATTCCTTCCAGGAGCACCTTAGAGACCAACTAAGTTTGTCATTGGTATGAGCTTTCGTGTGCATGGTATCTGAAGAAGTGTGCATGCACACAAAAGCTCATACCAATAACAAACTTAGTTGATCTCTATGGTGCTACTGGAAGGAATTTTTTTTATTTTGTTTTAACAATTGCTGGTTATTCAACACAACACTACACTTGACAGAAAAAAATTCTTTTATCGCTGTTTGCAAAATGAATTTATTCTACTGTATCCTGTCCTGCGGAACCTTCTGAAACAGGGTGTGACATTTTTTAAAAAAACTTTTATGATGTCAGGGCCTGGGGTAAGTTGCACTAGATGTTGTGAAGAGGGAGTGACAGCTTGACAGGGGACTGCCATTTTTCTCAGTAAAGCCATGTTTTATATGATATATAGTTCTGGCCAGAGGTCATCTTTGTAGGTGTTTGATTGAGGACAGAAATATATAGCCAAAAAAGAGAGACCATATTTGATGGTAAGGTTATGGTGGTAGAGGAGACACCTTTTGATGTACCAAAGTCTCAAAAGAGAGGGGGGGGAGGCAGACAGAACACCACTGCTCAGTGTCACTTTCCAACAGTGATAGCTTATTCTCTAAAAGTCTCACTTTATTATTTTTTAAAGGCAATCCCTTAGCTGTCACTGCTAAGGAGAAGACCTTAACATGTGCACCAAAGCATAATTGTATGTGTATCGGCAGAGGCCTTATAGCAATGGCTCATTTGTCATAGTAATTGGCAAGGCAGTTAACACGATTACATATTTCATTCTTCATTTAAGGAGCTGATCTTGATGCCACTCAGGAATGCTGATTAGGAGAAATATCCAGCGATGGATCTAAGGGACAGTGGTTCACCACTTGCATCCTCTTTCGAATGCCCTCCCCATGGAGACATCATCAGTATCATTTAGGTGCCAGAAAACATTTGTGTTTTCTCAGGATTTTCTGAACTGCAAACAGAAGCATTTTCTTGCAGAGTAGTTTGATTATACTGTCTTTTTAAATTTATTTAATAAAAATTATAGACCTTTTGATTGTAATAAAACCTCTTAAGCGGTTTACAAAAAACCAGGTTGCTGCTGCTTTAGTTTGCTTTAATTTGCTGTCTGTGTTGTTAATAATAATAATAATAATAATAATGATGATGTACTTTTTGCTTCTTCAATTTTATTGCTGGTGCAGGATATCAATTATGTGAATAAATGGACAAATAATCAAGACCCAGAGAAACAGTGAAAGAGACCATAACAAATTCATGAAATCTTCTTCAGTACCCCATCACTTAATATTCTGGTTGTGGGAGAGTAAGATTCTTTGGCATTACAGCCACAGCTGCCTGCTTCTGCCTTCAACTCTACCAAGTACAAGATTGCTACAGACATCAGTCTTCCTGCATCGTTCACGAGCCAACACCTCTCAGGTGTTGCTGTGTGTGAGGAGGATACAGTAGTGTGTACCCCTTATGCAGGTGTATTGCCTCTGTCCTCCACACACACTTCAGCTGGAACAATGTGTGCGGCTTTTCGAAGGGGATTTCAGAATGAACATGCAGTGAGCAAATCTGGTTTCTTGGCTGCTGAGGGGATTTTGAGGTTAACTGAGCATACATGTATAATTCCTTTGTATTGCATTTGGAACCAGTTGCGGTCTCAAAACCCAGCTCTGAGACTACAGGAGGATGGATGGGAAGATTACTGTTACAGCAACCCAGGGCAAATCAGCAGGCATGGGGAGGGGGAAAGGAGATTTGGGATCTACTGTAGCGTTTGACAATTATGTGGGCATAGGCACCATCTGCTTGCATTGGAAGGGGGAGAGGTCAGGGCCGTCTTTCCTATTGGGCTGACTGGCGCGGTGCGCCAGGGCGCCCGCCCAGCAGGGGGCGCATCAAGGAGGCACACGGAGATGCCCGCGCCTCTGCCTCCGCCTCCACCTCGCCCGCTCCTTTCCCGGCAGCGGTGGCTGAAATGAGGTGGCAGCAGCGGCAGCAGAGCTGCCTCCATCGAGGGAAACCTGGACCTGGGCTACCTTCCGCCCACACTCCTTCAAGTCACCATACCTTCCAAGTCCCGAACTGCAGAATCTGGGACTGGCAGCCGTGTGACACCAGAAGTTGCGTCGACGTAACTTCCGGTGTCGCTTTGCCCTTCTATGGGCACCAAAAATGGCCGCCGACGACAACGGAAGTCGTGTCTATGCACTTCCGGACATGCATAGATGCGACTTTTGAAGCCGCTGGCGGCCATTTTTGGTGCCCATAGAAGGGCAAATCGGAAAGAAAATAAATGGCCGCCGGCAGGAGAAAATAACAGAGAAAAACGGGAGACGAAGTGATACGGGGGACCACCAGGAAAAGGTAAGTAAAAACGGGGGTTTCCGGGGGGAAACGGGGTACTTGGCAGCTATGCAAGTCACAGCGAGCACAGACACATGTGCTACGGAGCATTGTGGGGCAGCGCTGTCTGTGCTCGCTGTGACTTGAAGGAGTGTGGGCGGAAGGTAGCCCAGGTCCAGGTTTCCCTCGACGGAGGCAGCTTTGCTGCCGCTGTTGCCGTCTCGCTTCAGCCGAGCAAGCGGAGGCGGAGCACAGCTGGCAGCGTCCCTGCCTGTCGCACCGTGCCCTCCAGCTGCCCGCTGCGCCTGGCCCTGCCAGGGATCATCGCGCCATGGCGCCCGGTACACTTAAGACGGCCCTGGGAGAGGTGAAGCTAAGAACCCTTTCCGTCCCCTGTGCGGCCAAACTGAAGCAAGACACTACTTGTGACAAAAGCAGGAAGAGTGTTTGATGTGCCTGGGCAGGAACTGGAGGTCTGTAATCCTGATGCTAGACAAGGCACTGATTCATGCCGCCGCTCCTGCCTGCTTCTCTGCTGCTTCCTCTGCTATGTCGATAAGCAGCCAACTTCAGATGATGCATGGCCACTTCTGAGTTAAGTTCTTCTAGGTTAGCAGACATGGCCACAGCCGGGCCAGAGCTGGCAGTAGACCCAGGTCTCACCTGTTCTCTAGCTCAGTGTTTCCTATACTTCTAATAGCCGAGGCACACTATTTTTCTGAATTAAAATTAATTCCTTCCTGCTCTCCTGGGACTCTTGTGAAATCACTGGAATAAGAAGCACTTCCCTCAGACGAGTCCACACCATTGTTTTTCTGCATATGTTACTATTCTGGGAATATCTCCTGAACAGAAGGAAGACCCTGGCCCCAAACAGTGACCTGTGGAGAGGTCATTCTGGTGGCCTCCTGTGTGTCTGGTGCTTTGGGCTTACAGGAACCATGGGTTATTTAATTAACTTAGTACATCCCACTGCTTCTAGCTAGCCGTTGGGGCAACCAACCTTTTTCTAAGGCAAACCTCCCACTGTTTGCCTTTTCTGGGGCAAACCATCTTCTCAATCCCTTTTGTTTCCCTGTTCTCTGCTTCCCTGTGTCTCTTCTCTGCTTCCTTTATTCACCCCATGCCCCCTTGCAACTCACCAAACCCAGGACCTACCCATCCCATTTCTGGTTTGGTCAACAGAGGAGAGCAGGGTGGGGACGGACCATGCATGCTGCATTTTTCAGACAGGGGTATTCAAAATGGTGGGCATGCTACCATAAGATTCATGTGTGTGCATTAAGATGGTGCTGTATTCACACTCATGCTCAGAGATTGTTGAGGAGGAAAGCTGAAAGCTTATGAATGGCAACCCTAGCAACTCATTTGAACCCTAGCAACTCATTTGCAAGATGGGGGAAAAATACAGTAGAGTGATTTACAATGAAGAGGCTGAAGAAAACTGGAACAGTCACTGGTTCATAGCGATAGTTGGGATGTGTGTCATTTTGGCTTGAGTTAAATGTGAATTCTAAGACTCAGCTCTAAGACTTTGATGTTTGGCTCCACTCTGTTTTCTGTTTTTAATTTTGCAACCCATTCAAGCACAAAGGATCTTCCTTGGAAGTGGACAAGACATAGATATTAAACTGCAATGGAGATAGCACTACAACTGTTACCTGTTTTGATGGAGCCCATGATGGGCTCAGAGCTAACAAGGCCATGCACAGCCACCAAGGACACAACGTACTCTGTGGACGGCTGCAGGCCAATCAAGGCAGCATGTCTCTTGGTCGGGTCTAGCATCACTTGCTTGGTTTCCTCTTTGTCCTTGGGGCTGTAGTTCAGTATCAGCCTATCTGCTGGAGGAGAGGGGTCACTCCAAGTGATGTTCACACTGGAGGAAGTCACATGAGAAAAGTGAAGCTGTGTGATTGGCCGGAACCCTGAAAACAAGAATGCAGAAGAAAATGGCAGGCTGGGTCTTATTTACTGTAGCCAGGAAACATGCAAAATGTTGAAAAAGGTGAGTACATCTGAGCATGTACAAAACGACCAAAGGGTAAGGCTGCTTCCAAACTAGGTTGATTCTATATCCTGCCATTCATAGGAATGGGTGTGGCTACATGATGCACATTTGAAAACTCTCCCCTTGATTAGGTTATCCATGCCTTTCCCTCCCTGCACATACCCCAGGTGAATGGAGAGGAAAGCAATGGTTGCAGTCTTGGAATCTGCCCACCCACAATGCCATTGGGCGGGTGTGGATACCCCCCCCGCCCAATAGCTGGAACCACCTACTGTACATCTGTTTTTAAACGGACACACTGCAGATTAATGCAGAATCCATTTGTGATGAACTTTTACTTGCAGAATGAAAGCAGTCTCTCAAGAAGCACTTTTCATGAGCAAAACAACGATTCATTAAAAGAATGTGTGTACACAGCCCCAGTCTTCTGTAATGAGGGTAAAGATTATCCAGTTTAGAAATGTATTTTCTGAGCTGTCTTGAGTTTTAGGCTCCCCCCCCTTTAAGAATTAATCACAGGGTGTAGTTTAAATGCTCTGCATTTGACCACTGCCCCAAAAGGCGAGATCAATGTAGGGTGTAAATCTGAGGAAGGGGGAACAGGAAAAATGTGGCAACAGAAAGAGGGCACGTGAAGGTTCTTGCAAACATGCAATTCCATTACCTGGGCTATCTCTGCACTTAGCATTTTGGAAATAACATACCCATCACATTAGGCTCAAGCAATTAGCGGTGCCACAGTGTTATTTTGAACCGGCATTCTGGGAGAAGTTTAACACTTTCCTTCCTTGCTTCCCCCCCCCACTCAAACCCCCTCCTGCTATTAGCAGAAGAAGAGATGCTGAACCTCTCTCCCCACCAACACCATGGGTTAAACCAGTGTTTCTCAACCTTTTTTGGGCCACGGCACACTTGTTCTATGAAAAAAAATCCCGCGGCACACCAACTCTGTGCCGCCCTATATTTAGTTTAGTTTGGAGGGGAGACGTAAAGCATGCCACTGAAGAACTGCTGCGTGGTAGCCAGGCGGACCCACCAGGCGCAGAGCCTGCGGAGCGAGCGGGGACACATTAGACGGCACGCACAGACCCCAGGCGGGCAGACATGGGCACGCAGCTGCCGCCGCCTCCCTCCCAGCCGCCCCAGGCAGCCGCCGCCGCTCTGGCCCGGCGAAGGGAAGCCCTGCGCAGCCTTCCCCGCCTGCCTCCTCCTCCCCAGGCGGCGGTGCCCTCTCTGGCCTCCGGCTAGATGCTGACTCTAAATTTTGCTGCAACGTGCGGCGACGAGAAGGGCGATTTGCATTGTCATGTGCCTGGCGGCCGCCAATACACAACACTGACCCGCCGGAAAGGAAGCCGGCCGGGTCACGACGTGGGCGCTCGCCTCGCGTCGTGACCCGGCCGGCTTCTTTTCCGGCGGGTCAGCGACGTGACAATGCAAATCGCCCTTCTCGTCGTGGCACACTAGCCAGCGTCTCGCGGCACAGTAGTGTGCCGCGGAACACCGGTTGAGAAACGCTGGGTTAAACACTCTCTCTCATAGCACCACACCCCCAACCTTCAAAGCAGCTAAGTGGGGCTGCAATTAGTGAAAGAAATGACTCTTCAATGGCGTATCTACAGTAACATGGTCCTTAGGTAGTCAACCAGCAAATAGTAGTAACAGACCCTCAGAAAACCTCAGGTGACCCTCAGTACCTACCTGTGAAGGCATCCACTGTGCTCTCCAGGCTCTGCTGACGGCCTCTTTCAGCAATGACAGAGATTGTGTATTCAGTCCCAGGTTCCAAGTCTGATAGTGTAAGCTCAGACTTGTCTTTGGCAACGGTAACCTCAGATGCCATTCCTGAAGCGGGAATGAAGATGACCCGGTAGTGATCAATGGGGCCCTTGGCTTTGGTCCAGGACACAGAGATGGATGACTCTGTGGAAGCTGTCACTATGAGGTCGTGAGGGCTGTCGAGCTCTGGCAGCAGGAGAAGGAGATTTAAAAAGGTAGCCTATTAACAGCTGGGAATGCATGTCTGAGTTTAGATTTTTACACACACAATAAAAACACAAAATGCAGCATTGAGCCTTCTTGAAATTCTCTTAAAAAGAAATTTAATCAGAGGCCCAAATTTAATGATGATGATGATGATGATGATGATGATGATGATGATATTTATACCCTGCCCACCTGGCTGGGTTTCCTTGGCCACTCTGAGTGGCTTACAGCATATATAAAAACATAACCAACCATCAAACATTAAAAACACCCCAATACAGGGCTGATTCAGGTGTCTTATAAAATTTATGTAGTTCTTTATCTCTTTGATATCTAAGGGAAGGTTCCACAGGGCGAGTGCCACTACTGAGAAGGCCCTCTGCCTGGTTCCCTGTAACTTTGCTTCTTGCAGTGAGGAAACCACGAGAAGGCCCTCGGTGCTGGACCTCAGTGTCCAGGATGAACGATGGGGGTGGAGACGCTCCTTCAGGTTTAATGCGTCGAGGCCATTTAGAGCTTTAAAGTTCAGGACCAACACTTTGAATTGTGCTTGGAATTGTACTGGGAGTCAGTGAAGATCTTTTAGGACCGGTGTTATATGGTCCTGGTGGCCACTCCCAGTCACCAGTCTAGCTGCCGCATACTGGATTAGTTGTAGTTTCTGAGTCACCCTCAAAGGTATCCCCATGTAGAGCACATTTCAGTAGTCTAAGTGGGAGATAAGCAGAGCATGCACCACTCTGATGAGACAGTCTGCGGGTGGTCAGGGCAAGGGATTCCACAAATGCAACAGGGCTTCCTCCGCAAAAAGTTGGTCCAGAATATTTTCACACCAATAGCACTTCTGTCCCCCAGCAGTGAATAACAATGAATTAAATAACTGACAACCCATTGTCTCTTAACAGTGTCCCAAAAATTCTCCCTGGGCCTAGGACAGGCCAGAGGGCGGGTTTTTTTTGCCTTGCCAGCTGCTACTGAGTTTCAGTTGAATTTGATAGAGATGACATGGCATGGCTTGGCTAGTTTGAATCTCTCTATGTGCAATGACTGTTAGGGCTTTAAACCTAAGACGCTGGCAAATTAGCAAGATCACGTGATTTAAGTTGTTAAGTCGTTAAGTCGTTAAGATGCTCAGTATATATAGAGCGTTTGTTTTGTTTGCCTGTGGGGTGTGGAGCAGCCATGTCTGAAAGCTCTGGAGGTGTTTCTGTTATCTGTCTGCAATAAAACTGTCTTCGAAAGTTGGGCTTCCGTGGGTCGTTACTGGCAAAGCTACAAGGCTTTTACCGCAACAAGAATCCAGCCGCTGTGCTTGATTAATGCTCTGCAAAGAGAACTGTTTCTGGTCTGTGCAACAGAAGCGTTTTACTGGACCAGTGCAGAAAAAAACTCTTAATGATGTATGCAGATGAAAACTTCATTGGCCTTGAAGCCAGTGGCTCCTGCCTCATGGGGTTATCACATATCTCTATGCAAGCATGAGGCTCCTCTGGGGGTGTGTGTGTGTGTGAACTAGACTCTATTGTCTCCTTCAGCAATCTCTCTTCTCCCTTGACTATGGTGTGGAACTGCAGTATAGAACTGAGCTGGGCCCACAAAAGTACAGGGGATGTGAGGGACAGAAGTTACAGGCAAGTCCCTCCCATCTTAAGCAGCAGCTCGTCTCCCAGCGCGAATGCTAGTGGAGAGGGAGAGGTCTCCAGCGGAGACTCAGGAAGTGGTGACCGAGGCTCAGGCAAGGTAGCGGAGCCCATGCCCAGTGTGGGAAGGGAAGTGGGCAGCAAGGGAAAAAGGCCAATCCCTCCCACCCCGGAATTGCGGAGGAAACGAAGGGGGCGGAGATTCAGTATCCCGAGACTACTTTGCTGGAAGAAAACGTGCGAATCTCCATTCGGAGGTTCTGACCCCTAACTGACAACATGTACATAGTACTGTTCTGCACTGTAAATAATCAGCACTAAATAAAAGAATGAAAAGACAACGCTTTGAGGAGTCGTTACTCTAGAGTAGCCGCTACCGCGCCTGTGACAGGAGCCTAAAAATACAGATCCAGAATCCTTAGTGGTGCCAACACACAATCAGAGTGGTCACTGAAAGTTATTATGATGAAGAAATGGATTTTGGTAGTGTTGATAGAGCAGTGTGATCTACAAATCAATACCTCAGAAATTCTAAGGCTGCCTTTGATATTTGCAGTTGTAATCACTGTACAAATATCACATAAAGGCAAAAGCTGTTTGCATTTGCATTGAAATGCTTGCTGTAAATACTTCCCCTTGTGCAAAATGCCAGCTTGCTTATGTGTCTATAAAAATTGACACACACACTCTCTCTCTCAGTGGTAATGGGATAAACTTTTAAACCATATTCTCCCCCACCCCTTGTTTATGTCCCTCGGCTGCTCACTCCAAGACACAAGGAAAAGCCTTCTTACTAGGAGCCCCCTCATCAGTGTGAAGAACGGAGATTTTGGCTTCTGCTGCTAATTCCTGTTTGCTTCTATTCTCTCACAGGAACAAACAAATGGGGGGGGGGGCAAAAGAAGAGAACATTGATAGAGCACCCGACAGGGAGAGAAAGGGTAAAAGAGCACTTTGCATGTGACTCTGCAGGCACAGCCAGTGTTGCAAACATTCAAATCATTCAGAATAGGACTCCTGCTAGAAATCATTTGCCAACCTGGAGCAGAAGTAACCAATGGAGGCTTGCAAAGCCATTTCTCCTGAATCCTATGCAGGACTTCCCAAATTTGAAGTGTGGCACAGAGTGTGGCAGAGTGACATGTCTCGGTACAATCAGCTCCTTCTTTTAGACCTCCTCCACACCCTGATAATTTGCTTGGTGAAATTGCTGCATTAATTCCAACTGGCAAAGTACTGCAGAATGAATTAACTGAGGGTCACTTAACCATGTTCTGGAGCCCCCAAGTACAGTGGTAACTCGGTTTAAGTACACAATTGGTTCCAGAAGTCCGTACTTAACCTGAAGCGTAAACCTGAAGCGAACTTTCCCATTGAAAGTAATGGAAAGTGGAATAATCTGTTCCAGATGGGTCCGCGGAGTACTTAAACTGAAAGTACTCAAACCGAGGCGTACTTAAACCGAGTTATGACTGTATGGGTGAAGATTCAAGAGATGGGCAGAACCCACTATTTTTACTCCATAATGATTTTTTAATTTAAAACTGTGTGTCACTCACCAGTCCTTGCATTCATGGTAGCTGGAACACTTTGCTTGCCATCCATTATAGCTGAAATTCCAACTCCATATTCTGTTCCTGGCACCAAATCTGCATGTGGACACACAACGATGCACAGATTAAGCAATGAATTGAAACCATTTCCACCCACGTAGTGGTTTCTTCTTGTCTGGCTTATGGATGGGTGAATCTGACAATTTTCTTTCTCATTTTCTTAATCTTGAATTCAGTTCTCCACATTTCCATATCAGTTTTCATTTTTTTAAAAAGTTCTCCTGAAGGATTCATCAGCATTTTAGTGCAAATGTTTCCATGCAATTTTGCTTAATGTGTACATTTTTGCAAAGCAATTCCCCCTAATGCAACACATTTTTGTATGTTACTTTCATCAATATATGCATCTCTGTACATACTTGACCCCAGTATATGTGTTTTTGTCCTCATTACTCGGCTGGAAAACTGCATTGCAAAATTCAAGGAAATGTGGCTTTTGAAGGATGGCTGCGTTCAGTTCATGTCTTTTTTTCACAAAGCATAGCTGTCAAGTTCTCCCCCTTTTTAAAGGGAAATTCCCTTATGTTGAATAGGCTTCCTCGTGAGAAAAGGGAAAACTTGACAGCTATGTCACAAAGTGCCTATAATTGAATCGCACCCCCCATTCCCTAGCCTGGCTTCACTGCTGTAATTTTGTCATGGAAACTGGATAAGTCACTAAAAACATAAATAAATAATTGTGCTAACATTTGCTGCTAAACCACTGATAATGAAAGGACAAAGTATGGGGCGTTAGTTTGTGTTATTGTCTGATAAGACCCGAGACTTGGGGGAGAAGAGAAGAAATTAAATGTCACCTCAGAAACAAATGCCATAATACTTTCGATTTAGTTTAGAAACCTAGAAACATTTCCAACAGGAAAGGTTAGTTTTCAATTTGTTCTTGAGGATTGTTCAGTTGACCTAGGCCTCCATCTTTGAAAACATTGACTTTGTCTTGTACTTGCTTAACTCTAGTTTGTTGTCAAAGACAAAATTAGGCTGAGTACAAACATGTAGACGTGCAACCTCCTTTCATCTCCATGGCAAAATAAAATAGCTACTTCATGCATTATGTGATGTGGAAGTACAGTGGTACCTCTGGTTACGAACTTAATTCGTTCCGGAGGTCCGTTCTTAACCAGAAACTGTTCTTAACCTGAAGCACCACTTTAGCTAATGGGCCCTCCCGCTGCTGCTGCGCTGCCACCGCACGATTTCTGTTCTCATCCTGGGGCAAAGTTCTTAACCTGAGGTACTACGTCCGGGTTAGCGGAGTCTGTAACCCAAGTGTTTGTAACCCAAGGTGTTTGTAACCCAAGGTACCACTGTAAGTGGTAAGCACCTTGGCCACTGGGTTCAACACGACTCTTCTTTTCTGGCACAGATGCTATGAAAGAGTTTGTGGGGCATGGTTGGTGTCAGGAGTATGGGCAGGAGTCAGGCTCTGGGGCCTGTAGTGCTTTGCAGGACTGGGGCCTGCCTCAGCTTGTGCTGGAGAGGCAAGGAGTGGTCACTCAGGTGAGGCCACTTGATACCTCACTGCACCTGGTGGCAGGAAAAGCTCAGCATTTCCCTTCAGCTCTTTGCCACAGCAACGCTATCCCTGCCTGGTTGCATCTGGCCTCTTGCTCCTTGGACCCTTGCCTTGCTGATGCCTTGATCCTCGACCCTTGGACCTCTGCCTTGCTGACGCCTTGATCCTTGACCCTTGGACCTTCGCCTTGCTGATGCCTTGCTCCTCGACCCTCGACCCTTGGACCTTTGCCTTGCCGACGCCTTGCTCCTTGACTCCCAGACCTTCGCCTCTGCCTTGCTCCTTGACCCTGCCACTGCCTGCTGCTGGACCGTCAACCCTGCGCCTGTTCCTGCTTCTACACCACCATCTTGCCTCTGGTCCTGATGTCCTCAGCCAGGGCTTCAACCGCCCGCCGACCGGACCGTGACAGTTGGAAGAATCTCTCTTCCACCTTGCCATGAAATAACATTGACAGCACTTTTTACGCTTACTACAAGGAGGTGGCTTCAAGGAGAGGTGGGTGGACTGGCCTCTGGGATCCTCTTCTAGAACACTGAGATCTACCAAGCTAGGTAAGGTGCAACATACTGGCATAGGAGGCAACCATATACTGAAAATTAAGGAGCTAGGTGCCTCTAAGCACACACTCCGTCCAGGTAATTAAAAAGAGGGAGTTGTTGATTTATTGTTGCATAGACCATTTCCCCCCATTTTAGGCTGAGAAAGCAGAATTAATTTTAGAGCAAAGAACAGTCACCTCTTGACCGTTAATGAGACATACTTCAGTTGCTTTCTGTAAAGCTAAATTTCAGACGAGAGAAAATCCAAGATAGCTTTATTTGTTACCAAACTGATTTGACACCTAACATTTTCATTTGAGTTTCTTATTTATGAGGCATAAATGAAACACTCAATAATTTATGAAAGAGCCCAGCTTCTCCCTGCGTGCCATGGAAATATAAGTATCCAGCTGCCGGCAGGAGGGCTGCCCTGTGGTTTCTGGCTCATCAGGGGAGACAGCAATTTAGTTAATTTCCAGGCAATCTATCATCTATTATCATTATTGGATCAAAGCGGATGCCAGTGGCTCTTTGTCGGCACCCTTTGGGTTTATTTCTCTCTTCACTGAATGGATATTGGCAATTTCTCAGAGGTACAAAAGATGTAAGATGGCACGCAATTCCTCTCCACAAGTGCAGACAAAATGTAAACCAGGAAACAAATAGTTCCTTGTCACTGGGGCCAGCCTGTTACCCAGCCTGGTCTCCTTGAGCTCCACTCATTTGCACCCATTTGAAGAACACAGCACTGTGGGGGCGACTCAGTGGTTTGTTCTGTATAAAGCCATAATTAAGAGTGCCCGGCGTAACAGTGCAGGGCTGGGCTGACTTCAGTTTTGTGCAATGGTCTTTGTTTCTATTAGAATCCATGGGGCCCACCAATGTATTTGAAAATTATGAATAAAAAAGAGGGCGTCTTCAGGATCTCTTAAGTTACCTGTGCTATGTAATGCTCAGCAGGCATTCTTATCTCCAGCATTTAAGGGTTAAACTACACAAAACATAAAATGCATCGTTTGGAGTTTCATAATTTTTCCTTTTTACATGGCAGACAGCAGCTGCTTTGTGTCCTGATCAGCATCAGGACCACAGTATGTGGGGAAGAGAGCTAATTCCTCACTGTGGTCCCATTGAAAATTGCTCCCACTGAAGCTCCTATTTGACAAATTAAGGAAAATGGCTGTTTCAAGTTGTTGGTAGTGATTAGGGCTGGGCGATATCTGGTTTTCAACACTGTGGTATATCAGTAGCTAAACACCATGATATGCTGATATATCACAATGCCTGGAATGTATCTGTATGGGGGAAGGCTTATAGGGAACAGCCCCCCCATCAGGTTGAGTTCCCCGCAGAGCAGTAAGTCCAGCAGCGGATCAGATTACAGGAGTCAGGAAGCAGAGGGGGAGAGACAAGCCTCTATCAGCATCAAACGGCCTCTCCACCGAGTGGAGGGGGAGGAGGTTGGGGAGGAAGGGACCGGAGAGCAGTCAGAGGGACGGCCCTTCCCCCCAACTCCTGAATTGAGGCGTATGGCACCCTGTAGGACAAGGGGGAGGCGCTTTGGCGTCCCCAAGCTATTATGTTGAGCGTGAAACAGAAAGAAGCCATTGCGAGGTTCTGACTCAGACTAAGCAGACATGATTCCAGGCACTTGGCACTGTAAATAGTATGCAGAATAAAAAACATCTTAAAGCCCAAGCAGGTGGGCTGCATCTTTCCTCCTGGAGCAAACAACCACCCCAAGAGGAAAAAAGCAGCCTGCCTGCTTGGGCGAAGGCAATTTGGGCTGCTGATACATCGCAGCAGCTGGGGAGGCGCAATGTATTGGCAGCTCAAAAAGTCTGAAACTGGTACCATAATGTGAACACCATACTGGTTTCAGACAATGTCAACGTATCACCCAGCCCTAGTAGAAATAGTTTCCATTGGGACTATACTGTGTGAGGAAAAGGCACCCTCTGGAGGAATTATTTTTTAAAACAGGAAATAGTTGTGCAGCTCCAAGTTTCCTGTAATGTGTATTTTGGCCCCAATAAGTGCCCTGATATATCAGATCAAGGTCCACCTACATCAGCAGGCATTGGGCAACCGACCAGTAGATCACCAACAGATTAGTGCTTCACCAGCAGCTTGCTTTAACTTTTTTTCTTTTCTTTTTGCATCTTGGAGTAATCTGTAAAAAACTGTTGACAGTACTCAGCCTAGGGATATAGGAAGAAAATGATCTTGTTGCTTTTCATTGCATGTAGCACTGTTTCCTTTGTATTGCAGTTTGGCTTCTGACAAAAACCTCATTTTTTTCCTCTTGCTGTCCGCTGTGGTGAAATTTTATGCAATTAATTATGCTGTAATGATATTATCCCACCCCATTAGGAACGGCTTAGGGAGCTGGGTATGTTTAGCCTGGAGAAGAGAAGGTTAAGGGGTGATATGATAGCCATGTTCAAATATATAAAAGGATGTCATATAGAGGAGGGAGAAAGGTTGTTTTCTGCTGCTCCAGAGAAGCGGACACGGAGCAATGGATTCAAACTTCAAGAAAGAAGATTCCACCTAAACATTAGGAAGAATTTCCTGACAGTAAGAGCTGTTCGGCAGTGGAATTTGCTACCAAGGAGTGTGATGGAGTCTCCTTTTTTGGAGATCTTTAAGCGGAGGCTTGACAGGCATATGTCAGGAATGCTTTGATGGTGTTTCCTGCTTGGCAGGGGGTTGGACTGGATGGCCCTTGTGGTCTCTTCCAACTCTATGATTCTATGATTCTATTCCAATGCAAAGGAAACACAATGCAAATGGAGGAAAAACACACCATTTTCTCTCTCCATATGAATGGTGGATGCTAAGAACAAACAACAGGGGAGAGCTGTTCATACCCTGCTTATTTCCTCTCTAAAACCATTTGGCTGCAAACTGAATGCTAAATGAATGAATGAATGAATGAATAAAAACTTGTATTGTGAGTTCACAGAAAAGCTGGCTGTAAGAGGATTCCACTGTAGTGAGAAACCTCTGCCATGAATGTTAGTTTAAATGGATGCCAAGCTCCTTAGAAGATGTACTGAAGGCAGCTCTTCATAAGTATTTCCTCGATCTTATCATATGGGGCATCTCAGGAAGGTTGGGGACCTGGCCAAAAGGCTGTATCTGTGCATGAAGACAGGCAGCAGAGACAGGCTGCTGCATTTCAAGAGGTAGACAAAACAAACACCAAAGATAAATCCCCCCTCTAGGGCGGAACGTCCTTGCCAATGGAATTAAGGAAAACCTGTTTCATGCTCCTCTGTAGCAGCCCAGCCCAGCCATGAAATCTCTGCTAAGAGCAGCTTTCAGAAGAGTTTAAGAAGAGCCTGGAATTTCCCCCCACATTTCCTCCTTGCTTTTCATCTTCTCTAATGCTGGAGACATCGGCACAGAGCTGTGCTTGGGCAGAAGGAAGTGGTGCCCACAGGAAGTACCACTGAATCTTTCCTCTCCCCATCTCTTGCAGAGGCGCCTCAGTAAAGCAGTGGTGTTCAAGTCTCCAGAGGTTTACCAGGAGCTCCTTATTTAGAAGATCAATAATGGCATACGAATTTCCTTGAAAGACAGTTTGTCCAACACACTACTGATCTCCACCTACAAAACTGCTGGGAAGAGTTAGGTTTATTCTACAGCTCCCTTCCCACACAACACTGCTAAAGACCCAAGAGGCTTGAGTTCAATGGTTCTTATATTCCCAAGGAAGTGTGACAGGATTGCAGGTGAAATCTTTCAGCCCCATCTGAGAATTAACAGGATTATTTAGTGGATGCCTTTGCCAACTAAGGGCTTAGCCCTTGTACCACTGCTTTTCCCTGGGGGGGGGGGAACACTCTTTAGCACTCAGTTGGAACAAACAGCAATTTGGTTTTTCCCTGGATTGACATTTGCTCTGATCTATCGCTAAAGAGAGAATTTTCCCTGGGGCAAGGGGAAAACCACTTGGACCTGTACCTAGACAGCATGTCGTGGCAAACCAAGCATGGGACAAGTGGAAGAGTGGACAAGCCCTAAATTCGGGGCAGGAGGAAATGCCCCCTCCAGTCAGATTGCCTGGGACTCTTTCCTCCCAGACTCTTCTTCTGCGGGATGAGATGTGGCGCAATTGTTTCTTGGGGTAAACACCTTCTGCAGTATGCACCTGTTTTCTGCTTGTGGCACACTGCACAAAGTTTAAAACTTTTCTACTTAGTGTGATTGTTTTAAAAGCACTGGTGAGAATTATGGTAGAAAAGTCATGGAAAAGGTGGAGTAACTCAGAGGCCCTTGAGAGCAATGCTGAGCAAGGACTTGGAGGGAGTTTGGCCAAGTACAGAGACAAATGAAATTTAAACAACTAACCCGGTACACCTCACCCATGACACTTTTTAATGGAGATAATCTCTGTCCAGAAAGACTGTAATGTGTGGAACAGCACTAAAGGTGAGTTCATCACAACAACTTGGAAGTTTGGAAGAGATCACATGCCATGGACAGAGCACCTTACTGCAACCACATCACTTGAAACTCAATCTGTTTCATGCTCTTTGCTTCCTAGAGAGATATGATGTTTCTGTTGGATTTTTTGAGTAGTCAAGTTACTTTAGAGCCACTCTAATGTAAATACTTCTGTTTAAGAGAAACAGGTGCCGGTGTTTCTGTTAATTGCTCACAGGCGTGGGCTCTGCTTCTTGTATATAAGGCTCTGCCAGAAAGCCTTCTGTATCTCTTAGCTAGATCTTTCAGTTAGATTCATCTCTTAGTAGATCTCTCAGTTGAATGTATCTCTTAGGAGAACTGTATCTCTCAGTGAGATCAGCACCTTTGTTGGAGAATACTTAGTTGATTCTCAGTTGTTCTCAGTTTAAGAGATTCCCAGTTGAATCTTAGCAAGAGAGACTCTCAGTTTAAGAGATTCCTTAGTTGAATCTTAGTATGAGAGTTGCTTAGTTATGAAGCTAGTTTGCTGTTAATTCTTGGGTAGTTTAATGGGAGTTATGTGGGAGTTTGTGGGAGGTTTGGAATGGGTTGAAGGTTGGAATGTGGGTAGATAACGTTGCTAAGAGAGAAAGCATTTATCTTTAGTTTAAAGTCTCTTTAGAGTCAGTTTGTTTTTCAGTTAAAGAAACCCAACCGTTTGTATTTTCATCTGCATGCTTTTACAAGCGTGCAGCTAGTAAGGGGTTTCATATAAGGGAGATAATTCCCTACACTCTTGGTGGTGTTTTCTTAGCCAGGTCGACTTCTGACTGCGTATACTCTGCGTGAAGCGTACTTTAAAGGGCCGCTGGAAACTGGGATATATGATTTAGGTTAAGCAAGTTTCAATACCCAGTTTTCTCAAATATTATTCTTATCATATATATATATTTTCCAAAAGTTTCAGAGGCAGGGCTTTTCAGAGCAAGTTTGTCTGTGAGTACTGGATACTTTGGGGTGCTTTGTGATATTTATTTTAAAACATACAAGGAAAGCAAGGGAGAGTGGACAAGCAGAGAGACACTGTGCTAGTCTTTAAAACAGAATGTCCTTGGAGGCCCCCTTTCTCCAGCTGACTTTGTGCCAGGCAGCTGCAAAAATTCAGATTTCTGCTTCCTTTGGCGGTCAAATGCCAAAATGCCAAACTGTTTCCTTTCAGTCTCTGCCCACAGCAGGTGGTGTGTGTGTGTCCCATCATTAGTAGCCACTCACCATCAAAAGCCATCAAAGGCCATTTAAGGACAGCCTCAGGATCCATTAAAAGAACAGTTTGACCTATTGACTGTACAAAAACCTAAAGTAAAATTAACCTCACTTTGCATGTTCATTACAACACTCACAAAATGTTTACATTTTAGAAAAATAGTGCACAATCATGCAGACATAGTCAAAATCAATTGTAACATTTCCCCGCTTGTAAATTCTGCAAGGAAAAATGAAAAGCACCCACGATGAGGAAGCTTACCTGTGAGGGTGGCCCTGGTTGTGGCACTTGCACTTCGTGGCACTAAAAGCTCATGGTACTGCTCTCCGGCCAGAGTGCTATAGATGACCTTGAAATTCCCCACCTCTGCCTCACTGTTGTCCCACTCAAGTTCCAGGCTGTCATATGTCCGGGAGAGGACACGCAAGTTCTTGGGGGCATCAATTTCTGCGTTTGAAAAGGAAATAGTCAGTGACTTGCTTCACTCTTGCTCCTACAGCTACAGTCTTTGTAGTCTCCTAAACTGCAAGCCTTCACATAAGAAAGGCATTTTCAAAAGTGTAACCTTGCTGTGTAACCTGGCTGAAGAACTCCCCCCCCCCCCAACACAATACAAGTTAAATACAAGCCTTATGAGGAATGGATTAGGGAGCTGGGTATGTTTAGCCTGGAGAAGGTTAAGGGGTGATAGCCATGTTCAAATATATAAAAGGATGTCATATAGAGGAGGGAGAAAGGTTGTTTTCTGCTGCTCCAGAGAAGCGGACACGGAGCAATGGGTTCAAACTACAAGAAAGAAGATTCCACCTAAACATTAGGAAGAACTTCCTGACAGTAAGAGCTGTTTGACAGTGGAATTTGCGGCCAAGGTGTGTGGTGGAGTCTCCTTCTTTGGAGGTCTTTAAGCAGAGGCTTGATAGCCATCTGTCAGGAATGCTTTGATGGGTTTCCTGCTTGGCAGGGGGTTGGACTGGATGGCGCTTGTGGTCTCTTCCAACTCTATGATTCTAAATTATTTTGATTTCCTGCTATCTCGTCCTCCTGCATAAATCCACTCTGAGAATTCGAGCCAATAACTCTTGCACAGAGCCAAGGAACTTGCTCATTAACTAATACTAATGATAACCCTTATCATTCATGTAATACATTAAAGTATGCAAAGCACTTCATGGTCTTTATCTAATTATAATTTGGAGAACATTGTTCAGTGAGACATCTAGCTTATAATATAAGTATAATGTGTAGGTCTGAGATGATCGCAAATCTGCCTTATTCACTAATAAGCTATTTGGATGGTTAATGGCTTTGAAAGGAAATCAAATGAGGGAAAGCCAAGTGATCAGATTTAAAGTTGAAATACATCTGAAGAAACAGATTCAAAACTCTCAGCACTCTCAGCAATATTTTAAAATAAACTTTCATATGAAGTTGCCTCATATTGAGGCAGTTCAATCCAGGCCAGGCCTGTCTACTGTACCTGGAAGTTGTTCGCAAAGAAATATTTCATGACTCTGCTGTTTGAAATTCTTTTAAATGTAGGAATGGAACTTGAGCAGTCCACGTGCAAAGCTCTACCTACTCAAGTCCTTCTTATAGGCTTTCCATGGGCATCTAGTTGGCCACTGTGAGAACAGGATGCTGGACTCGGTGGGCCTTTTGCTGGACCTTGCAGGGCTAATCTTACCAGGGCCACAGCCACTCCCCTAAAGGCACCGGAGGAATATGAATGAAGCTGCCCTGTGTTGTCAGCCCTTTGCTTCCTCCAGCTCAGTTCAGTCCACTGTGACTGGCAACGGCCTTCTGGGTTCCTCAGACATCTTTTCTAGCTTAGTTACCCAAGAATCTTTTAAAACAGAGATGCTAAGCATAGACCCTTAACACTAAGCTATGTTCCCAATCATGACATGAATTGTAGGTTTGAGGTGACAAAAGATTTCCCATGGAAATATGCACTCTGTAATCAAGCTGCAGCCTTTCAGAGAGTTCATATTTTGAATTCCAAGCGGTGCACTGATTTTTCAGTTTGTTTGCATTTTCACTGCAGAACTAACTGGAGGCCACTAATTGGAATCTTGGCAGATGATTGGGGGTGCGCGCGCGCAAAATAGCACTACGTAGTGTTTTGTGTGAGAGGAACAATGTCTGTTGTGCACCCACATCCTTCCCCTGCAAGACTGTTCTGTGTCCCCCCCCCCCAACCATCTGGAGCTGATGTGAGGAAGATGCAGGGCATGCATTCGTTGTTTTTTTTGGGGGGGGGGGGTTGGGGGTGGAGAGGGAAATGTCAATTGCCTATTCTAATCTGGATACAACTTTTATCTTCTGTGCATCCTTTCGTTCCTGCGTTTGATTTAGGGTGGCCAGGTGCCAATGAGGAGAGGGCTGAAGCACATTTCATAGTTGTGTACAGGTATGGATTTCAGCAGGTGTAACTTATCATGAAAGAGCCGCTTCCGCATTCTACGGAGGCGGGGTTGTGGGCGGCCCGACTGAACCATCGCGTAGGGGCTGTGAGCTCAGCCCCTGCGCCGTGGAGGGTTCCCACCTGCATCATCCCCGGGACCGACCAATAAGGTCGGGCGGGGCGGGGCTTGGCAATTTAAAGCCCCCTGCAGGTGGGAACCCAGCCTCTTTCATCCCTGTTCGATAGGGGACGCTGCTATGGACGTCAGTTGGTTGCCTGGTTAGTCAGGGGCCGGGTAGGACTTTTCCCACTTGAACTAGCCGGGATGGGTTTTTTGCCTGCCTCATAGCAATTCGTCACAACTTTGGTTTGGCGGTTAGGCGTTGGAAATTTGCATAACAACAAGATTGAAGGGGCAGATTACATCATCAACTGCCCAAATTGGAGAAGTAATCTGTTAAAGGATTTCCGGGGGCGGGGCTTGGTCCAGAGCCTGGAGATGCCAGGGCCGTAAGGCATGCCCCTACGGTGGTCACAGGAGGAGTTCCGGTAGATGTACATCATTGGACTCCTTACTGGTGATTAACTTCTCACGGACTTCAACACACGGGTTGGAGTCGGATATAGTTTGATTGGTTCCAACGCCTAAGCCAATACTGCTCATCATCCTTAATCAATAAAGTTGTGGCCTTAACCACCCAATTTATAACTTAATTCTTGTGTCTGGTGTTTTTATTTCTGGGAAGGAGGGACATTGCCACACAATTACAGCTGCTGAAAGCCCTTCATGTATACAAAAATGAAAGGTGCAGGTAGTCTGTTCTTCCTTGGCATCTGGTCACCCATTTGGTCCCTTCTTTTTTCAGTCAGCACCAAAGCTCGTGTATGGAAGAATGCTATGCCAGAGATCCTAGGAGGTATTGCACATTTTGATGTGCAAGCGAAATGGGAGATCTTGGGTTCTCCTAGCTTCTAATTTTACCAGTCTTAAATTCAGTTTTCCTCATGTCAAAACCAGTTTGTGATTTCTCTTCCTTTAAAAAGGCCTTCAAAAACTCACCAGCATATTAATATGACTTTCTCCTAATACAGCGGTACCTCTGGTTATGAATGCCTTGGGTTACGTTTTTTTCGGGTTACGAAGGTTTCTAACCCGGAAGTGAGTGTTCCGAGCTCCCGGAGGCCTTGCCGCTGCCCGGGGCCAAGCCCGGACATCCGTGGGGCTTGCGGAGTCTCCACGACTGGGCTCCAGCCATGAGAGCTTTCCGAGCCTTCACAATGCCTGGAGCCAGGCCCCGACATCCTCAGGATGCCCAGCAGGTCGCATCCCAGCCCCAAAGTTAGGTAAGGAACACTTAACTAACAAAGACCAAGAGCAGTGGAGGTGTTAAGAAAACAAAGATGAGCCTGGGCCGAAAAGCCCTTTACCAACCCTTGCCCCACCCCCAGCTGTAGCAAGATGGGTGGCACCTAGCCAGGTAAGCCCACCGACCCTGTGGGAGGGGGTGAGTGGAAGATTTTGGGATTCTGCAAGGGGTTTTGGGATTTGTTCATGTGAGTCTGCCCTGTGCCTTTGTCTCTGCTTTGCTCCTTCGTTTGGGGAACTTCTGAGGGACTCTGCCTTCTGTCATTGTTTTGGGGATCGTGTGAAGCCCAGTTCAGCTACTGGTTAATTGTGTGACTGCAGAAATGGATAAAAGCACCCCATCCAAACAATGACTATCATCAGTGCAGGTAAGAAAAAAAATGTTAATTTTTTCATCTACAATAATGTCTTATTTATTTTATAATACAGTACATTGATTATTGCCTTCATTTTATGGATCAATGGTCTTGTTAGACAGTAAAATTCATGTTAAATTGCTGTTTTAGGGGGTGTTTTTCATCGTCTGGAACGGATCAATCCACTTTTCCATTACTTTCAATGGGAAAGTGTGCTTCAGGTTAAGAACGCTTCAGGTTAAGAACAGACTTCTGGAACCAATTAAGTGCTTAACCTGAGGTACCACTGTATACACATTTTTGCAAAGCACTTCCCCCCTGATATAATGGATTTTTGTATGTTGTGTTCACTAATGTATGTATTTCATGCACACTTTAACTGCACAGCTGCATTTTTGTACACATTACTTGGCACTGCAAAATTCAAAGAGGTGCAAATTTGGAGCAATGGTAAATTTCACAAAGTGCAAATTAGGTAGGTTTGTCTTTAAATGTGAACTGAATTCTCATCTCCATTACTAATCCAAATTAAAGCTATATTCTTATATTCACTTACGTGACTGAACTTCCAAATAGACAAGCATATGATTGTACTGTAAGGTGCAGTTATTTCCCATTCAAAGTTATGGGACTATCACAGAGTTTGTGTCCAATGCCTTCCAAGTTAATGCTTTTCTCTGATTTAGTTACTACACTGCCTTTTGTGCATCTTTGAGGTCTCCTTCACTGACATTCCCACAAGTGTGGTGCCAAATTGGTGGTACTGAAGGCCACAGTTTATAACACCACAGTTTTGCTGCCTCACTTGCCTTTTTGATTATGACACAAAAAGACTCAGCGATTCAATTAAGTGCACATCCCCCTTACTCTTAAGTGCAGCCAGCAAGGCCTCTTCATACGGATAACAGCATCTTTATGACGGGCAATATCTAAGCCATAAAACAGCTCCAAAATCTACTTTCCACCTCCTCTTTTACGGAACTGTAATTTAAAGCAGTTTACTCTCTATAGGCTTTGAAGCAAAATAAAAAAAATCCTTCAGTAGCACCTTAAAGACCAACTAAGTTTTTATTTTGGTAGGAGCTTTCGTGTGCATGCACACTTCTTCAGATACACTTGAAACAGAAGTCACCAGACCCTTATGTATAGTCAGAGGGTGGGTGGGTGGGGTGATTGGGAATGGGTGATGGGCTGATAGGAGTGGTAAACCTGTTGATGACTGTTAACGACTGTTAATGACTGCAATTGGTAGCAGGAAAAAAGCAAGGGCTGAGGTACTAAAGAAAGCTTGATCATGTATAATGAGATAAGAATCCTATGTCTCTGTTCATACCAGGTCTCTCCATGGTTTTAAGCTTGGTAATAAGTTGCAATTCAGCAACTTCTCTTTCCAGCCTGTTTCTGAATTTTTTCTGTAATAAAACAGCTGCTTTGAGATCTTGTATAGAATGTCCTGGGAGACTGAAGTGTTCTCCTACTGGTTTCTCTGTCTTGTGATTCCTGATGTCAGATTTATGTCCATTTATCCTTTGGCGTTACCTGTGACAAACTTAGTTGGTCTCTAAGGTGCTACTGGAAGGATTTTTTATTTTTATTTTGACTGCGTCAGACCAACACGGCTACCTACCTGTAACTAATGACTAGTGAGTGATTCTTTGAAAAAAGGGCGAGGCAGAATGAAAGCATGCCTACAGTAATGCAGCACCTCATGCCTGCCATTGCCAGGACGTATGAATCTCCTTTATACCACAGGTCCATTTAGCCCCATTGGCAGAAGCTCTCTAGGATCTCAGACAGGTGCGTCTCCCCCGGCTAATATCAGAGCCCTGGAGGCTGAAACCACAAGCTTCTGAATGGGAAGCAGATCCTCTGCCACCGAACTACAGACTCTTCTATAGGTTGGGCATCTTCATGTTGTGGAGAAGGGAAAAGGTGACAACATACAAATGCATCTTTAGCTGCAGGTGAGTAGCGATCTGCTAACACTTGTTTGTCTTGGGCATACCTGTGACAAAGAGGGTGACTGCGGCGTCGCTCTCATTGGTCCCACGGACGGCAGCGATGGAGACTTCGTACCGTGAGCCAGGGCGTAGGGCCTGCATGGAGTACTGGCTGAGGGGGGGTTGTAGTCGGAAGGTGGTCTTCCCCCCTTCTCCATTTTCGAGGCCATACTTCAGCAGAATGTAGTCAACTTTAGCCCGGGGTGGAGTCCATTCAACAAATGCCACTGTGTCTGAGACATCTCTCACCAATATCTGGGTTGGTCCATCAATTACTAGACACAGTTGGTGCATTTAAAAAAATTGGAAGAAAGAGACACATTATACAAGAGGAATAGACAGAGAAGGAAGACTTTAATGGATTTTTGTGCTAAGAATCTATACTAAGGATGTGTGTGATTTCTGCTTCTCCGTCCATCCTCTTGGATATGCATGGAAACTCCAAGCAGGTAGCATTGCTTTTAGGAAGGACAAGAACAAAACATATATGTGTGGAGATATGCATCAGAGTTGCAGATGTTGCTTATGATGGCATGTCCATCACATGAGGATCCCCTAAGCGTCATTTAATCCTGAACTGGTATGCACATTCATTATTATTAATATAAATTTATTAATACCCCACTTCCCCCCCTGGAAGGTACTCAGGGCAGCTTACAGATAAAAACAATAACAGCTAAAGACATACTGGTAGATAAATAATAATTTAAAAACAATTAAGCATTGATAGAATTAAAACTTTCTCTCTCTATATATGCACATTTAAAAAAATCTACTTTATATGCACAAGAGTTTCTGACCCAGCCACCATTTCCATCTGTACCATTTGCAAGAATGTGTGCAATTAATTCCACCTCCTCACCCACATCCAACAATGAATGGAAAGTATATCAGCTCAAATTGGGCATGAGGGGAGATGGGGTTAATTGTCCGCATCAGCAGGACTACAGTACTTGGGCTGGAAACTGAAGCTGCACCAAGCATTTGCTGGTTTGCACTCGTGTAAGACAAAACTAAGTTGGAGCTAAAACAGGAGGCAAGTGCTTGTTAATCACTTGTGTACCAAACCATCATTACCCTGCTGTTCTCGCTGTGCATCTAATCTCAGACTTATTTCTTGCCTGTGGATTTGAGGACTATTATTCCAGTTTCTATTCCACAGGTTTCAGTTTTCTCCCTTTGTGCTGGTGAAAGCTTAAACCGTGTTCTGCAAGAGGCACATTGGCCTCGTAAAGCATGGTATGGTAGTGGCAAGTTATTTATTTGTTTTATCACATATGTTCAACTCAATGGGACTGACTACGGAATCAACAAGTATAGGAGGATCGCACAGTAAATTGATATTCCTAATAAAAAGGAGGAAGAGGAAGTAGAAGGGGACAGATGTGCCAACATTTGGTTTAGTTCATCCAGTCACATGCAATATTTCACTTCTCTTGATGATTGTTCAATGCTTGGTAAATCTCAGCCAAGTGTTTGAACAGCCTCCACTGAGAAACATTGTGTCTGAAGTTAGATTATTGAAAGTTCTCTTTGTGATGTTTGATCTGAAACTGTTTATTCACCTATGTAAGTCAGTGGGACATTTGATTTCTATTCATCTTTGACAATTTCATACAATTTACAAATAAGCCATTTTTTACACTAAAACATTCTATACTTAACCTGCATTCTACATTTACATGGAAAGTCTATATTTGCTTCCCTAGGGGACTGAGGGAAGTCACCTAACGATGTTAAGGAAAGTTATGATTAATAAGAAGTATTTTTGTGTTGTTTGAAGAAGAAGAAGAAGAAGAAGAAGAAGAAGAAGAAGAAGAAGAAGAGTTTGGATTTAAAATCCCGCTTTATCACTACCCAAAGGACTCTCAAAGTGGCTAACAATCTCCTTTCCCTTCCTCCTCCACAACAAACACTCTGTGAGGTGAGTGTGGCTGAGAAATTTCAGAGAAGTGTGACTAGCCCAAGGTCACCCAGCAGCTGCATGTGGAGGAGCAGAGACGTGAACCCGGTTCCCCGGTTCCCCAGATTGCGATTAATTTTTTTGGGGGGAATAAAAGCGACATTTGAGGAGAGGAAGAACAGGGTAATTCACATAGAATTCAAGTGAAGATTATATATGTATATATATATATATATATATATATATATATATATATATATATATATATGAGATATATATATATATATATATATATTAAAGGCTTATTTATTGACTCTGAGTGAAGTTGAGGCAAGCAGCACCAACTGTTTGTTAGATATATATACCAGAGATTATACTTTCCAAATGTGTGTTGACAGAAATTAATTTTAAAAAAACACAGAGTCCAAACTATCAGTGTTCAGGGGAGGCTGCCTATTGCTTCTCTGCAAGATTTGCTGCTCTGACTGTGTCTCCTTCAAATCAGTCTCCAGTAGGGGGAGGTAATTTTGCTGCTTTTTGGGCATCCATTGATAATTCAATAACTCTTGGCAAAGCGCTTCCCTTCTCTGAATGAATTCTTGACTTCTTCCAGGCAGGAAGCAGGGCAAGAAAAGTGACTCATGCAGAAAGTCAGCGGGTGGCTGAGGTCTGACGGTGGGCAATTTTCACAAAATCTAAAAGGAGGCATTTCCCTGTTTAAACATGAAGTGTGCCTCCAAGTTTTAATTACGAAACAAAGTGTTGTTCGGAACATTTGCAAAATGCACCCGTAGATGAACAAACATCAAAAGGGCACTTTAAAAGGGGCAGTTGCTTCAGATGGCCTGTAGGTGCCACTTGTAAACCACATCCTGCAAGCAATTCTCAAACATACAACATCTGAAAAGGAAAAAAGGGAAAAAAGAGAAGGAATGTCTGTATATTCCTGCTGACATAATGACAGGGTGACTACGATCTGCATCAGAATTGCTGATTGTTGTTCAGCAGACTCTCTTTTGTTTGAGTGAAAGGGCTGCTGGTACAAATGTGATACTTGGCACACATTTCCTACTCCTCACTCCAAGGTCCATTAATTGCTTTATAATTATCCACCATCTTGGCACACCCCTCTATCTGAGAACTTTGCAAGAGCTGTTTATGGCCCCCCCCTTAAAGATGTTTTTTTGGTGAATGGAGCCATTTGACGCAATTACCAGGAGCCAGCTGAATGAGATCCTCTTTGCTGCCGCTTCAAAGCTAGAAACAAACAGGAGCTAGAATACGAACTACCAATTCATCTGTTGCCCACAAAATGAGCCCTTTGAGATTGGACCAAAAGTTTAGTTCTAGCCCACCTTCCTCTTTTCAGCCATAGTCAGGCAGAGAAGCTTCTGGGAATCCCACCAGCAGAACAACATGAAGGCAGAAGCTCTCCTGTTGTGGGTACCAGGAATTCAGAGGGAGGCTGCCTCCCAATATGTGGGTTCCATTTAGGTGCAATTGCATATAAGCCTCAGTACAATCTTCAATCCTACCTGGAAGAAAAATGGTTGTTAACCCTCAAACTGGCACAGAACTGCAGGGTGGGCTACTCACGGGTTGAGACACTGGCTGAGGCTGGCGGACTCCGGGCTTGTTCCTTGAGGGCGACCACGTTGACAGTGTACTCCTCACCTGGTTTCAGGCCCGTCTGATTAAATGTTGTCACGCTGCTAGGGAGCTGTGCAATCACGCCCCCTTCATTGTCCTGGGGAGATTAAACAAGCTGGCTAAAGTTTGGAAGAAATCGTGGTACCGTATTAGCAAATCAAATTTTAATATGATTCCCTTCATATGGGAAGATTGCTTTGTTTACACATGTGTTCTAAAGTCCAATAAACCCCCAGCATATCCCAACCTTTGATTAGTTTTTTCTTAAGATACTCGCTTTGTTAAATAGGAAATCTTAATTTTCAGGGCCAGATTACCTATCATGTCAATGCGTCTCTGACTCTTCAATGTTTTTGCAAATAGCAGTCAGTGTGAAGGGCATATGCATTGGGTCTTTGACACCTTATTACAAACAAAACAAGGCTTGCCACAATGTACTATACAGGCACAGTTTGATAGAAAATGCATTTCTAAGGATCCTTTTCATTAAACACATCCTTAAGGGTCCTGTTCATGTGTTACTCATGTGTAGGGTCCTGCCTTGTGGGTGGAGGAACAGGAATGCTGTTTTCTGCAGCAACCCAGTATTGCACTCTGTCACTTGGAGTGAAATTCCAGCAGATGAACACACAGGTTCAGGTACCCTGGTGAGTTCCTGCTAGGAACCTCCTGGGGTGCCCAAACTCTGCAGAAAGCAGGACTGAATTCCCCAGGTATCAGCTGATGTGGATGTGAGAATGTGCTCTTGGAAGAAGGACCACTCTGAGTAATACCTTGGGGATAAAGCTGATCTCCCAGCCATCAAACAAGAAGGAGGAGGGCTCCCACTGCATCTCGACGGTGGTCTCTGTGATTGTTTTGAACTGCAGCCCTTGTGGAGTGGAGAGTTCTGGAACATAGCAATGAAGAAAGGGGGGGGAGAGGTTGTGTTAGCTGCACCGTAACCCAGTTTTAATTGTCAACATGTAACCCAAATCTCTACTTTCCATGATCAATTTTCCCACGATGAGTGGGAAAATCAGCTACGATGGAAGTGTGGTTCAGTGGTAGAGCATCTGAATTGCAGGCAGGTGGTCTCATTTCCTAGCATTCCATGTAGGCCTGAGGAATATGAAATGGAAGAATATCAAGAGTGCCTAAGAGGGTTGCTTCCAGCTCCCGTCAGGCTCTGATCTAATCAACTTTTAAAATTCTTTTTTCAGTACACCTAACAGCCTAAACAAACTGTAATGTAATGAAGATTAAAATTATTTTGCCAATTCTACTAAAATGAGTGTCTGCTCTTAGAGATGACATTTAAGGATGAATGCAGCATTAGGATGAGCACACAAAAGCTTGAGAGGTACAAACTTTGACTAGTGGTGTATGGAGCAAGGCAAAGGTAAAAATACGCAAGCTTGAACCTAAAGCTTGCAGTCCTCAGCTCCTCTTTCTGAGGATGTCAACTGTCTAGCAATAAACTCTTCTTTGTTGGAACAATGCAGCTCACTGCCTGCCTAGAATCTCTGTTAGGCTGTGTATACTTGAGCGATTTCACAAAACTTGTCTACCGCACACAGACTTCCACCTAAACATTAGGAAGAACTTCCTGACAGTAAGAGCTGTTCGGCAGTGGAATTTGCTGCCAAGGAGTGTAGTGGAGTCTCCTTCTTTGGAGGTCTTTAAGCGGAGGCTTGACAGCCATCTGTCAGGAATGCTTTGATGGTGTTTCCTGCTTGGCAGGGGGTTGGACTGGATGGCCCTTGTGGTCTCTTCCAACTCTAGGATTCTGTGATTCTATGACTTGACTTCTGAACCCAGATCTGTGTGGTGAAGAGAACGAAGGGGAAACACCCCATGCAAAATGCAAGGAGAAAGTAAAACTCTACGAGGAAATTTTTGCCGATTGTGAGTTGTTTTTCTTCTCTTCTCTTTTTCTTTTTACATTCCTAGATAGGTTGATCCTGAGGGGAGTCTTCCAAAAACCATACTATCTGAACCACAAGAACCTATTATTTATCTTTGAAGCCCACCGAGCAAAACTGCATAGAGTGACTCTCCACATATTGCTGGACTACAGTTCCTATGACCCCTGACCACAATAGCTGGGGCAGAAAGGAGTTGTGGGTCCAAGAACATCTGGAGAGCCACAGGTTCCCCTCCCTCACCCAAGAATGCTCTCAGGAGAACATCTCCCTGCATGAAGAGGCGGCAGCATTTAGGCAGTTCCTCCTCCATTTTAAATGGCATGTTTGGTGCCGAAAAACCATGCAATACTTACGGGTGGCCACCTTGACCCCGGCTGGGGCACTGAGCACATCACTGATGACGGCATAGATGGTGATGTTGTATGTCAAGCCTGGCTCCAGCTCCTTGATGGTGACACTGCTCCAGTCGCCAGGAACCCGCTGCTGGAGCTGCAGACCCCCAGGCATTGCTGGCTGGTAGGAGATCACATATTCAGTCACGGCCATTGGCCCATCCCACTCCAGCTCGATGGACCTGTCGCCAACCACAGCCACTCGCAGGTTCTCAGGTGGAGCAACTGGAGGAAGAGCCAATATATTGACCGTAAGAGGTAAGGTGACCCACAGCTCTCTGCAAGGAGCTACATGACCTTGAGATGTGCTCCCCACTCAGCCTGTGAACTAAGGCAGTTATCGGAAGCACACTTACAAAGTGCCTATGGAATTCAATGCAAGTGATTTCCAAGTAAAGTTGTATAAGTTTGGGTTGCATGGACCATTGCATGCATCCCTCTCCAGCAAATGTACCCCACCCCCTGAAGAACAGGTATGGGAGACTGCCAGTTTGAAGCAAAGAACTGAGGTGGCGGGAGTTGCTTTACTCTTCGTCTTCCTGCTGTCTCTCCTCTGAAAATCACCCCCCAACCTGCCTTTCTCCTCATAGGGAAAAGATCTGGGAAGGAATTTGGTGGGTCAAGCAGCAAGGAGGGTAAGTATTGCACAGGCTCTCCTCTTGCTGCTCTTCAGTTCCCAATCACAGCAACTGAAAAGAGGTGGTTCTTTTCAGTTCAGCAACCCTCTCCCAAGTAACTGAACTGAATTATGGACTGGGCGCACCAGCAGGTGCCCTGTGCACAATCCCTCACCCTGAAGCAGGAGTGAGGGTTGCATGTTCATAGTTTCAACAATTAAGGTGCATTTATGTAAAGCAG
The DNA here is from genome assembly GCF_963506605.1 of Zootoca vivipara. NCBI lineage: Eukaryota > Metazoa > Chordata > Lepidosauria > Squamata > Lacertidae > Zootoca > Zootoca vivipara. The sequence goes on along the minus strand of NC_083282.1, from coordinate 5,049,365 downwards.
CTGTTTGATAGTGAGGAGACTAATGCTGCAATCCTAACTCTACGGAGCCCATTGGACTGAATAGGATTTGCTTAGGAGTAGACATGGTTAGGGTTGCAAAAATAGATATAAATCCAAAACATTATCCTAAATAGCTGATCAACATAAATAAAGCTTCCAACTGTCCCGTTTTAACCAGATTGTGATTTTTAGCATCAACCCAACAGGTAATTATAGCTCTTTAATTATAGCTCGAACTAGGGACTGTCCTCTTCTCCTGTGCCTAGAATGCAGAGGGTCTCCATTTGCCCTGCTACTTTCCCCTGGAAAACCCACTCTTCCCTGCTGAATCAGTGCAAACATCAACCCACAGAAACCCCCCACTGATGTTTGCTCTGATTCAACGGTACAGAGTGGGTTTCCCCAGGGGGAAGCGGCAGGACAAGTGGAAGCGTGGATGAAACCTGTGTGAAGGTTTAGAAGACTGCAATGTTCTTCCTTACACAAAACAAAATAAAAAAATACTTCCAGTAGCACCTTGTTGTTGTTTAGTCGTTTAGTCGTGTCCGACTCTTCGTGACCCCATGGACCATAGCACCCCAGGCACTCCTGTCTTCCCCTGCCTCCCGCAGTTTGGTCAAACTCATGTTTGTAGCTTCGAGAACACTGTCCAACCATCTCATCCTCTGTCGTCCCCTTCTCCTTGTGCCCTCAGTATTTCCCAACATCAGGGTCTTTTCCAGGGAGTCTTCTCTTCTCATGAGGTGGCCAAAGTATTGGAGCCTCAGCTTCAGGATCTGTCCTTCCAGTGAGCACTCAGGGCTGATTTCCTTCAGTAGCACCTTAGAGACCAACTAAGTTTGTCATAGGTATGAGCTTTTGTGTGCATGCACACTTCTTCAGATACACTGATAGGGTCTGGTGACTTCTGTTTCAGTGTATCTGAAGAAGTGTGCATGCACACGAAATACCTATGACAAACTTAGTTGGTCTCTAAGGTGCTACTGGAAGGATTTTTTTATTTTGTTTTGACTGCGTCAAACCAACACAGCTACCTACCTGTAACTTCCTTACACAGAGATGGTGCCTTCCCCACATTACAAACAGAGCACAGCACCACCATGACATGAGGCCAGTCCTTAAGCATGCCAGAGTCTAAACTGAGGGAGAGTCAGAGAGCACTCTGTGGAGGCCTGTGCATTAAATGCCAGTGTTTTGGAACTAGATAAGACGGATGGAGAGTGATGAGTCTCTGTCCTATTCACCTACTCTCTTTTTCTGGTGTGGCAGAAGGTGTCCAAAATCCAGAAATGACACAGGCCATGTATGCACAGAGCTACACTTTCTTTTACAGACTACACTTTGGGGGGCAGGGGGAGGCGTGTGTGTTGAACGTTTGGTGTATATGCAACCTCCACGGCTGCCCAGAAAGGTTTGCAATCTTAAACAGGACATCTCAAAGAGAAGGTGAAGATGGCGTTGCTAAAAGGGGGCAGAACGGAGCAGGGAAGGCTTATGTACAGGACTAGCGAAAAGCGCAGGAAAAAGGTCAAACGATGATGTGGCCTTTCTGAGACTTTGAATGAAAATAATGGATTTAAGGGGGCAATGCAAAAATACGTGAGCTCTCTCTTCCACCAGAAATCCTTTGGCACAACAAGGATTAGCTCTAATAAGCAGAGGGCATTTGGGATTTAAAGATTCTGCATGTGCAGCCTGCTGTAAATAATAAGGCAGGAGAAAGTGCCTTTCTTGATTCTACCTCACGTGTGCAGGAGAGCAAATATCAAAATGTCAGTGTCAACATTGGAACACCACGGCTTTTTTAATTAGCAAGAGCAAATTACTCCTTTCACATTAGCTGCTAAACCCTTGGCCATGCCACTGTGTTTGCTGATGGCATTACTTCTGATATTCTTCTTACCCTTTGCAGAGGAGAGATTGGCTCAGTGTTACTCATTCACCACAAATGATCCACAAGAATTGTGGACTTCAGCGTGGACTCAGAAAGGACAGACAGTGTGCAATCTCATGCACGCTAACCTGGCACGATGCTCCATTGAACAAGCGGGACTTACTTCTTGAGAGTGTGACCACACACAATGCCAATTGTTTGACCACCATGAGAACAGGATGCTGGACAAGATGAGCCTCTGCTGTGAACCTGTGGGGCTCTTACCTTCTTGTTTCATTGCTTTGAAAAGCTCCACCTGGAATTAAGTTTTAATGCAGGACCAGTGTGGACCATACCTTTGGGCCAATCTAGTTCGCTACCTGGTGCTCGCTTGTTCTCCCTGATCATGCTGACTATGGGCAGGAGGCAAGGCAGGTCTGGTGCCAGCCTATGTCTCTCTCTGACTTTGGACATGCCATCCCCATGCAGATAAGGGGAGGGAAGAGAAGCAGCCTTGGTTCTACTCCATGTGATGGAACTGATCAGCCCAAAGAGTTTGCAAAAAGGGTGGGCAATAGTAGTTAGAAGAGTGTCCTGGAAAATAAGCTGTTGGAGATTGAAAGGGTGTTTGATTCTGGCCACCGCCTTCATTTTCTGCATTCCCTCAGGGGTGGAGAATTTATTCAGCAGAGACATCAAACCACTTTGGGTTAGGAGAAAGCACTGTGCTGCTGAGCACCCCTCATCAGATTCAAGCTTGTTGTTTTAAGTGAGAAATGTCAAGCGGTGCTTTTATCTTATTGCTCAAATAGCCTTCTTGAGTGGACACAAGTGGAAAAATGCTTTAGATAACAGCCCCAATGCTCCTCTAGATACATACTTTTTTTAAAAAAAGTAAAGACAAGGGCACATTGTTACTTGACTAAAGAATGGCAAGAATTCCCAAGCAGGCACAGGATATAGTCCTGGCCACAGTAGATCAGGCACATTCACCATAGCAAAAGCCAGGGGTGCAACTCAGTAATCTGTCTTCTGTAGAATTCTCAAGATAGCATTCTAAGGTGTGTAAATGAGTCTTTCAGATGCCAACAGTTAAATAGAAAAGCAGCTAGTTTGGAATCTTAGTTCTTGATCCTTTCTGGAGTTGCCTTTGGCAAAATAGGAAAATGGCACTCCAGCTTATGCTAGTCACGGAGCTTTTGATGACTTTCCTTCCAGTACAGTATCTGTTTCTGAGGTCAGGGCTCCTGAAGAATTTTTTTTATATATATATAAAAATGGAACAGCCCCATACACCAGTGTTGTCTAGTGGAGGCTGGTGTACATTGGGTGAAAGGTTGACTGGCCAACAGTAGGTGGAGCCAGAGTCAATAAACCAAAGGTAAAGGTAAAGGGACCCCTGACCATTAGGTCCAGTCGTGACTGACTCTGGGGTTGCGCGCTCATCTCGCATTATTGGCCGAGGGAGCCGGCGTACAGCTTCCGTGTCATGTGGCCAGCATGACAAAGCCACTTCTGGCAAACCAGAGCAGCACACGGAAACGCCATTTACCTTCCCGCTATAGCGGCTCCTATTTATCTACTTGCACTTTGACGTGCTTTCGAACTGCTAGGTTGGCAGGAGCTGGGACCGAGCAACGGGAGCTCACCCGTCGCAGGGATTCGAACTGCCGACCTTCTGATCAGCAAGCCCTAGGCTCTGTGGTTTAACCCACAGCGCCACCTGCGTAGGTGGAGCCAACCATTTCTGGTTTTGTCCCCATTCTCCTGCCTGCTGCATTCTAGAAAGGCAACACTGAGACGGAGGAGGAAGAGGAGGTGCCTGGCAATGCCTCCCTTACTGCAAAGAGGTGGGCATGAGGGGGCTGGTTCAGGGCAGACTGAGCATGGTAGGGCAGTGCCCTATAAAGCCCAATAGATGAGCCCTCACTGCTGTTGTCTCAGGATTTCAGTCTTGAGTTCTCATGGCAACACCTGACTTCTTACCCCAAAGATCGCTGCCGAAGCCCCTCTGCCGCAAGGTATTGCCGAAGCCTCTTCTCTTTCTGCCATACCAATGGTGCTCAACAGCCTTCCCTGCTCTAATTTCTCATCATAGCATGTGGGAAAACCTGCTACGGTGACATCTTCCTTTTTAAACAAAGTCAAGGCGATTTAATAGAATGTCAGCTTTTCACAATGGATCTGGTTGTACCTGTGAAATAGTTACAATAGCTTCAACAACATTACTATGTAAATATATGATAATGCATCGGATGGGTGATGGAAGGGAAGCCAGCACACTAGCATGCCTACAGCTGCATAGCAGCAACATTTTTTTAAAAAAACAAAACAAAAGAAGGAGTCTGCAAAACCTATAAAAAGGAGAAATATGTGCGCTGATTGAGCAGGAACAATTACTAGGAAACATGGGCTGTGCCTCGTACAGAGGGCATCACACAGCCATCCTACCTGCTGAGCAGTCTCGCCCCTGGTAGCCTTCCTCGCAAGAGCACAGGCCCTCCTGGCAGAACCCGCGCCCGCTGCAGGCATTGAGGCATCTCAGCTGCCCACAGTCTTCCCCCACGTAGCCCTCCTGGCAGATGCAAGTCCCGTTGGCACATTTCCCCTTTCCGGAGCAGTCCTCAGGGCACCTGAGCTCGCCGCAGTCTTCCCCGGCAAAGCCCTCTTCGCAGATGCATTCTCCATCCACACAGAGCCCTCGGGAGCTGCAGTCAGTGGGGCAGCGGGCCTCTGAGCAATCCTCTCCGCTATAGTCACTGTCACAGATGCACTGCCCATCGATGCACACGCCCCGGCTGGAGCAGCCCATGGGGCAGAGGGGCTCGGAGCAGTTCTTCCCAGCCCAGCCTTCATTGCAGACACAACCACAGGATTCCAGGCTGAAGTTGCCATGGCCACTGCAGTGGGGGATGTAATCTAGCTGCCCTGGAAGGGTGGAGAAAAGCATTGCCATTAATAATGGTACTTAGCACACTTTGTGTGCTTTATCTTAGGCAGGCGTAGTCTCCTGCACAAATATGAGATGGGAGAACACCTGGATTGGCAGTAGTGCATGTGAAGAGGATCTAGGGCAGGCATGTCAAACCTGCGGCCCTCCAGATGTTTTGGACTACAATTCCCATCTTCCCCAACCACTGGTCCTGCTAGCTAGGGATCATGGGAGTTGTAGGCCAAAACATCTGGAGGGCAGCAGGTTTGACATGCCTGATCTAGGGGTCTTAGACCACAAGCTTATCCCGAGTCAACAGTGTGATGCAGCAGCAACAAACGCTAATGCTATTCTAGGCTGCATCAATAGAACTATAGTGTCCAGATCAAGGGAAGCAACAGTACCACTCTGTTCTGCCTTGGTCAGACCACACCTGGAGTACTTGTGTCCAATTCTGGGCACCACAATTTAAGAAGGATGTTGACTAGTGTGCAGAGGAGGGCAACCAAGATGACAGAGGGTCTGGAAACCAAGTCTGATGAGGAACGGTTGAGGCAGTCGGGTATTGTTTAACCTGAAAAAGATGAGACTAAGAAGAGATATGATAGCTATCTTCAAATATCTTAAGGGCTCCCGCATGGAATACGGAGCAAGCTTGTTTTCTCCTGCTTCAGAGGACAGGTGCCAAACCAATGGATTCCAGTTAGAAGAAAGGAGATTCTGACTAAACATCAGTAAGAGCTTTTGGACAGTGGAACAGACTCCCTAGGGAAGTTGTGCACTCTCCTTCCTTGGAAGTTTTAAAGCAGAGGTTGGATGGTGTGAGGGACAGGGGATATCGCGAAGTCCCTCCCCTCCTGAGTTCAAGCCCGTCCCCGAGCAAAGGGGAAAGCAGGGAGAGTTCCGATTCCAGTGGGGAAGCAGGAAGTCGTGTCCGAGGCTCAGGCAAGGTAGAGGAGCCAGGGTCCCAGGTGGGACAGGAAGGGGCAAGCAAGGGGGGAAGACCCATCCCTCCAACTCCAGAATTACGCAGGAAGAGGAGGGGCAAGAGGATGGGTCTGCCAAAGCTTTTGTGTTGGAGAAAGACGCGCCAAAAGCCATTAGGAGGTTCTGAAACCGACTGACAACATCGCTCCGTGTAAATAGCAATGACTTGAGCACTGTAAATACGCAGCACCAATAAAAGAATAAAATGCAGAGCTGCGTAGCGTCGTTACTCTGAAGTAGTCCACTCCGGCCACTGTGACAGATGGCTATCTGTCATGGATGCTTTAGTTCCTATTCCTGCATTGCAGATGGTTAGACGAAATGACCCTCAAGGTCTCTTCCAACTGTACAATTATATGACGCTATGCTTCTAATCATCTTTACAACTGTCCCATAGAGCAGTAGTATGACCCCCTTTCTGAAGATGGGGTGTGCTAGGATTACTTTGGGCAGCTGTCAAGGTCCCACCACGACTGTTTATTTCTTTTAACTTATTTTTTCTGGCCTGGTGATTTGAGCAATGCTGTCTGGCTGCATCAAGCTCTTTTTTAAAATTCTCCACAGTGAGTCTGGTATACTGTTGCTGTGGCTTGACGTGGGAAATTAAAATGGCAGCTAATCCCAGTTACCTGGCACTGTCCATGTTTGCTGCCGCTTGGTGAGCACACCGGGGCCTAGTGACAGAGGAGGTGCCCACCAGAGGTCGCTTTGCCCACGACCCCCTCAAAACTCAAGCTGGCCTTAGTGAGTCCGCCTAGTGAGGTGCACTGAGCAAAGTGGGTTATTTTCATTTGGGGTGGACTTGAAAATAGGCTAATTTCCCCCAACAGCCAGTTCCAGATTTGGAAATATGACCATGCTCTTGATTATGGAATTGTGATAGGGTCTGGTTACCACTCCTCTCCAGCTCCTCACAATCCTCACTTGTGTAAACTCCCCAACACTGCACTGCTGGCCCATCTCTTCCTTCCATCTTACCTACAGCTACTGGCAGGGAAGCAGGAAGAGGCCACCTAACACCACCGAGCAGGGCCCCCTTTCCTACCATGTTGGCATCCCAGCCACCAGAGAGCTTGGGTCGTATGATTAGGAAACCGACCTCCCAGGTAAGGCCAAACTAAAGGCCCTACTATTAGGAAAGGAGCAAAAGTTAACTCGGACGGTAGCCAGATTCTGCACGCAGATCTGCAGGACCAGTCTTCCCCCCCAGAACAAGACGGCCATTGGAATAGCAAACTCGGTATTGGACTGTGGGAAGTAGTTCCTTCGCTCGGGTACGAAACCGAGAACTTTGAGCAGCACCAGGGGAAAGGCCAGCTGGACCCTCCCTCTGGAAACATAGCCCCTTCAAACTCATAGACTCTTATATCCACCCCCAATGACAACTCCCATAGCCCTGTAAAGCATTTTTATTTTTAATAGCTGGTATATGACCATAATGAAGCTTGATTGATTGATTAGGAAACACATATTAGCTGTTCCGGAATGCTGTTCTGAATTGTATTAAAACTATGATACTTGTTCCAGACCAGGGACCATGAGTGCCTGGCATGTGTATAAACCATTACCTTATTTTTATGCACCCCATTTCACACAGATAGTACCAGGGATGTTCAAATTCAGAATTAAGGGAATTAGTGGGAGATCAACAAAATGTTGCAGCGTATACCTGTCCTGTAAGAGGAGCCTTGAGGTGCTGCTCAGGAACCTCAGGAGGAGGGGATTTCAGAAGAGGCCTCTACCATGCTATGTAGAGCTAGAGAGTTCAGATTATGGGTGCAATCCTATACATGTCTTCTGAGACGTAAATCCAATTGAGATAAATGAGACTTACTCCTGGGAAGATGTGTATAGGATTGCAGATTAAGTCTCTCTCTCTCTCTCTCTCTCTCTCTCTCTCTCTCTCTCTCTCTCTCCACTACCACAGGCAGAAGTGAACATAGAGTAATCCAGGATTTTAACAAAACTGTGATGAGGCTGAAGTGGGTTTCTCATCATGACTCTCCCAAGCAAAGCTACAGCAAAGGCAGCTCCTCCCTTGGTGTTCCATATGCACCTCAAAATTCATTCTCCAGGCAATGGAATCATAGAATTGTAGAGTTGCAAGGGACCCTGAGGCAGAGGTGGAGCTAGCTCACATGCTGTGTATCCGGGGGCGGGGCTAGCCGCCCGCAGGGGCGGGGCTAGCTGCCCGCAGCAAGTGGCGAGCTTCCCAGGGGGCTCTGCGGCAGGGATGACACCAGGAGCGGACTGCACCTACCGCACCCCCTTCCTCTGCCAGTGAAGACCACCTGGTCCAAACTCTCTGCAATGCAGGAATATGCCGCTGTACCATGTGGGCAGTTTAGTTTTTTAAGATTTCCCTATCGTTATAGGCTCAACCACCCCCAACAGTCTGTAAGTCCTGGAAGCACGCAGATCCTTACTAGACTACTGTATCTGAGATTAAAAATGAATGAATGAATGAATGAATAAATAAATAAATAAATAGTATTTTAAAGGGGTTGGCATTTGACTATGTTTTACACAGAGTAGAGCCATTTAAACTAAAGTAGCTAACTTAGTCATGCATATTACAGTGGGTCTACTCGGAGTAAAACTTAGTTGAATATCATGCTTGGATACAACTGTCTACCTAGGGAGCCCCCTGATAATGTAGAAAAACCTCTGCCTTTTTGTGTCTAGTCTCATCTCCCCTCAAAAACAGGAGGCACTCAATGAGCTAAGCTGGCTATTAGAGGCAAAGATGATGATAGAGAGCCCCTTTTGACAAGGCTTTTAAAAGCTCTTTCAAGCTGTTTGCTTTGAGGGTTTTTGTACCTATCAGTGTTTGAAAATCCTGTGGGACATTGGGCCTCCTTTCTCCTGAAGTAGCCACTGCTGCTTGACCCATGATGAAACTGAAGCCCAAACATGCCTGATGATATTAATATTTACACTTATTTTCATAAAGGTGCATAGTAATCATAATTCAAAGTCTTTACAGCATCCGTTTAGGACACAGGGAGATCTATGCACACTTTAAAAAAATAAAAGTTGACAACTGTTCTGGAAGCCCCTTTGGGTACGACTGGGAAAGTGGTGTTGCCAGAGGAGAGGCCTGCCCTCTTTCCGCTTCCTTCTCCTCCTTTCTCTGCGCCTCCTTGTTTTTAGAGATTTATACTCTACCCCGCAGGGAGCTTTCAGGGGAGCTTATGAAGCATCTAACATTACAATAAACGCAAATTAAAACAAAATATTAAAGCAACACAAGTAAAAAAAAAGAGTGGCATAAAAGCAGCCAGTAGACATAAAACAAATACAAAGCAGCATAAAAGCAAACAGCAGAGGATTAAAAAGCCCGATAAAAATTAAAAAGCTATTTGCTCTATGGGAGAAGAACAGTGGTACTTGTGCATTTTCTCCTGGGAGGGCAGTAGTGGGTGAACTGTGTCATTCAGACGGGCAGGGAGGGCAGAGAGGCATTCAGACAGGCAGGGAGAGCCTTAAGTGCTCCCTCTCCCAAGCATAACTTCTCCAAATGGATCTACTCCCCTCTGGTGCAGTCATTTTGAACTAAAAATAAAGCAGAGGAGATCTCCTCATGGTATCTGATCTCCTTTGACTACCCTTAACATTTCAGGCGCAATGATGTTCTTCTTCATTGGCTTCAAACACAGCTCGGATCTTGCAAGAAGTTTCTTATCTACTTATTATTTATTTCATAACATCTGTACACCACTTGATTGTAAAAAAAACAAACAAAAAACCAAACCCTCAAAGTGGTTTGCAAAAGGAGAAAACAATTACAACCCTACTTTAAAACATACAAATGTTAAAATACTAAAACAGATTTAAAAAACCTTAGATTATCTGGGTAGACTTGTCTAAACAAAGTCACTTCCGCATCTCACGGAGGTGGTGTTGTGGGTGTGGCCTGAGCGAACTCTCGCGATGGGGGCTGAGCGTGCAGCCCCCTCGCGAGATGGGAGTTCCCGCCTCCGTCATACCCGGGCAGACCAATAGGGTCAGGCGGGAGGCGGGGCTTCCCTTCTTTTAAACGAGCCGGAGGCGGGAACTCAGCCTCTTCTGCCCTGGCTCTCAGCCCATTCGGTTCACCCACCCACCCGCCCTTTAGGCTAGGCAGGTTAGGCCGACGCTGCTATGGACTTCAGTTGGTCGCCTTGGTTGGCCGGGGGGCCTGGTAGGACTTTTTCCACTTGGACTAGCCAAACTGGTTTTTTCACCTACCTCATAGCATTTTGTTACAACTTGGTTTGGCGGTTAGGCATTGGAAATTTGCATAAAAGAAGAAGGGGGGCAGATTACGTCATCCTCTGCCCAGAAATTGGAGATTTAATCCCGTTAAAGGGGTTCCGGGGGCGGTAGCTTTGTCCTGAGCCTACGGAGGTCAGGGCCTTATAGCACCCCCCAACGGTGGCCACTGGAGGTGTCTCAGTAGATGTACATCATTGGGCTCCTTTCTGGTGGTTAATTTCTCCCAGACTGTAACACACGGGTTACAGTCGGATATAGTCGGTTAGGTTCCAATGCCTAAGCCAATACTGCTCAACATCCGAAACCAATAAAGTTGTAGCCTTTTCGCCCACTTAAAATCATTTCACTGTGTCTTGTGTCTTATTTCCTGGGGAGTGAGGGACATCGCCACACAATGATGTTTTCAGCAGGTGCTGAAAAGGGTACAGTGAAGGCAGCTGCTGGATTTCAATAGGCGGGAAGGGGGAGGGCACCGCGGTTGCCCCAGCTTCACCCACCAAGGAGGGAGGAAGAGAGCGTGACCTGGGGGTGGAAGCAGAGGAGAGACTGCAGCAGCATTGCTTCCCCTCTCCTTGGCTGGGTTCCACTGTGTGAGTGAGCCCCCCCCCCCGTGCCGTTTCACAAGGCTGGGATCCGACAGTCTGACGCCAGCCTTGCAAAGCTGCGCAGGGCTGCCGGGGTGCGTGTGTGAGGGCACCCCTCCAATTGGACTGATTTGAATCAGCTGCTTTGGCAGCTAGGGCTCAGCAGGTGTAGCCACAGCAGGCTCCCTCCATGCCCACCCCTGGGCGTGCCCCAATATGTATATGCTCCGGGCAGTGGTAGCACATGCTACGCCACTGTGTAGTCATGCCAATTCCACCAATTGGAGCAGTTAAGTGGGCCTGTGTGGGGTAAGGCGATCTCATAAGTCAACTGGTCCCAAGTTGTTAAGGGCTTCCTATGCTAATTTTGTTGTTTAGTCGTTTATTCGTGTCCGACTCTTCGTGACCCCATGGACCATAGCACGCCAGGCACTCCTGTCTTGCACTGCCTCCCGCAGTTTGGTCAAACTCATGTTCGTAGCTTCGAGAACACTGTCCAATCATCCTATGCTAATAGGAACACCTTGAACCTGGCCTGGTAGCAAATCAGTGCAAACCTCTGAGCACATGTGTTAAATGTTGACAAGGCCTCACTCCTGTTGGCAATTGGGCTGCAGCGCTCTGCACAAACTGCAGATCAAGTGTTGTGGGAATGTTCAGGGAGGCAGGAGAGGATATCCTTTCCAATTTGTGTTAACAAATTCTACAATTTAGCAGAGTGACATTCCCCTTTTTAAACTTGTGCAGCGGATAGCGTTTGCCAGGCTTGTATAAGCCTCTAAAATAAGTCTCCTGGTAAATTCCCCTTTATTCCCTCATAAAAAGATTAGACACGACACAGTCTTCTAGAAAAGTATAAAAAGGGTTTACTCACTCACTCGTTCTGTTTACAGATGGATCCCAGAAAGCAGACTTAAGTTACAAAAGTAATATACCTGGAAACTATCCCATAAGGAGATAGCTCCTAGCATCTCAAACTAAGCAATGTTGCTTCTTCGAGGAATGGAGTCAAAGAGAGAGAGATGGCCTCCAATGAGGTATTTTGTTACCTGCACAGGTGAGGCCATGCTCACCTCTCATCACATGCAGAGGAAGTCTGTCCCAGCCCAGGAGACAGGAAGTTCCGACTGGCTGGTCCAGGCACACCCTTTTTATGTCCACTCTAGGGATGTTGTTTTTGACTGCTCAATGTTTCACATCCCACAAGTGTGAGGGAAGCCGCACATTGAGTAATCCAGTCTGGAAGCGAGCAGCACATGAATTAATGTGCTTTCCCAGTCCAGGAATGGCTGTAGCTGTTGAACCAGCTGCAGTTGGTAAAAGGCACCAGAGGCAGATTTAGGGCAGCGACAGCGGTGCTCACAGCTGAGAAGGGCGCCTTCTCAAAGCCCAGTAATCACTTGCCTGGCTTTGAGAAGAAGGCATGAGGGTCTGACTAGGACCCTGCTAGAACCTTGCACCTCCTTCCCCAAGGGAGGCGTGAGGGCTGCATGGAGGGCATCAAATGGCCTTGCACAGAGTTGGATCCAAAGCACCCCCAAACTGTGAACCTGCTCCTTTCTGGTGTGAATCCGATTAAGTCATGATCTGATCTAGCCGCTCAGGGTTTGCAGCTGAAATTTTAATTAGCTGACACGTCGGTTGAGCTGTCTAGCAAAGGGCTCCGATTTGATCTGGAACGTGCAACTCTTGGGCATCTTTTCCCTTAATTATCTCAGACTTTATTATCCTCCAGATCTCTGTGGCGAAATGGAGTTTTCTGGCTCCTTTGCCCGCTGCCCAGAAATCAAACAGGAGACTCCAGGAGGGTGAAGTTACTAGCAGACCCTGCCTTGTGTTTGTGCGTCTCTCAAGTTCAGCCTCAATATTAGGCAAAGGGCAGGTCAGGAGGCGTCGCTTTGCCTCTGGTGACTCGCTCCCATCAGTCTAACTTCCAAGTGTCTAACTTCCATTCAAACAAAACCAACACTAAGCTGATGAATTTCACGTTGTTCGGTCTCTGGAGCCTCAGACTTTGAGACCCAGGTGGAGGAGCCTGGGAGGCAAGTCGTGTTGGGGCCTAGCCCTAGAGCACTCCCTGCTGCAGCCAGGAAATAGAAGCTGCATCCACAGGAGCATGGCACAGTGCACATGTGAATGAAGTAACAGCAAGAGCTTTTATTAAGCTGAGCAAAAGACAACCTGCAGGGTCCCTTTAGGCTAAGATTTTACCTGAAAGCCGGTCAGGTGCGGAGGCCTGGCAGCTCTTGTGATGGTCCTTCTTAAAGGCAATGCTGCGCTCGGTCAAGACAGCAGAATTCATTAACTTGCCGAATGTGGGGCCTGGTTGCTGTGAACAGGATCAAGTGAGGTGGCGTGTGGAGCCATTGTTGTGTGTGTAGTAGTTTGTGTGTTTGCAGAGGGAGGTGGCCCCTCAGGTGTCAAATTTTGGCTCTATCTGTGGTGTCAGCAGGAATCAAAGTCTTTTGTGAGGTGCTGCATAGAGAAAAAGAATTCTGGGGAACACCGGCAGAGAAATGAAACCGGGGCTGGTAGCCATTCTGGGATGAGTGCTCCTATTTGCCGAGTGGTTTTTGTCCTGTGTTTTAGTCTCCTGCATTGCCCTTTTACAAAACATGCAGCTAGGGTTGCCAGACTCAATAGAGGACAGGACTTCTGTGCCTTTAATTGCCCTGCTCTCTTTTGAGTCTGGAAGCCTTAAAGAGAAACCAGCAGACCCTTGGTTTAATTTCCGAGCAAAGGGTCTGCTGGTTTCTCTTTAAGGTTTCCAGACTCAAAAGAGAGCAGGGCAATTAAAGGCACAGAAGTCCTGTCCACTATTGAGTCTGGCAACCCTACATGCAGCAGCAAATGCTGTAGTATTTGCAGGGAAATGGGTTCCCTTCTCCCCTGCAATTTGGGGATTGATCCGCAGTGGTGATGTTGTCAAAGGAGCCTGCCAGCTCTAGGAACTCCCATATATTTGGAAGCAAGGATTCATTTTAGTATTTTTTCCATGGCTCTCCCTGCTGGATGTGTACACAATGTGATGATAGGTCAAGGAGGCAGGCAGAAACTCTTTCAAAAACGCCTCTCTCTCTTAAAATAGTCCCTCCGGTGTAAAGCATTTTCTGTGCTCTGCCTCTCTCTTTTGGGACTGATATTCATTATACCAACAAACCCCTTTGAAAACCACCTTATTACAATAGCCTGCTGTTTCTTTAGTTTTGAAGAACAGACTTCTAGAGGTGACCAACTGAACCGTGGTCTTTCGGAAGACTAAACCTGAAGGAATACAAGTGAGCTCCACAAAGCTCTGTGCTTTGTTATTCAGATGAAAACCAGTGCTTTCATTATAAATGTTTTTGTTGATAGCTCCTGACTGCTGAAGATACTCTCCCAGGTGTTTTAACTGTGTGTGCATGCACACACTTCTGATTTATTTATGTTTTTTTTTAAAAAAGTTGCTAACAGGCATGTGTATGCTAAGGGACTTATGCATATGCAATTGGATGCAGGATTGCAGCTTCAGAAGATAGAAAGCATTGTATTCTTTGATATGTTGAAGGGGTGTCCACAAGGCCCACAATTTGGCTTCACTACCACAAGCCACACCCACAGGTAGTGGGGAACTAAATTGCGCTGCCAATCCTTGCCCAAAACAAGCTTGAAGCCACCAGAGATATTGAAGAATACCAATGAAAACAGAAACAGGTGTTCAAATGGCCACTTTTGGCTTATTTGCCCCATGTCTGGAATGGGGATCAATCAAGTGACTACAATCTGTATTTGCTGCTGTTCTTGCTTTCAGTCTGCAAGTGATACATGATTGATTACCACTCCCCTACTTCCCACGTCACATTTTGTTTCTTATGAATTAAAATGAATGGAATGATGTAATTTACAGCTAGTGAGACAAAGGGAAGCAGTGCTGCAGTGAGACAAATGTAGGGCGGCACAGGATAGCCCATCAGGTGAAGTCACCCCCACTCAATAGAAAGAAGGTTCAGTAGAAACAATACTGCTTTCAGCTACAAGATGGTTTTTGCAAACTGTTGTTTCACAGTTTTATTTTAGGCTGCTCAAGAGAAAACAATATATCTTGCTGAGCTTTACTGCTTCTACACTCTGGGTTTTAAAAAATGTTTTTATCATCATAATTTATTTATACCCCGCCCATCTGGCTGGGTTTCCCCAGCCACACTGGGCGGCTTCCAACAGAAAAATGAAATAAAATAATCTATTAAACATTAAAAGCCTCCCTAAACAGGGCTGCCTTCAGATGTCTTCTAAAAATCTGGTAGCTGTTTTTCTCTTTGACATCTGATGGGAGGGCAGTCCAAAGGGCGGGCACCACCACCAGGGTGGATAAAAATCAATGATTTTTTTAAAAAAATCAAAAAAATCGGATTTTTTTGATTTAAATCGGATTTTTTTGATTTAAATCGGATTTTTTTGATTTAAATCGATTTTTTTGATTTAAATTGGATTTTTTTAAATAAAATGCTTTTTGAGGAAAATATATTACCATCCAAAGGTTATTCCATCATGAAATAAAGATTAGTTTTTTAATTATGTAGAATAAGGTTGTATATGTTTAATTTTTTGGGTAAATAAATTCCATTAATCCATTCACAATGTCATGCTCTTCCAGAGGTTTTTGTAAGATTATTGGGCATTTCCTAACCCTAACCCTAACCCTACAAGATATTATCACAGATGATTGGTTTACTTTTGCAGTTCTCAAAACTGAATTTGACTCAACAGAGATCACATGCCTCTTCTTCACAGCAAAAATGTTATAACATGAACAGAGTTGAGAAAAAGACCTTAATCCTATTGTTCTACAAACCTATGAATACAGAAACAACCCCTTCAGTGCTAAGTTTCAAGAAGTTCAGTGAATAGAATAGAAACAATATTTTTCTGATTGTTTGGAGTGGACAGTATTTAAGTTTTTCATGTGTAGGCTGGGCTGACAGTCTAAGTTTCTTAAAATATATTATTTTGTTTAGCCAAATTAGTTAACAAACATGGATGTTTGTTTAAGCAAATAACATATGCTGTAATGTTATTGTTTCAGTTGAATAAATCTATTTAAATTGTTATTATTAAGGTAATGATTATTTTTAAGTTGTCCAAATATGAATAACCCATTAAACTGGGGATAAAAAACTAATATGAAAAGTTGTTATTCTAAAAATCTTCATCTACTTGCATATTAAAGTTATACCAGGAATAATTAGTCTTTATGTAGAAAACTATGATTTAAATCAAGCCTTACTGACTAGTGATTTAAATCGTGATTTAAATCAGATTGATTTAAATCAAATCCACCCTGACCACCACCAAGAAGGCCCTCTGCCTGGTTCCCTGCAACTTGGCTTCTCGCAACGAGGGAACCGCCAGAAGGCCCTCGGTACTGGACCTCAGTGTCCGGGCAGAACAATGGGGGTGGAGATGCTCCTTCAGGTATACTGAACCAAGGCCATTTAGGGCTTTAAAGGTCAGCACCCAACACCTTGAACTGTGCTCGGAAACGTACTGGGAGCCAATGTAGGTCTTTCAAGACCGGTGTTATGTGGTCTCGGCGGTTGCTCCCAATCACCAGTCTAGCTGCCGCATTCTGGATTAGTTGTAGTTTCTGGGTCACCTTCAAAGGTAGCCCCACGTAGAGCGCATTGCAGTAGTCCAAGCGGGAGATAACTAGAGCATGCACCACTTTGGCGAGACAGTCTGCAGGCAGGTAGGGGCTCAGCCTGTGTACCAGATGGAGCTGATAGACAGCTGCCCTGGACACAGAATTGACCTGCACCTCCATGGACAGCTGTGAGTCCAAAATGACTCACAGGCTGCACACCTGGTCCTTCAGGAGCACAGTTACCCCATTCAGGACCAGGGAGTCCTCCACACCTGCCCGCCTCCTGTTCCCACAAACAGTACTTCTGTCTTGTCAGGATTCAACTTCAATCTGTTTATTAACATTAAGTCTCTACACCATGGATAGGCAAACTAAGACCCCGGGGCTGGATGTGGCCCAATCACCTTCTAATCCAGCCCGCGAACAGTATGGGAATCAGCGTATTTTGACATGAGTAGAATGTGTCCTTTTATTTAAAATGCATCTCTTGGTTATTTGTGGGGCATAGGAATTTGTTCATTCCCCCCCCGCCCCAAAATATAGTCCATCGAGCCCCCCACAAGGTCTGAGGGACAGTGGACAGGCCCCCTGCTGAAAAAGTTTGCTGACCCCTGCTCTACACTCTGGTTTTGATTGGCTGTCTGACAACAAGGGAGAGACTTCTTCAAGATGTCGAAGGGTCTCTAGGGTAGTGTTTCTCAAAAGTTTGAACCTTTTCCTGAAACTTTATCTCCCGGGCCTCACTCAAGAAGCACTGTGCTCAAGAAGAAACACTCAAGAAGCACTGTGCCAAGCTAACCTTGGGTTCAGACTAAGGCTGAGCTCAAAATTATTGCTTGAGAACTCTCAGCTCAAATTGGTGCGTGCAATCTGGGCTGTCAGAAAAGCGTGTTTGTGTTTTTAGCTGGGCAATAGATGTGGTGGGGATTAAATGAAATGCTTTGAAAGGTTCCTGCGAAGGTGCTACCACTGATACTGTGGCCCCCAATGAATCTTTTGAAGAATTTTGACACCCCATCAAAATTTACCATGGTCCTCCTTATATTCAATGCTTCTGAGAGTTCTTGTTACTTGGGGAGGGGGGGAATTTTCACTCAACTCCAAATATTCATTCAACCATGAAGCTAGCTGGGCAAATCATTATTTCGCTGTATAACCCACCTCACAGGGAAGTTATGCAGGCAACATAGGACAACGCATCATGCATGCCACCCTGGGTTCTTTGAACAGACGTTTGGTTACAAACTTGATAAATGATATAATACCGTGTTTTCCCTTTTTTAAGACACCGTCTTATTACTTTTTTTTCCTCCAAAAACCACAGGGTGGCTTATTTTCGGTGGGATGTCTTATTTTTTTATTACGGTTTTTATGGTACCTTATGGTCTCCTCGGCCGGGCCAGGCCGCTGGCTCGGGGCACTGCTGGGCGCTTTGAGCTGCTGGGCGCTTCGCGCGCTCCAGCAACCGTTACTAGACGGCGGGACAGCAGGCCTCCTCGGCCGAGCAGAGGCGAGGCCGCTGGCTCCGGCGCTCCGCCCGGTGCTGCTGGGCACTGTGAGCTGCTGGGCGCTCCACGCACTCCAGCAACCGTTACTAGACGGTGGGATGGCAGGCCTCCTCGGCCGGGCGGAGGCGAGGCCGCTGGCTCGGGCGCTCTGCCCGGTGCTGCTGGGTGCTCCGAACTGCTGGGCGCTCTGCGCTCCAGCAGCCGGTTCCGGATGGCAGGCCTCCTCCTCCTCCTGCTGCCACAGCTGGCGTGCTGGGTCCCACTGGCTGGCTGGGGCGCTCGGCGGTCTCGCTCCACATGGCATGGAGGTATGTCTTATTTTTGGGGTATGTCTTATATTTTGCAAAAGGTTAAAAATCCTGCCATGACTTACTTTATGACTGCGCCTTAAAAAAAGGGGAAACAGGGATAAATATGCAAACTTCTGTTTGGCAGATGAATGTGCAGAGATTCTCACACTCAGTCCACTGGTTTCTGCTTCTGCACTTCTCCATCTCATCCAGAACAGAACTTTAGCATCTCCCTTAGCAGAGAAATGAGCTCCCAACATGGGCTCACCTTGGACATTTCTCATCTAGGAGAGATGTAAAAGCTCTGTTTCAATTGTGGTGGATATATGTAGGGGGAAAGCACAAAGCATTCAGGTTACCTGGTCCCTCAACTTCTCCATCATGTCTGAAGCATTGTGCATGGAGGAGGATGCTTTCAAGCCTCCCAGATAAGAGTAGACAGTCTCATGCATGCATGTTCATTCTTCAGCAGGTTGCAGTCTGGAGCACCCCCTGGACAGCCCCAAAGACAGAATTGTCCCTCTGCTTCTGTCTCACCACTATCAACAAGTTTTAGCTTCTAGTTGGCCATTTCACTAGTGTGTTTGGTGGGTACGAAGTGTGGCCTAGCACAGTGGTCCCCAAACTGCTCTACCCCAGACCACTTGAAAACTGCTGAGGGTCTTGATGGACCGCTTAATGATCATTATTATTTTGGGCTGATTATGGCAATTGTAATGTAATGTAATGTAATTGCCAGGTGCTCTATCATTTTAATTGTATTTTAATTGCTTTTTTATTTCTTATACATTGCATCATATTACAATCTGAATTCCATAGAATTCAAATCACAATACAATAAAATCCAATGCAAGAAATAGAAAAAGAAATAAAACCCAATTCAAAAAATCAATATGAATAGTTAATGCAATAGATGTGCTATCTCCCGACTTCAACCACAAATCCATAGCCATGCTGTAGGCCATATGAATGAAGCTTGTGGACCACAGTTAGTACATGGACCACACTCTGGGAACCCCCCACTTAAGAATCAAGGTACCAATGCCTAAGTGCATTCAGGTATCTTCCCCCTAAATCAGCTAAATACGCAGGGGCTGAAAGCTGATCTGGGGACTGACCTCTCAAAGCCAGCAAGGTGTGGCATATACTTGAAAGGGGGAGCACAGCAACCTGCCAATTGGACACACATCTTGCCCAAATGGATAAGGAGGGTCCCCCAATTTAGACCTTTCCATATGATTAATTACAGTCATACCTCGGGTTGCGTACATGATCCCTGCGGGAGGCACATTCGCAACCCGCAGCACCGCGTCTGCACACACGCGTTATGCGATTCGGCGCTTCTGAGCATGATGTCATTTTGCGTTTCTGCGCATGTGCGAGTGCCGAAACCCGGAAGTTACCCATTGCGGTACTTCCGGGTTCAGCGCAGAGCGCAACCCCAAAACGCACAACCCGTAGCGTTCGCAACCCGGGGTATGACTGTAATTTATTTTGTCCATGAAATGTCACTAGACATACCTTTTTTAACTGGGTGGCTTGGGGTACAAACTTTTTGGGTTTTTTTGTTTTGGGTGGTGGGGAAAGAGGAAAGGTATAGAAAAAGGGAGAGAAGGAGAGAAAGATAGACACCTGGGTTTTTTTTTTAAATGAAAGTGAATCTAATGTCTGTGAGTTAGGATTAAAACTAGAGCAAATTCCAGGTCTGCAAAGCTTGAGGGCATTCCTGGAAATCTGAAAGCACAATGCAGAATTCTGCCTACCCCAGCAGTGCTTGGGATTCCAGCTGTTGTTGGGCTACAACTCCCATCACCCCTGATGGAATGATGGGAGTTGTAGTCAAACAACAAGCTTGAGAACCACTAAGCAAATGACTCATCAATTCATTCTTTTTTTATTTGTAATTTCTTAGCTTTCACCAAGACCCCACGGCACCAGTTACTACCTGTGGCTGCATTTTCTTGGCAGCAATTGGAGTTGCATTGGTCACGAAGCACGGACACCTCCCTCTCCAGCATCTCAATCCTGCTCAGCAGCTCTTGTATGTCCCGGGAGGAGGCGGCACACTTGCAGGTCTGTTTGGGGAGGTTTATCCTGTGGGTGAAGGTGACCTGGCTCTCACTGTCTGAGGTCTGTTCGGTGTATTCCGCCATCCGGTCATCTTCTGAACTCACCTCTGGGTCAGACGAAGCCTCTAGGGATGTTGCGCAGAGGCTGTCCAGAGGCACATTTATGTTGTATATATGGCTGAAGACCATGGGCTGGTCTTTGATAGGTGCCGTGTAGTTGGTGAAGCCCCCTTCGGTGTCAGTCACCTGTCTTTTTACCCTCTCCGTCATCACTTCCAGGCGGCACTCGAAAGGTCTGAAGATGGACCCCAGCAGCATTAAGTGGAGACTGACTAGAATGTTCCTTAGAACTGCATGTTCACCATCAGCCCCCATTTTCTTAGGGAGGACAGGAAGCTTCTGTCCCAGCGATGGAAGGCAGGGTTCTAGCGGAACCTGAAACAAAGCACATGAGGGGAATTCATGAGACCAGTGTTGGGAGTAGATCCTAAGAGGATATGATAGATTTGAGGCTGAAATCCTTTGCACAGACAGTAGAAACATCTATGCATGTAAGCGTAGGATTAAGTGTGTGTGTGTGTGTGTGTGTGTGAGAGAGAGAGAGAGAGAGAGAGAGAGAGAGAGAGAGAGAGAAAGAAAGAAAGAAAGAAAGAAAGAAAGAAAGAAAGAAAGAAAGAAAGAGAAGGTTGATTGGGAAGAACTAAGCAAAAATGAACAAAACCCACCAATTTTCAATTCAGTTATAATCCATAATTAGGAAAAGTTAAGGGCAACAGTTACAACTATTATTGCTGACAACTAGTATACAGTACCTCTAAGCACTTGCAAAGTGCTTTACAGTCTTAAGAAAACAATGTTTTCTTCTTCTGTTTCAGTGTATCTGATGAAGTGTGCATGCACACGAAAGCTCATACCAAAATAAAAACTTAGTTGGTCTTAAAGGTGCTACTGAAGGAATTTTTTTATTTTGTTTCGACTCAGACCAACACGGCTACCTACCTGTATTAAGAAAACAATGTTATCCGCACTTTCCTAGGAGTAAGCCCCATGAATTAAATGAGATATTCTTCTGAGCAGAAGATATAGGATTGCATGATATGTTCTCAGGGAACACATAGGCCACACACTGATGTCACAGCACCATGCAGTTAAATCAGCTTTGCCCATATGATGACATCTCTGAGGGCAAAGGGAGGATGGGTGCTTTAACTGAGTTTCCTGAATTGCAGGGGGTTGGACTAGATGACCATCAGGGTCTTTTCCAACTCTACAATTCTGTAATTCTATGAATTACTCACTTGTGTATGGGTGTCTTAAGTGAAGTTTTTTTTAAAACTTTTAAAAACACATCACTGTACAAATAGACATTTTTTTAACAGCAAAGACTTCCCTTAACAAAATCAGGGGCCTGGGCTGTGGCCACCCTCCCTGGGCTCCAATGCTTCAATTAAAGCCTAGAGCAGGCACCCCCAAACTGCGGCCCTCCAGATGTTTTGGTCTACAACTCCCATGATCCCTAGCTAACAGGACCAGTGGTCGGGGAAGATGGGAATTGTAGTCCAAAACATCTGGAGGGCCGAAGTTTGGGGATGCCTGGCTTAGAGGAAGATGTCATGGGAGAACTCTTCCTATGGGGCTTTTTCTGATCAGCAAGCGCAGCCAACTGGGGAGGTTACAGAGCAGAGGAGAAAAGTTTAATGGGAAAATGAACACCCACAGTTGCATTTCAGTGATAAAGCGAGTTCAACTCTACACCCCTGATATTATAGGAAAATGAGGCAGAAAAAAATGGAACAGGTGAAGAAAGCTTTCAATAAATTAGAGGAGAGGTTTCTGAGCAGCACTAGATTAAGGTGATTGTCTTGCCAGAATTGCTTGGAGGTTTCACCCCCCCCCCCCTAGTTCTGCTCCATCGGCAGCACTTAGCTTTCGAAGGCATGGCTTCTGAAAAGAGCTAAACTAATAAGTAACCTTGATAATGAAACAGTCTGCTTAAAAGAACAATTCAACCCTGTAAAGATAATGGCATTCACACTTACCCTCTCAAACATCAGTAGTTTGATGTTCTCCAGCAGTACCTTCAGTGGTATCGGTCTGCTGCTCTGAAGTGTCTAAAACTGGTTCAATCAGCAATAATTCACTCCAGTTTGCTTTGGTGCATCTGTACAGACCACGATTATGTACCTTGCATCTGAACTTACTGCTGGAGTAAACTTGCAGCTGTTTGAGGTGGCAGGTGCAACAGGCACACATTCCCCCTTCCTTGCTCACTGAAATAGCTCCACAGAGTAGAACGTGATAAAGTACTGGAACAAAAATAAGGATCCCTACTTTTTTTTAAAGAGCAATTTATTAAGTTTTCCAAATAAACAAATTAAACACATTACACCAAACAAAACATTCAAAAACAAAAACAACACACACAAAATTTCTCTTTATAGCAATTATTCCCATATCTCTCATTCCAGTGCTCTGCCGAGCTTGACTTCCCTCCCTCCCCTCATTTGGTTTTCTTTCCAAATCTTATCTCGCAGTTCCTTAATCCTATTTAAAGTCATTTCGTAGGATTTATTTCAGTCCTGCAAGTGTCTTTAAACCTCTACAATTCTTTTCCATATAGTCCACAAATTTACTCCAATCTTTTTGGAACTTTGCCTCCCTCTGGTTTCGGATCCTGCTAGTCAGTCTTGCTAATTCCGCATAGTCTATCATTTTTGTCTGCCACTCTTCGATCGTTGGTAAATCCTGAGTTTTCCATTTTTGGGCTAACAAATTCCTAGCCACGGTTGTCGCATACAAAAATATTATATAGTCCTCCTTTGAAATCTCTTGTCAAATAAGTCCTAATAGAAAAGCCTCAGTTGTTTGGGAAAAGTATATTTAAAAATCTTTTTCAGTTCGTTATATATCATCTCCCAAAATCTTTTAGCTTTTTCGCACTTCCACCACATATGATAAAACTCTCCCTCCTTTTCTTTACATTTCCAGCACATTTTGTTACTCATCCTATACATCTTAGATAATTTTACTGGTGTTAAATACCATCTATACATAATCTTCCAAACATTTTTTTTCAGGGCGGTACATGCAGTAAAATTCAATGTTTGATTCCAGTAAGGATCCCTACTTTGGTCCTGCCACAAAATGCTCTAATGTACAGGAAGTTGAAGGAGCCTCTTTCTCTGAGGCCACAGAGATGCTTAGAGACCTGAGACTGAAAAACCAGGAGCCACAGAGAGTGCTGTGCAGGACCCAGGAGCCACTTAAAAGTCAAGGCTGTCCAAATGATTGCCCAAGACGTGTGAGCACGCATGCTCTTAAGGAGGCAAAGCTTTGTGCTTCGATGCCTCAAAGTCAACTGTAGAAACATCTGCCACCTCAGGTGAATGTTTACAGGAGAGCAAGGGTGGGTTGTGTGTAGGTGCTCCAGGTTTGAGAGAGCTCTAGGCAGGGTGCCTTCTGGTGGGTTGAATCTGTTGTTGGACCCTCGGAAGTTGACTGGGTGGCTGCGGACTGCCATTTTAATTTCCAGGAATGACCCCTTGCAATGTGATGATGAGGGCATTCTAGGACATGTTAGACCCAGCTGCTCTGTGTTCTGCCAGGCCGAAACTTTTTTGAGAGGGGGCAAGGCATGGGTCAGGGGATGGTCCTACCAACTGCCCAAGGATGCCAGATGCTGAAACGAGTCCCAAATGTGACTTCCTTGCTGCAGAAATCTAAGGTTTCTCACAAAGGGTTTCGCCATCTTGTCCCACCACTTTCCCCCAGGGAAAACCGCTCTTTAGCACTCAATCAAAATAAATAATACTTTCCCAGAACCTCATGTTACTTTTTTTAAAATTAACATCAATGATTGTTACTTACACTGAATATTCATATTCGTACCGGAGCTGCAATCCATTGTCTCTCGAGACAGAGACAATGGACAGGCCAGTAACAAATATTCAGTGTAATGATAATTAATAGTCATCATAAAAATTCTTATGGTGTCATGGGAAAGTATTATTTATTTTATAACATTTATATGCTATTTTATAACATTTATATGCTACTGCTCGACTTAAAAACAACAAACAAACAAACCCTGAAAGGAGTTTACAAAGAGAAAGTATCTGGAATTAAAACCATCTCTCTGTCCTGAGAGCTGTTTCCTATATTACCACTTAATGTTATTTGTTCCAAGGAACCTGTGATTTGACCCTATTGGTTTCTGACAGTTTCCTTAGGCCTGCAAGCACCTTATGAAAGGACTTGACACTTTGTAGTCTTTGGGGGGGGGCAATAGTTTAATGGAATCATCAACTGTCCTTATATCTGTGACGAAAAAACTCTACTTCTTCCTCCCCACAACCCGAGTAGGTAAGGTTCTATTCTGCATATATTAATCATCATCACTGATGAAAGAAAATAATGAAGCGATGAAAATGTGACTTGTGATTGTTTGTTCCCGGCAGGAATGTGCCATTATCTCAAACCATGTAATATTCCCCAGAAACACAGCACTAGTTTGATTGAGGGGCTCCTGCAGCAGCCAGCCAGTGCATTAAATATCATTAAACTACACTGCACAATCTTAGGTTTATTTACGTTTGCGTTCAGGATGCACAGATATTGCTTGTTAAAAGTCATTCCACCCCCCCACCGGCACACACAATAATGTGGTAAAGTGTCTTTATTTGCAACTGGGCAACTTTCCATTTTGGTATTGATTTGCAGTCTCTGGGTGGTAAATCCAGAATTCATGGGCCAAATTCCTCCTGCAGCATAAACTCTTTTCCTCAGTGTAGTTACACCAGTGCTAGATTAGACCTGCAGGGTGAAGGGGCCTGTTTTGAAGGGGGGCTGGGAAGGTGCACATCGATCAGCATTTCACTCCAATACGTCTGCCTGAAAAATCACAGCAGAAAAATCTGTGCCTGGCAGACAGGCAGAGTTGTGACTCTAGGCTAAGGGAGCCTTATTATTCTTACTACAGCACAGGGGTCAACTTGACTGCCTATTGCTTACCTGCGCCCGGGAAATTTGTCTTACATTTAATTTTCATTGGAAGAGTAGTTTATGGAGAGACCTGTACTGTCTGCATGCAGTTCTTTCAAAGAAAAGTAACTTAGAAACAAGTGTTGCATTTGCTGCTTTTCTGCAGCAATTTCATGCTATAGTGCTTTAGTGGGAACCAGCTATTTGCTTTTGTTCTGATAAAAGGTAAAGGTAAAGGGACCCCTGACCATTAGGTCCAGTCGTGACCGACTCTGGGGTTGTGCGTTCATCTCGCATTATTGGCCGAGGGAGCCGGCATATAGCTTCCAGGTCATGTGGCCAGCATGACAAAGCCACTTCTGGCGAACCAGAGCAGCACACGGAAACGCCGTTTACCTTCCCGCTGTAGCAGTTCCTATTTATCTACTTGCATTTTGACGTGCTTTCAAACTGCTAGGTTGGCAGGAGCTGGGACCGAGCAACGGGAGCTCACCCCGTCACAGGGATTCGAATCGCCGACCTTTTGATCAGCAAGCCCTAGGCTCAGTGGTTTAACCCGCAGCGCCACCTGGGTCCCTTTGTTCTGATAGCTTGCGGTAATTACTATGTTTGAATTTTCTCTCCTTTTGTATGAGTTTTTCCTCTTCTTGAAGCTAAGGATGGTTAGCCATACTTCACTGCAGGAAGGCACATAATGCTCGGTCAAAATGGCATTGACCCCCCCCCCCCATTGACTCTCCTATCAATTGTGGGGGAATTATTTGCACATTCAAAGCAATATAAGAATCCCTAACTCTGAACTGACTTTACTTCCCCATGTCATGATTTGGCTACTACATAGCCAAATCTGATCAGCACAGTAGCATTGTATACAAGTTGTGGAAAGTTCACTGTACCTATATTTGTTGGACAACATCCCAAAATATATGGTAGGTCACTACAGCTGTTCCTCGAAGGCCGGACAAAAGACGAGAGTACACCCAGTGTCAGTGCTGACCTGAATTCAGGGAGTGAGTACTTTAAACAAGGCATTATACAATGGTGTAGGTGTTATTTGATAGTTTTATGTAGTTTGATCTGTTATAACCCACCCTGGGACCATAAGGTGAAGTGGGGAATGCATATATGAATGGATGGATAGTTAGATAGATGGAATAGATAGTGATTGTCAAAATTCTTATTTTGGGATTCACCAATTGCTTCAGAGCAAGGGCAGGGTGTTTCATGGAGGGGAAAACCTGGGCTATAAGAAAAGTTAAAGGAGAAAACAAATACAAGGGACTGTTTCTAGCATGGAGCAGCAACCCAAACTAGTAAAAAAGATATACAAGTTTGTTTAAAATATGACAAGCTTTTCAACTACATGAACTTTTAGCCAAGAATGTAAACCCAAGAAACATTAATACCCAAATTTTGGTTACACATTAATACATACAAAAGAAGCAGAATTGCAAAGACGAGTAGAAACATTCTTGAAGCCCCCGACTGGATTCAGAGGAGCATAACCTACTTATATTGGGAGGTCTGGCATAATACCCAGTCTGGCACGGTGAACTAATAAGGCAGGCTTCCTCAACCTTGGCCCTCCAGATGTTTTGAGACTACAATTCCCATCATCCCTGACCACTGGTCCTGCTAGCTAGGGATCAGGGGAGTTGTTAAACAAAGGGTCTGCTGGTTTCTCTTTAAGGTTTCCAGATTCAAAAGAGAGCAAGGCAATTAAAAGCACAGAAGTCCTGACCTCTATTGAGTCTGGCAACCCTAAAACAGAGACCCACCCCAGGTGATCTTACTGAAAACCCATTGGTAGCTCTCTGTTGGTATTAAAGGGTTAAGTTATACTAGACGCTCTGAACACTGAGCATCATGGACCATCCGGGAATTTTAGACAGCCTGTATAAATAGTCAGTTCCTTACATGTGCTCGCTCTCTTAGTAGCGGATTTTCTCTTGGTTGCTGTTTGTAGTAGAAATCATGCCTCAAGCTTGTGCACTAAGGCACAGTTTTGTTTAAGTTTTTCTAGCTCAGAGATGAAGGATGTCTGCCTTATCTCCAGGCTATGTTTTTTGTAAATAAAGTCTTTTGAGTTTGCAACGTGCTCCAGATTACCTGAATTTACGACTCTAGCTGACTCATCCTTACCCTTTGCCGCTGCGCACACGCTCTGCAGAAAAAGGAAGATTTACGTCCGGAAGCGCGACTGGACTGGTAAATTTGTTTACTTAAACATAAGCTAATTAAAGCTTATGCACACTCTCAAACCCACTGCTAGGAAATGCACAATTCCCATGGGCTTTTATTTAAGACTTATTTGGTCTTACACTTTTGCTAGCTGCTGCACAAGTACACTATGGCCCAGGGGTGCCGGGGTGAGTAAAATATTGGGGGGGGGGCGCATGTAAGCCCCCCCGTGCATAATTGATCACATGACGGGGCACACCCACACCATTTGAATGGCAATGCCCATAAACAATGTGGGGGCCTCACTCCCTCAAATATTTTATGGGGTGGGGCGAAGGGACCTTGCCTCCTAGGAAGTTGACTCCTATGCCATGGCCTTGCTGAAGAGGTTCATGTTCTAAGTCAGAGGGACAGGACAAAAGTGAAGGAAGAGAACCTAGCATGAAGGGGAAAGTCTGGCTTTCCTGCAAATAAAGTTGGTGTTACACACGAGTATTCTTCTTCTTATGCTACCATGGTGATCTAGCAACAATTTGTGGACACTGAGCTCTGCCTGGTGCAAATGAGGTGCCTCTAGGCCCATTGACTTTCACATTGTCTTTCACTGGTGTCCTTTATCTACAGGGGTGTAATTGAGAAATTACTCATCAGCAACAAAGGGTAAGCAGCTGCAACTGCACACAAAAAAGGCCAATGTTCTTACTACTTAGCCAGATTGGCTGGGCGTTTTAAAGCTTGAAGCTAGAAAATTATCTAGGATGGGGAGAGCTACAGCTAAGTTTTGGCTCTCCCTGCCCCATCTTTGTCCATTCTGACACCAGCAGTCAGAAGCCCCAGATTCTCCTGGAATGAGTCCAAGCTGTACCTCCTCTGCTGTTGGCCTTGACCCAGTTTCCAGGAGGGTGCAATTTCCAGAAGAGAAGAGGCTGGCGGAATGAGGCCCTTTGACCCTCTCTTGCTGATCCAGTTCTCTCTCACCAGCTCAGGTTCCCACAGCCAAGTTCCCCAGACCCATGTTTGCAAAGAAAAGAGTATGACTCTTCTGTGGACATTTGGTCACAATTGTTTAAAAAACTGGTGCACAAAGGATACACACAGTCAACAATACCCTTGTTGTATACCTGGGGTTTCCTATTGGTGTGATCACAGGCAGAGGGAGATTTGGCAATGGGAGGAGGGCTGGCAAGGTAATAAGATGAGTGGGGATTAGACAGTTAAGAGTCTTCCCCCTTTCTGGTCTCCCTCCCATCCAACAGGGTTTAGGTTTTTCTGTCAGCCAGCCCTCTAGCCTTGCAGTACTGCTTTGGAATTCCAGGTCAGGCAGCAGCATAGTAAACCCTCACTTGTCCATGATTTGGTGTGTATCATGCCAAGATTTGGATGGGTGAGCTGGGGGGGAGTGGATCTTGCCCAGTGGTGCCTGCCTGAGTTCGTGGAAGGGCACCAGCATCATCTTGAGGATTGGAAGCAGGGACATTGCTGTCATCCTTAAAGATTCCAACAATACCACCTGTCTGCTTTGGGACTGGATTTGAGGGACGCGGGTGGATTAAGGACGTGGGTGGCGCTGTGGGTTAAACCACAGAGCCTAGGGCTTGCAGATCGGAAAGGAGTGGGAGATAAGAGGGAGAGGGAGAGAGAAACATTTCACCCACCCACCCACAGACTGCCCCAATTCCTCTCCCTACTCCTTCAAACCCAATTTAGTCACTGCACAGCAGTGGCAAGGATATAGCGTGGATGCCTCCTTCTACTTTGGCACCCCATGCATAGCAGAACATCAGGCCATAAAGCCACAAAGAGCCCTTGGGAAATTTCTTCTTTCACATGGACACTGGCACTACACTGGCCTTGGGAAATGGTTTCCCCAGGGACCATTCTGACTTAACCAGGGGAGAGGAGAGGAGGAAGAGACTCCCCTTGCCTTCCTCAATATCTTGTAGCTACCACCAGCGGGTGGTGCTGTGGTCTAAAGCACTGCACCTCTTGGGCTTGCAGATAGGAAGGTCGGCGGTTCGAATCCCTGTGATGGGGTGAGCTCCTGTTGCTCGGTCCCAGCTCCTGCCCACCTAGCAGTTTGAAAGCACGTCAAAGTGCAAGTAGATAAATAGGTACCACTCTGGCAGGAAGGTAAACGGCGTTTCCATGCACTGCTCTGGTTTGCCAGAAGCGGCTTAGTCATGCTGGCCACATGGCCCGGAAGCTATAGGCCGGCTCCCTCAGCCAGTAAAGCGAGATGAGCACCGCAACCCCAGAGTTGTCCGTGACTGGACCTAACGGTCAGGGGTTCCTTGACCTTGACCTTACCTGATATTGAGTCAGGACAGGGATGCTGCAGATATCAGGACACACTTTACATCAGTAACATGTGAAATTGCCTTGTATAATTCATAACTATTTTCTGTTCCTTGCACCCATGGGAAATGAAGTATCTTCCTCTCCCACAGCCTCCTGCATTAAAACAGCTGTTTACCAGTTTCTTACCTTTTGCAAAAATGCACGACCTGCCTAAAAACATGCTGAGCGATTGTTCAGTGGCGTCTTCAGCACTTGCAGGGTAGTTATCTTAAATCTCTTTAGAAATTATGGCTGTACTTTGCCTCTCTCCTTAATTGGTGAGTAATACCTGCTGCTTGAAGTGACATCTGTGGATGCCATTGCTCCATGGGGAGGCATGAGAAACAGATTTCAGCGCGATGAAAGTCTGGCAGTGTCTCCAGTTCAGGGAGTGGAGCAGCGTGGGTTGCAAGTGACGGGCTCTCATCCAGAGTGCAGATATTTACAAACCGAGAGCTTCCTTAGTATCATGAGAGTGGGAGCTGTTTTGTGGATAAATCTACCAAATCACAATGTGGCTCGATTGCTTCAGTTGCTACAGTAGTCTGTGGGCTGTGTATATGGTTGTCTGAACCGATAAAAGTTTTTTTGCTTTTTTTTAAATGGGAGAGACAAGGGGGTCAAACCACCTGCAACATGGACCCCATTTTTAATTTACATAATTAATGCATGCAATTGTTTCCCCCCTTCTGTTTCTCTCGAGGAAAGAAAGAAAAATGGCAGTGCTACGGCTGCAACCTAGCACAAGACCACCTGCGTGATTTGGAAACCAAGGACCTAACCAAGGAGTGCCTAACCCTCTTAGGCCCTGGTCCACTTTACCCCTGGCCATCCCTCCAAGGGCTGCAGGCCAGCAGTAGGTGTGGCCACCAGGAAGGTGCCTTATGCTGAGTTAGCCCATTAGTCCATCTAGCTCAGTTTCATCTAGGCTCACTGGCAGTCACCCTCTAGGGTTTCAGGCACCATTCTTTCCCAGTCCTGCCTGGAGTTGCTGGGGATGGAACTTGGGACTTTCTGCATGCAAAGCAGAAACTCTGCCACTGGGCTATGGCCCACACTCTTGTATGCACATGGAGGGAGATGCGCACATGGGCAGACAGGCCTGTCTTAACCACATCGAGCGCCCTGGCGCAAAGGTCCCTCGGCCCCCGCCCCCCCAACTCACCGTGGACGCAGAGGAGGGACATAGCATGGGCGGGCCGGGCGCTGAGGGTGGGCCGGGCTCAGGGGCACCGCAGTGGGTGGGCCGGGCTGCCTGGTTGTCCTCCGGGGCACCGGTGCCGCCTCCTCCTGCGCAAAGGCCTCTTCTGGGGGTGGTGGTGGTGCCGCACAGCGCCCGGCCTCTTGTCCTCCTCATGCCCCCGACCCGCCATGCTGAGACCGGGACTCAAACCCGCGGTGGGCGGGCGGGAGGCAAGGAGCAGGGCAAGCGGGAGGGCAGCCAGGCTGTCTAGCGGGAGCAGCGCGGCTGCCGCGGGCGCAGCTGCGCAGTGCGCCCTGGCGGCACGGCGCCCTGGCGCATTGCGCCACCCAGCCTTACCTTAGGGCCGGCCCTGTGGGCAGATGCACCCACAGGCCCTTCCTCCCAACATTTTCTCTGTAGGTGAAGGGCATGTACTGCAGACCCCCCAAGTGTTCCTATTTTCCAAGGACATCCCTGATTTAGAGAAGCTATCCCGGTTTCTAATTTGATCCTAGAATGTCCTGCCTTTCCTTAAAGGTAAAGGGACCCCTGACCATTAGGTCCAGTCGTGACCGACTCTGGGGTTGCACGCTCATCTCACATTATTGGCCGAGGGAGCCGGCGTACAGCTTCCAGGTCATGTGGCCAGCATGACAAAGCCGCTTCTGGCAAACCACAGCAGCGCACGGAAACGCCGTTTACCTTCCCGCTGTAGCAGTTCCTATTTATCTACTTGCATTTTGACGTGCTTTCAAACAGGACACCCCTATTTTCATTGGCGAAAGGTTGGAGGGTATGATTAGATGTCCCTATTTTCACCGGAAGGTATGGAGTTATCCGGCACCCAAGCTGTCTGAAGGCAATCCTGTATAGGGAGGTTGGTTTTTTTAAGTTTAATGTTTTATTATGTTTTTATGTATGTTGGAAGCTTCCCAGAGAGACTGGGGCAACCCAGTAAGATGCGTGAGGTATAAATAGTAAAATTATCATTATGGAATAATGGGGTGTCCCTATTTTCATCTGAGAAATGTTGGAGGGTATGTGAACTGTCCTTTCTCTGTTCACCAACTGGTGGATTTGAAGACTGGAGAGGGGGTGAGGTGTACCCTCAGACCTTGTTTTCTCACCTTTTTGCTGCTGCTGCTGCCATAATTGGTGATGACTTGGTGGGATTTAAAATTTGCTGGAGTGGGGGCTGGATCAGGACCCTGACCTGGGAGTTAGCCACCCCAGCCTAAAACCTAAAAGTGTTCCTGAAATTATTTCACTCCAGTCTGCAGTGTTGAATGTCTCCCCGCTATAAATGGTTCCCCTACAAACAGAGAACCAAGCAGGAGGATTGTAGCCACTTTTCTATGTGCAAGGTTTCCCCGACCACAGGGGAGCATACAATTATGGGACTCCTGCGCCTGCAGCACGAAGGTGATAGCATGATCAGTTTGCCCAGGAGTCTCTCCTGAATCTTCTGACCAGATTCTCTGTTCTCGTGGTAGTTGAAGGCTCCAAATAAACCCTACTGACCTTGGATTGCTTACCTGGCCCCAGGCCACAGCCGAGGTGGGAGTGCCCGAGAGACTCATTTGCAGCAATTGCTTCTGGGGAGCCCCATGTGGTGCAGAGAGGGGTTACAACCTGCTTTCTGGCCCTTCCCTGCCTGCCTCTTCATGTTGGTGTGTAAGGTGCAAGATGGCAACTGTGGCTCTCTTAGCCAGCTCAGCGGAGACATTTCAAAGCTAGGCTTGTGCATTGTGAGGATTATAGACTTTGGTGTGAATAGGAAATTCCCCTTGCTCCTCTCTCTCAGGAGTTGAATTCGTCTCTGGTTCAATAAGAACAGAAGAGTCACTTTTTTTCTTTTTCTTTTTTGAAAAGCAAACACAGATCGACCAGCGGAGGAAATGAGAGAGTGAGAGAGGACTGTGCATATGGAAAGATGGATGGATAAAAGGCAGAGATAAGAGGGAGAGGGAGAGGGAGAGAGAAACAATGCAAGCGAGAGAGAATTCAATAGCACAGAAGGAGAGATGTGCTGCAGAAACAAGAGATGCAGGGATAGAGCAGCCACGGACAATATACCGTTAGTTAACAGTCACATAAATTAGACAGAGAAGATAAAGTAACTTGATAAACAGATACTTTGGGGATCTATGCCACATTGCCAATCCAATCCCCCTTATCAATATAATTATCATGGCCACCTTCGGCAGCCGAGGTAATGATGTCCTGTGGTAATATATAAGCACCAGATAATGCTGCTCCATTTTGATACAGTGCTAATGAGGTGAACTGGGGCCGCCATGCAGCCGGTGGAATCACGCAACTCAGCTCTGCTCCACACTCTTGCAGAGTCTTTGCTGTCAAATGAGAATTGCTTCAGTCTGGAACTTTCTATTTTCTCACAGCACCAGGGTCCTTGGTTTCCTCTGCCCACAAGGGACATTTCAAAGTAAGCGGGAAGGGATTTGTCTTGCACCAGCTGCTTTAGGCTAATGCTGCACAGTGGCCAGGAAAGGATGTGAGTTAGGAAATTGTACCTCGGTCATGCAAATGACGTCTTTGAATTGTGTGTATGTTTGTGTAACTAGACAGGGCCTTAGGCTGAAATTTTAACCCCCAACCCTTGTTGCTACCCTGTTTCTCCGAAAATAAGACGTAGTCATAAAATAAGCCATAGCAGGATTTTTACGGTAAGCATTCAAGGAATATAAGCCATACCCCGAAAATAAGCCATAGTGATAGGCAGTTTAACCTTGTAGGTTAAACTGTACCATACTTAATTAAACAAGAAGTCATCCCCTGAAAATAAGCCATAGCGTGTGTTTTTTTGAGGAAAAATAAATATAAGATGGTGTCTTATTTTTGGAGAAACACGGTAGATTCTAAGCCAGATTAGCCTGGAGAAGAGCCAAAGTCAGTCCACTCAGCAGTGACACAACAGAAAATGAATTTATACCTACCCCTTACTGCGAGTTGGCCCCAATCAATCCACCATTTTTCTTTGCCCTGTTGCTTCTGCCTGGACTCTAGGGTTACTCCATTAGATAACCCACTATTTTGCAGGATTTAGGGCTCATCCACCATTACATTTGCTCCTCATTTCTAGACACAGGTCTGAACTTTCTAAGTCTGTGTCTGAGCACTATTTTTTGCCTCACTGCTTTTGCCAGGAAGACCCACCCTTGACTGCTGAAGCAGAGCAAACGGCAATCCATGGAAAACCCAAATTTCTGGTTGCTCCAGTTCAGTGGTACAGAGCGGGTTTTCCTGGGTAAAGAGGCAGGGGAAGTGTGGACCTGTGCCTGGAAAGCACAGGGTGAAAGATAAGTGTGGATGGGCCCTAAGCTCCACATTTACAGAATGGGGATGCTAGTAAAACTGACCTACCGTACAGGAACATGTGGTATATGAAACACTTCAAATACTTGAAATGACCACCAAAACACAACACACACACATACACACACACACACACACACCACTTCAACAGAACACAGTGCACATCCCAGGCCAAGGTGACCAAGACAATTGAGATGGCACCAACCAAGGAGATGGTGGATGACAAAGAGGCCTCAACATCCCCCCATGATGACAACTACCCAACAACGAAAAGGAAATAGAACTGAGACTAGCAGAACTATTGAAGAACACAGTGAATCCCCTGAAGACAATAATCAGTGAATCCCCTGAAGACAATAATCAGCAACCTGACCTCCAAAGTGGAGACTTTTCACTGGCACTCCACTCTAGAAAAGGAAAACCAGATGCAACTCAAACAAATGGAGCAACTCTGAGAGGAAAACACATGTCTGAAAAATAAATTAGCTACCCTCAAAATAGGTGAGGAAGCACAAACTACTCCATCATGGCCCTTCAGCCCCATCCTAACCACAAACCAACTAGCTAGAGAGAGTCTCTTGAAAACTCTCCAAAACCTCTTTAAGGACAATGATGTGAGCGACATAACAACTACCCTCTTCTGGGACACAATGAAAGCGGTCACAGGCCCGTCGTAGCCATAGAGGCTAGTGGCGCGGAGAACCACGGCGCCGGGTGCTGGAAGGACGCCAAGTGAGTGCAGGGTTCCGGCGATCTGGCCAGGACTGCGCTCCTTCTCCGAGGACTCCGTGCTGCGCCTCCTCATTTCCCCAGCGCTGGGTTCCGCTCAGTCGAGCTTTGCCACCAGCGTGCACACAGCGCCCAAGCAGCTCTTGCTGGTCCCGCGGTGCGCACGCTGGTGGTGAAGCTTGACTGAGCAGAACCCAGCGCTGGGGAAACGAGAAGGAGACGCAGCGTGGAGGTGGCCTCCTGCTGCTGCCGCGGTCCGCTTGGCACTCCCGGGCCCTTGGAGAGGCTCTGGAGGGGGGCACTGGAGGGACCTAGCACCAGGGCACTGGATGGGCTTAAGATGGCCCTGAGCGGTCATCAGAGGAGCCTACATAAAGGAGAGTGCATCCCTTAAAAAACCAAACATCCTCAAAAATTGGTAATTTAGAACAAGACATTATAACCCTCTAATCACACTACAAACAAACAGGAACAAAAAAAATACCCACCCTCCTTAAACTCATAGAACAAAAGAGATGGGAAATTGACTATCTAGAAATCAATAAAACAATGATTAACATCCTATACTTAATGATTAACATCCTATAACAACGCTTTTATGAATATGGAGAGAAGAACTCCAGACTATTAGCAAACAGCTGCAGGAAAATTTCACTCAAAACAAGAATACACCCTGTCACCCACTCGCCGGATCATCACCTTGTCGTGGTGAATGGGCTTGCATGTTCCTATGACCCTTGTGAGTGAAGCCGTCGGGAATCTCGTACTCCCAGCAGGGTCACCCAAGGCAGTAAGGTCAAAGGGAAGGAGCTAGACAAAGAAGTCCTCAACGGCAGAACAGGTGGATGATAACAAGCGGTATATTACAACAGCTGTGAAGGCAGATGAAGGCTGCAGCAGACAGGAATCTACCGGTTTGTTGTGACTACTTCATACCATCGGAACAGAGCCCTACTACGAAGACTGTTTGTTGGTCAGCGTGCATTGATCTACACACATAAAACAAATTCACGCACAGGCATCTTCCAAAAACCCAACCTAAACCCCAAAAGTCCCATGGCGATCGGCAGATGGTAACGGGGGCAGGATCGCGAAATCTGGAAGCCCCTAGTCATTAACCAGCACATGGGTGGTGGATACAGATTCAGTCGTTCTGACTCAAGGAACAAGGCAGTTGAGCAGCTCAGCAGCAGTATCCATGACTGAGCAGCCCTTTTCAGGATCCACTCTGCTCACCCCGAAAAGGGGGAAAGGCTAGAAAAGGTGCTCTAAACATAGTCTGCCTCCCTTTTCACCTGACAGGATTACCGCGCCCAGTGGGGTCACCACCTAGCGGTCATAAAAGACAATCGAACTTTGGAACATGGCATATACGGACTTTGTCAGATAACACAGACAGCGAGCATCCTGAACGCAGAACTGCCATCATTGCAAGAGAGCTGTGACGTTTTAACATCATTATTGCAGCGCTTCAAGAGACTCAAAGAGCAGGCGAGGGACAACTGAAGGAAGAAAAAGGAGGCTACACATTCTTCTGGAAAGGTCTATCTGAACAAGAACATCAAATACATGGGGTAGGCTTCGCTATCAAAAACAACCTTGTGAAGCTCCTGTCAGAAGTCCCTACCGGCATTAATGAGCGACTCTCAACCCTTCGAATAAAGCTCTCCAAAACCCAGCAGGCTACTGTTATAAGAGCTTATGCACCAACACTGGATGCCGATGAAGACATTAAAGAAAAATTTTACTCTCAGCTGGATACCGTCCTATCAGAGAAGCCTAAGGAAGGTAAAATTATCCTCCTGGGTGATTTTAATGCAAGTGTTGGGCAAGATTTTGATCTGTGGCCTGGGACTATTGGGAAAGAAGGAGTTGGCAACAGCAACCAGAACAGAATCTTACTTTTGACGATATGTGCAGCGCACAACCTTGTTATCACCAACACACTCTTTTGACAGAAAAATAAATTTAAAACTTCATGGCGGCATCCTCGATCAAACCACTGGCACCTCTTAGACTATGTTATTGTCTATGCTAAACATCGCCATGATATGCTCCTTACCAGAGCTATGACGAGCGCTGACGACTGCTGGACAGATCACCGACTAATACGCTCCACGATGGCTATCAAAATTATACCTCAACGCAGGCTTCAAGGAAGGAAACCAAGGCTCAAAATGAACACTCAAGCCCTTCAAGATCCCATTAAGTGGGATTGCTTCCAAACGACTCTTAAGGACCATCTGCTTTCAGAATTCCCTGATAACACTGAGGAACACTGGACCAAGCTAAAAACATCCAATATTGCAGTCTGTGAACAAACTATTGGATACCAAACCAAGAAACACCAGGAATGGTTTGATGAGAATGACAGTCAGATTGAACACATGATTGACAAGAAAAGGAAGGCCTTTCAGATCTGGCAAAAATATAGAAACTGTACCACTAAGAAAAAACCTATGCCAACGCTAAGGCTGAGGTTCAAAGAAGAACCAGAGAACTAAAAAACAGCTGGTGGATAAAAAAAGCTCAAGAGATCCAGCACTTAGCTGACACTCATGATGCACAGAGTTTCTTTAAAGCCACAAAGACCATCTATGGGCCAATAAATCATGGCATATGCCCCCTACGCTCAGCAGACGGTATCACACTTCTAAAAGATAAATAAGCTATTGCACTGCGCTGGAAAGAACATTACCAACATCTCCTTAACTGCAACTCCCCTGTAGCTGCTGAGGTCCTCTCACAAATTCTGCAAAAACAAGTTAGAGATGAGATGAGCTTGCACTATCTCCAAATCTGGGAGAGTTGTGTATAGCTATTAACCAAATGAAAAACAACAAAGCCAGTGGACCTGATGGGATACCTGCCGAAATCTTCAAAGTGGGCGGAATTGAACTTACACAACAACTTCTCAAGCTCATCGAAAAAATCTGGGAAAGAGAAGAAATCCCAGCAGACTTTAGGGATGCCAAAAAATTATCAATCTCTTTAAAAAAGGTGACAGAACTGATTGTGGAAACTATCGAGGCATCTCTCTATTAGCTGCGTCTGGCAAAATTCTTGCAAGAATCTTAGCAAACCGTCTCATAACAATATCCGAGGTGACCCTTCCTGAATCCCAAAATGGTTTCCGGCCCTCTAGGGGGACAGTGGACATGATTTTCACTGCTCAACAGCTTCAAGAAAAATGCAGGGAGCAAAACCAACCCCTGTATATGGCGTTTATTGACCTGACTAAGGCTTTCGACACTGTAAATCGTAATGCCCTGTGGACTGTCCTTCTGGAAATTGGCTGCTCAGATAAATTTGTAAACATCATTCGGCTCCTCCATGATAATATGACAGCAACAGTTGCAGATAACAATGGCTTTCAAAGTGAACCATTCACAGTGGGATCAGGTGTTAAACAGGGTTGTGTTATTACCCCAACTCTATTCATTATTTTCATTGCCATGATCCACAAGGGCCAACATTGATGCCGAAATCCAGCATCGCCTGAGCTCTGTGAGTGCGGCTTTCTCCCAATTGAAGTGCAGAGTGTTTGAGGACCGGGACATTCGCAGGGAAACCAAAATGCTTGTTTACAAAGCTATTGTACTACAATTTTACTCCCAAGCTTGTACTACCAACCTTACTATATGCTTGTGAAACATGGACCACTTATAAACACCCTCTCCAACTGCTCGAAAGATTCCAGTGTCTCCGAAAATGTTTACACATCACTTGGGAAGACAGGCAAACTAATATCAGTGTACTGGAAGAAGCAAGGATCATCAGTGTTGAAGCAATGATTCTTCAACATCAACTTCGTTGGACTGGTCATGTTGTGCAGACGCCTGATGATCGTCTTCCAAAGCAACTACTCTATTCCGAACTTAAAAATGGAAAGCGTAATGCTGGTGGCCAACAATAGAGGTTTAAAGACTGTCCCAAGGCAAATCTTTTAATAATGTAGTATAAACACCGACAACTGGGAAACACTGGCCTGCGAGCATTCCAGTTGGAGAACAGCCTTTACCAAAGGTGTCATGAGCTTTGAAGAAACTCGATCTCAGGACGCAAGGGAGAAACGTGCTAAGAGGAAGGCACGCTTGGCAAATCTACACCGTGATCAACTCCCGCCCAGAAACCAATGTCCCCACTGTGGAAGGACGTGCGGATTCAGAATTGGCCTCCACAGTCACTTACGGACTCATTGTTAAAACCGTGTTTATGGAAAACAATCTTACTCAGCTACGAGTGATCGCCAAAGAGAGAGAAGACACCCTGTCACTAAAAAAATAGTTATATAACATCATCCACCAAATATATAACCTCAAAATTGGTTGAATTTTACGCCAATCTTTACACCTCCCGCAACCCACCTGAACAAGAAATCAGAAGATTCCTAACAGGGCTGGCCATGCCAACCTTAACTGCAGAGGAACAAGAATTCATGGACAGCCCTATCACCTCAGACAAATTAGAAACAGTACTCAAAAACCTGAAACCACACAAAGCCCGGATGGCTATAAGCAGAATTCTACAAAAAAAATTTTTTTATTTTTTTTAATAATTCTCACACATTCAAAAACAAACACTTCGACATACACACAAAATACAGTCTCAGTCCAAAATATCTCCAATACATTGCTATTACATCGATCTACAAATCAATAAATAAACTATTACCCCCTCCCCCTCCTTTCATTCCCCCCTCCCCCTCCCCACCCGTCCACGTTCCCCTCCCCCTCCCATCTCACCAATTTTACTTATCTTTCTAGTTTTTGATGACCCTTACAATTTGTGTGTCACCCTTGTTAATAAAGTCATTATTTCTCCAAATCGTTTTGCTGTCGTTGTCTTTTGCTACAAAGTGGGAAAAGTACAAGATTTACGTAGGAAAATATAGTAAAGGTACACTGCCTATATTAGTACTGGATTGAAATTGAAGATTGGCGAGAAGAAGTAAATGATTGATCGCAAATTATTGATGCACTAAGGATTAAGAACGTATTTGACATTTTATATACAGAATTCTACGAAAAATTCAAAGAACCCCTGATGCCTTACATGACCTGCCTATTTAACAACATCATTAATGGGGCCCCCATCTCCAAAACCTGGACCTCTTACAAAATAGCCTCTATCCCCAAACCACTCCAAGATAGCCTCAAAATAGAATCATACCACCCAATCTCATTGATAAACCAAGACCACAAGATATTCACATCAATCCTGGCTAACCGCCTAAAAATCTTCCTACACAAACTAATCACCCTGGACCAGGCAGGCTTTGTTCCTTGGTTACAACATAACAGATCCCATTAGGAAACTACTGAATCTGATAGAACACAGCAAAACGACCAAACTCCCACTGATAATCATGTCCCTAGCCCTTGATTGCTTAGAATAGAAATATCTATTAGCAGTATTAACTAACATAAAATTTGGCCCCAACTTCCTGCAAACCCTCAAACAATTTTACTCCCAAGCTTCAGCAAAATGCAGAATTAACAATATGGACTCCAATACCATAGCAAACCAAAGAGGCACAAAGCAAGGATGCCTACTGTCTCGTCTCCCTATTCATCTTGGTCCTGGAACCCCTAGCAATCCGAAATCTTAGAGCAGACAGCTTTATTGGAGGTGGGCAAATAGAGACAGGCTGAAATTGGGCTGGAGGCAGGCTAGGGTCCAGAAGGTGCTCAGATGGCTAAAGAAACCCCCACCCCATGTTGTTGGACTACAATTCCCATCAGCCCCAGCCGGAATGGAGAGCACCCTGTTGTCAATATATCTGTATATAGGTTGGCAAAAGGTTTAAGGGGTCCTGTAATCTGAAAGGTGATTAAATATTTCTACGCCAAAGGATAAATGGACATAAATCTGACATCAGGAACCACAAGACAGAGAAACCAGTAGGAGAACACTTCAATCTCCCAGGACATTCTATACAAGATCTCAAAGCAGCTGTTTTATTACAGAAAATTTTCAGAAACAGACGAGAAGTTGCTGAATTGGAACTCATTACCAAGCTTAAAACCATGGAACCACCTGGGATGAACAAAGACATAGGATTCTTATCTCATTATGCATGATCAAGCTTTCTTTAGTGCCTCAGCCCTTGCTTTTT